>NW_022589739.1:10033067-10470827 GCF_004348235.1 Phoca vitulina
CCCCCCCCCCCCCCCCCCCCCGGCAAGAAGATTAGCAAGAACTGCCAGCCAAGACCAAGTTTACTGATCAATGAGAACGGCAGAACTCCAGCGCTAGGGGAATACTGCACATAGAATTCATGGCTTTTTTTTACCATGATTCTTCAGTCTTTCAAAGTTAATTTTTTTTTAACTGTCCTTTTTTTTTTTCTTGAATTTTTCTTTTTCCCTTTTTCAACCAACATCTTATCAATCCCTTTTTTAAAAAAACATTTATATTTTTCATTTTTAGAGTCATATTCTATCCCTTCATAGTAGTTACCCTTATTTTTGGCATATGTATATAAGTTGTTCTCTCTTTAAAATTTTGAGAACAGTTTCTTCTAACAGATCAAAATATACCCTAAATCTCTAGTGTATAGCTTTGTTCTAGTCTCCTGCCTGATCACATTCTCTCCCTTTTTCTTTTTCTTTTTTTTTTAAATCCTCTTCTTTTTTTTCAAACAACTTCTTATCTTATCAATTCCTATTATAAAATCTTCTATAATTTTCATCTTTACAGTCATATTCCATCCCTTCATCGTATTAACCCTTATTTTTGTACATATATAAGTTTTTCTTTCTTTAAAATTTTGGGAGGCACTTTCTTCTAACAGACCAAAATACACCCAAAATCTAGTGTGTGGCACTGATCTGTGCACCAGCCTGATCATATTTGATCCTATTCTGTTTTTTTGTTTTGTTTTGTCCTGTTTTTGTTTTTTTTTTATCTTTTTCTTTTTCTTTTTTCTTTCTTTCCCTTTCTTTTTTTTTTTTTAGATTTTTATTTATTTAACAGAGAGAGAGAGCACAAGTAGGCAGAGCGGCAGACAGAGGGAGAGGGAGAAGCAGGCTCTCCGCCGAGCAGGGAGCCCGATGCGGGGCTCGATCCCAGTACCCTGGGATCACGACCTGAGCCGAAGGCAGCCGCTTAACCGACTGAGCCACCCAGGCGCCCCTCTTTCTTTCCCTTTCTTTTTCCCCAGTTTCAGGTCTTTTCTGATTTCTTTAGAGTATACGTTCTGGGGACGTTGTTACCCTGTTAGCATTTTGTTCTCTCATTCATCTATTCTCCTCTGGACAAAATGACAAGATGGAAAAATCACCTCAAAAAAAAGAACAAGAGGCATTACCGACTGCCAGGGACCTAATCAATATGGACATTAGTACGATGTTGGAACTAGAGTTCAGAATGATGATTTTAAAGATACTAGCTGGGCTGAAAAAAGCAAGGAAGTTATTAGAGAAATCCTTTCTGGAGAAATAAAAGAACTAAAATCTAACCAAGTCGAAATCAAAGAGGCTATTAATGAGGTGCAATAAAAAATAGGGGCTCTAACTGCTAGGATAAATGAGGCAGAAGAAAGAATCAGTGATATAGAAGACCAAATGATGGAAAATAAAGAAGCTGAGAAAAAGAGAGAGAAACAACTACTGGATCACGAGGGCAGAATTCGAGAGATAAGTGATACCATAAGATGAAACAATATTAGAATAATTGGGATCCCATAAGAAGAAGAAAGAGAGAGAGGGGCAGAAGGTATATTGGAGCAAATTATAGCAGAGAACTTCCCTCATTTGGGGAAGGAAACAGGCATCAAAATCCAGGAGGCACAGAGAACCCCTCTCAAAATCAATAAAAATAGGTCAACACCCCGACATCTAATAGTAAAACTTACGAGTCTCAGAGACAAAGAGAAAATCCTGAAAGCAGCTCGGGAGAACAGATTTGTAACCTACAATGGTAGAAACATTAGATTGGCAACAGACCTATCCACAGAGACCTGGCTGGCCAGAAAGGACTAGCATGATATCTTCAGAGCACTAAATGAGAAAAATATGCAGCCAAGAATACTATATCCAGCTAGGCTGTCATTGAAAATAGAAGGAGATAAAAAGCTTCCAGGACAAACAAAAACTAAAGGAATTTGCAAACACGAAACCAGCCCTACAAGAAATATTGAAAGGGCTCCTCTAAGCAAAGAGAGAGCCTAAAAGCAACATAGACAAGAAAGGAACACAGACAATATACAGTAACAGTCACCTTACAGGCAATACAATGGCACTAAATTCGTATCTTTCAATAGTTACCCTGAATGTAAATGGGCTAAATGCCCAATCAAAAGACACAGGCTATCAGATTGGATTAAAAAACAAGACCCATCGATATGCTGTCTGCAAGAGACTCATTTTAGACCCAAAGACAACCCCAGATTGAAAGTGAAGGGGTGGAAAACCATTTACCATGCTAATGGACACCAAAAGAAAGCTGGGGTAGCAATCCTTATATCAGACAAATTAGATTTTAAACCAAAGATTGTAATAAGAGATGAGGAAGGGCACTATATCATACTTAAAGGGTCTATCCAACAAGAAGATCTAACAATTGTAAATATCTATGCCCCTAACATGGAGCAGTCAATTATATAAGCCAATTAATAACAAAAGCAAAGAAACACATCGACAACAATACAATAATAGTGGGGGACTTTAACACCCTCCTCACTGAAATGGACAGATCATCTAAGCAAAAGATCAACAAGGAAATAAACACTTTAAATGACACACTGGACCAAATGGAGTTCACAGATATATTCAGAACATTCCATCCCAAAGCAACAGAATACACATTCTTCTCTAGTGCCCATGGAACATTCTCCAGAATAGATCACATCCTAGGTCACAAATCAGGTCTCAACCAGTACCAACGTATTGGGATCATTCCCTGCCTATTTTCAGACCACAGTGCTTTGAAACTAGAACTGAATCACAAGAGGAAAGTCAGAAAGAACTCAAATACATGGAGGCTAAAGAGCATCCTACTAAAGAATGAATGGGCAACCAGGAAATTAAAGAAGAATTAAAAAATTCATGGAAACAAATGAAAATGAAAACACAACTGTTCAAAATCTTTGGGATACAGCAAAGGCAGTCCTAAGAGGAAAGTATATAGCAATACAAGCCTTTCTCAAGAAACAAGAAAGGTCTCAAATACACAACCTAACCCTACACCTAAAAGAGCTGGAGAGAGAACAGCAAATAAAGCCTAAACCCAGCAGGAGAAGAGAAATGAGAAAGATCAGAGCAGAAGTCAATGAAATAGAAACCAAAAGAACAGTAGAACATATCAACGAAACTAGGAGCTGGTTCTTTGAAAGAATTAACAAGGTTGATAAACCCTGGCCAGAGTTATCAAAAAGAAAACAGAAATGACCCAAATCAACAAAATCATGAATGAAAGAGGAGAGATCACAACCAACACCAAAGAAATACAAACAATTATAAGAACATATTATGAGCAACTCTATGCCAGCAAATTAGATAATCTGGAAGAAATGGACGCATTCCTAGAGATGTATCAATGACCAAACTGAACCAGGAAGAAATAGAAAACCTGAACAGACCTATAACCACTAAGGAAATTGAAGCAGTCATCAAAAATCTCCCAACAAACAAAAGCCCAGGGCCAGATGGCTTCCCAGGGGAATTCTACCAAGCATTTCAAGAAGAATTAATACGTATTCTTCTGAAACTGTTCCAAAAAATAGAAATGGAAGGAAAACTTCCAAACTCGTTTTATGAGGCCAGCATTACCTTGATCCCCAAACCAGACAAAGACCCCATCAAAAAGGAGAATTACAGACCAATATCCTTGATGAACATGGATGCAAAAATTCTCACCAAAATACTAGCCAATAGGATACAACAGTACATTAAAAGGATTATTCACCACGACCAAGTGGGATTTATCCCTGGGCTGCAAGGTTGGTTCAACATGCACAAATCAATCAATGTGATACAATCCATTAATAAAAGAAAGAACAAGAACCATATGATCCTCTCAATAGATGCAGAAAAAGCATTTGACAAAGTACAGCATCCTTTCTTGATCAAAACTTTTCAGAGTATAGGCATAGAGGGTCCAAACCTCAATATCATAAAAGCCAACTATGAAAAACCCACAGCGAATATCATTCTCAATGGGGATAAACTGAGAGCTTTCCCACTAAGGTCAGGAACACGGCAGGGATGTCCACTATCACCACTGTTATTCAACATAGTATTAGAAGTCCTAGCCACAGCAATCAGATAACAAAAAGAAATAAAAGGCATCCAAATCGGCAAGGAAGACATCAAACTCTCACTCTTTGCAGATGATATGATATGTTATGTGGAAAACCCAAAAGACTCCACCCCAAAACTGCTAAAACTCATACAGGAATTCAGTGGCAGGATATAAAATCAATGCACAGAAATCAGTGGCATTCCTATACACCAACAACAAGACAGAAGAAAGAGAAATTAAGGAGTCGATCCCATTTACAATTGCACCCAAACCATAAGATACCTAGGAATAAATCGAACCAAAGAGGCAAAGAATCTGTACTCAGAAAACTATAAAATACTCATGAAAGAAATTGAGCAAGACACAAAGAAATGGAAAAACATTCCATGCTCATGGATTGGAAGAACAAATATTGTGAAGATGTCAAAGCTACCTACATCAATCTACACATTCAATGCAATCCCTATCAAAATACCGTCCACTTTTTTCAAAGAAATGGAACAAATAATCCTAAAATTTGTATGGAACCAGAAAAGACCTCGAATAGCCAGAGGAATGTTGAAAAAGAAAAGCAAAGCTGGCAGCATCACAATTCTGGAGTTCAAGCTCTATTACAAAGCTGTCATCATCAAGACAGTATGGTACTGGCTCAAAAACAGACACATAGATCAATGGAACAGAAGAGGGAGCCCAGAAATGGACCCTCAACTCTATGGTCCACTCATCTTCGACAAAGCAGGAAAGAATGTCCAATGGAAAAAAGACAGTCTCTTCAACAAATGGTGTTGGGAAAATTGGACAGCCACATGCAGAAGAATGAAACTGGACCGTTTCCTTACACCACACACAAAAATAGACTCCAAATGGATGGAAGACCTCAGTGTGAGACAGGAGTCCATCAACATCCTAAAGGAGAACACAGGCAGCAACCTCTTCGACCTCAGCCACAGCAACTTCTTCCTAGAAACATCGCCAAAGGTAAGGGAAGCAAGGGCAAAAATGAACTATTGGGACTTCATCAAGATAAAAAGCTTTTGCACAGCAAAAGAAACAGTTCACAAAACCAAAAGACAACCGACAGAATGGGAGAAGATATTTGCAAATGACATATCAGATAAAGGGCTAGTATCCAAAATCTATAAAGAACTTATCAAACTCAACACCTGAAGAACAAATGATCCAACCAAGAAATGGGCAGAAGACATGCACAGACATTTTTCCAAAGAAGACATCCAAATGGCCAACAGACACATGAAAAAGTGCTCAACATCGTTTGGCATCAGGGAAATCCAAATCAAAACCTCAATGAGATATCACCTCACACCAGTCAGAATGGCTAAAATTAACAAGTCAGGAAATGACAGATGTTGGTGGGGATGCAGAGAAAGGGGAACCCTCCTACACTGTTGGTGGGAATGCAAGCTGGTGCAGCCACTCTGGAAAACAGTATGGAGGTTCCTCAAAAAGTTGAAAATAGAGCTACCATATGATCCAGCAATTGCACTACTGGGTATTTACTCCAAAGATACAAATGTAGGGATCCGAAGGGGTACGTGCACCCCGATGTTTATAGCAGCAATGTCCACAATAGCCAAACTGAGCAAAGAGCCAAGATGTCCATCGACAGATGAATGGATAAAGAAAATGTGGTTTATATATACAATGGAATATTATGCAGCCATCAAAAGGAATGAAATCTTGCCATTTGCAACGACGTGGATGGAACTGGAGGGTATTATGCTGAGTGAAATAATTCAATCAGAGAAAGACATGTATCATATGACCTCACTGATATGAGGAATTCTTAATCTCAGGAAACAAATTGAGGGTTGCTGGAGTGGTGGGGGGTGGGAGGGATGGGGTGGCTGGGTGATAGACATTGGGGAGGGTATGTGCTATGGTGAGTGCTGTGTATTGTGTAAGACTGTTGAATCACAGACCTGTACCTCTGAAACAAATAATATATTACATGTAAAAAAAAAAAAAAAGAAGATAGCAGGAGGGGAAGAATGAAGGGGGGCGGGAATTGGAGGGGGAGACGAACCATGAGAGACTATGGACTCTGAAAAACAAACTGAGGGTTCTAGAGAGGAGGAGGGTTAGCCTGGTGATGGGTATTAAAGAGGGCATGTTCTGCATGGAGCACTGGGTGTTATATGCAAACAATGAATTGTGGAACACTACATCAAAAACTAATGATGTGATGTATGGAGATTAACATAACATAAAAAAAAAAAGAGTCTGTTTCTTCGTTTGCCTCTTTTTTTTTTTAAAGACTTTATTTATTTATTTGATAGAGAGAGACACAGCGAGAGAGGGAACACAAGCAGGGGGAGTGGGAGAGGGAGAAGCAGGCTTCCCGTCGAGCAGGGAGCCTGATGCGGGGCTCGATCCCAGGACCCTGAGATCATGACCTGAGCCGAAGGCAGATGCTTAACGACTGAGCCCCCCAGGTGCCCTCTCTCTCTCTCTCTTTTTCCCTATGCTCATTTGTTTTGTTTCTTACATTCTACATATGAGTGAAATCATATGGTATTTATCTTTACCTGACTTATTTCACTTAGCATAACTATACTCCATAGCTCCATCCATGTCATTGCAAATGGCAAGACTTCATTCTTTTTGATGGCTGAGTAATATCCCATTGTATATATATACCACATCTTCTTTACCCATTCATCTGTCGATGTCGGGTAAAGTGTAGCTAGTAGATAATGCTGCTATAAACATTGGGGTGCATGTAGCCCTTTGAATTAGTATTTTTGTATTCTTTGGGTAAATATCTAGTAGTGCCATTGCTAGGTCATAGGGTAGTTCTATTTTTAACTTTTTGAGGAACGTCCATACTGTTTTCCAGAATGGCTGCACCAGTTTTCATTCCCACCAACAGTGCAAGAGGGTTCCCCTTTCCCCACATCCTTGCCACCATTTGTTGTTTCTTGTTTTGTTGATTTTAGCCATTCTGACTAGTGTGAGATGATATCTCATTGTAGTGTTGGTATGTAGTTCCGTGATGATGAGTGATGTTGAGCATCTTCTCATGTGTGTGCTAGCCATCTGTACGTCTTCTTTGGAAAAATGTCTATTCATGTCTTCTGCCTATTTTTTAACTGGATTATTTGTTTTTGGGTGTTGAGTTTCATAAGTTCTTTATAGATTTTGGATACTAACCCTTTATCAGATATGTTATTTGCAAATATCTTCTCCCATTCCATAGGTTGCCTTTTAGTTTTATTGATTGTTTCCTTTGCTGTGCAGAAGCTTTTTATTTTTATGAAGTCCCAATTGTTTATTTTTGCTTTTGTTTCCCTTGCCTCGGAGATATATCTTATAAGTTGTTATGACCGATGTCAAAAAGGTTACTGAGTGTGTTCTCCTCTAGGATTTTTATGATTTCCATTCTCAATTTAGGTCCTTAATCCATTTTGAATTTATTTTTTGTATGGTGTAAGAAAGTGGTCCAGTTTCATTCTTCTGCATGTTGCTGTCCAGTTTTCCCAAAAACATTTGTTGAAGAGACTTTTTTTCCATTGGATATTCTTTCCTGCTTTGCTGAAGATTAATTGACCATATAGTTGTGGAAGAAGTCCACATTACTTTTAAAGAATTAATAGCAAAAACAAGAAGCTTCTTTGTCATTCAGAGATATCAATATAATTTGACATTCTTTTATTATTTTTTATTTTCTTTTTCCCTCCATTTATAATGCCTTCAAATGTTATAATATCCTCTATATTAAAATGCATACATGTGCACGTGCACACACACACACAGAGCCCTTCTTTGGTCCTGCTACCCTTTATAGCCACTAACAAAATTTTTTTTCATTTCATTGTCAAATTTCCAATCGCTCTGTCTTCCTTCATCGCCAAATATATTTATGATTGAAAATTTTCATCCATTTTTCCCTTTTTACCACTTTACCATTTTTCACTTTTTACCACAACTCTACAAAACTGCCTTTCCAAAATTTCCATAATTTGCTACTCATCAAATATGCTTTTCCTGACTGTATTCTTATTAGCTGATAAGTTAGTTAGTTAATTAGTTAGTTAGTTAGTTAGTTAGTTAGGGGTTTTGGCAGTTTGACACTCCTTCTCAAAACCTTTCTCCATTTAGTTCTTTTAAATCTAATTTCCTGAACCTGAAGTCATTTAATATTTGATTTTGTCTCATATATATTCCAGCCATTAGGTTAAACTAGAGAATAATCACAACAAATGCAAAAGTTTCTTATGACAGCCAGTGTTTCCACAAACGCCTCCTTTCTTTACTTTTTCCTTGTGTCTTTCCAATACCACTTCCATAGCGTGGGAACATTATTCTTTTCTAGCCCCTATCCTAATCCAACCCAGTTCCATCTCATCATTCTCAGGATTTTGTCTTTCCAGTCATACCACAGAGAAATTAAAAGCCTCAACATAAATAAGGTCAACCACTCACGTCTCCAAACACACATGCCTACAAACCTGTAGCAATCCATCCTTTCCTCACAGGGAAGAGTTGTCTTTAAAAAAAAAATAGTTGTCTTAACTATAGTAAGGGTATTCCCCTGTGTTCAACTCCCCATACCTCTTTCCTGGTTTTTTCTCTAACAATTATAACCTCTTATTTCCCTTTATCTTTCCTATCTCCTATGCTATTGCTTTTCCTTCTAATAAAAGAATAAGTATATTTATCATCTTACCCTTCACTCTAAGCTTCTCTATATAATGTGCTTTTCATCTCTTCAATGAATCTATTCCACACAATTCAAAGAGAGCTTTCAATAGCCAAACATACTAATTTTGCTTTTGGTTATCTTACTTGATTTCTCAGTCATAATTAAAACTGTAGATACTCTTAAAGATGTATTCTTCCTTGCCTTCTCTTACTCCTTTTTCCCCTCTAATGACATCTCTTCCTTTATTATCTTTTTCCTTCTGCTCATCATTTAATTGACATTTTCCTCTTTGCTTCACTTTCTGAGTCTACACATTCTCTCTGAATGACCTCATCTCCTCCTCTGACTTCAGCTATCATTTAATCGTTGATGACTTCTAAATCTCTGTAAGGAACCGAGGCTTTTTTTTTTGCAAAGTTCTGATTCACATATCAAACATCTTAGTGGACCTCACTGACAATTCCCTTATGTATATAATAGAAATGATGATGATGATGATGATGATGATGATGATGATAATGATAGCATAAGTTTTGAGGACAGACAGCTTGGTTTGAATCTGAGCTCTATAAATTAATATATAGATCATCTTGAGTAAGTAATTTAAGTTACATAAGTCTCAGTTTACACATCTGTAAAATGAGGATATTAGTATCTAATTTCTCCATTTGCTACAAGAATTAAATGTAATAATTTATATAAACACAGTTATTATTTGGTACATGACACATTTTAATTATCTATAATAACAACAAATATATATTACTTAATACATACATATGGATCAGTCACTCTACACACATTTTCTCATTTAAATTTCAATTTAGCGGGGCGCCTGGGTGGCTCAGTTGTTGGGGTCTGTCAGGGTCCTGGGATCAAGACCCACATTGGGCTCCCTGCTCTGTGGGAAGCCTGCTTCTCCCTCTCCCACTCCCCCTGCTTGTGTTCCCTCTCTCACTGTGTCTCTCTCTGTCAAATAAATAAAATCTTTAAAAAATAAATAAAAAATAAATAAATTTCAATTTAGCACAACCAAAATTGAAACTATTATATTCCTCTGTTTTTTCCATAATTTATTTTCTACATAAATACTCCCTTTCTTTCTTATACTGACACAAGTACTAAGACAGCTAAGGTTGGAAAGGGAAGCCATTTTCTCTTCCTTCCTCTCCTTTCTACTACTGGATAGTTTAAATAGTCACTAGAAAGATCTCAGATCTCAAATCTCTCTTTTCCCCTGTATTCCCAGTTATCACCAACCTATTTTCTGACCCTATACTTTCTATTTCTTATACCTCTATGATCTGTCTCCTGTATTGCTCTTTCAAAAAATAGAGTAATAGAATAATCTTTAGAAAATGATAATTGTATCATTTTCAACTCCCTATTAAGCCAATTCAATGACTATCCATTGTTTATAGACTGAAGTCCAAATGCATGATCAAATCCTACAGCATCTCTGCCTGACTACAAATGTCTGCAAGGCCATCTTTCCCCACTTCCTAACTCCCAACCCATGCTCCTGCCATACCCAAAGGTACATGAACCTGTGTCTTTTCCTATGCCATTTCCTCTATGGAAGTTCACTTCTGCTTTATCAACTAGATAAACTCCTAGTCACCCTTTAGTGCTCTCCTCTCATGTCACTTCTTCACCCAAGCTTTCAAGAAGTCCATTAAGCTGAGTTGTTATTTTCCATCTCTCTGCTTCTCTAGGTTTTATACCTACCACTATTAATATATATTTTCTATCATATAGTAGATATTTACTTTCAACACTATTTTTAAAATATTTTACAAATTCTTAAAAGACAAAGATCATCAGTGATTTTATCCCCATCTCTTGACCCAGATAAGCTTTTCAATAAATATCTATTTAACAAATCAATAAGTGTATATCCCATGCACATATTACCATACAAAGTCACACATATTTTTACTTATATTCCCAAACACAAACACTTACACAACCAGGAACAGCAAAGCATGAGTTAAGAATAAAAAACACAATATCTATTAGCTTTGATACCCACAAATGACAAGCAAGAAAAATAAGGCATGTTCACCTGGGCTTGGGAGTAGGTAAAGTTGCAGGAACAATGGGCTTTTTCTCTTCCTACCTTAAGCTCCAGAAGAAGCAAAGATTATAAACTGACCAAACACTTTACCTTCTGCATGAGATCAGGGTAAAGTATATACACTGTGGCAGAGATGATAGAGCAAAGTATTGGGTCTTACAGTAACAAAAGTCCTCAAAAGCTGTCATTCATCCCAATTTCTAGATCCAGAGATTTTCAATCAAAATACCAGGTTTCCATGTAGGCTTCTGCCTGTAGCAATGGGAAAAGTACAAGGGGACGGGAACAGAGTCAGCAACGGACAGAGAAGTATCTGCCAGGGTCCAGTTGTTAGAAAATGAGGTCAATGTGGAAGGTTATCACCCTAGAGATTTTAGGGTAAAAATCCTAATTTTATTTCTGCTGTACAGAATCTGATCCCTGCAGGCACCTTGGAGCAGAATTTCTGTACTGAGTTCTTGCAAGGAGAATTAAAGATAAGTGCCCCCACACACACACCAAAAAAGGAAAAATGGTGTTGAAGAGGAAAGGCCAATTCTTCACAAACTTTGCAGAAGCTCCTGAAGAGATGTGGTCCCCTGGACAATTCCTTGCTCTTACCTGCTGGGCTGAGCTAAGCACAGAGCAGTGGAGTCACTGGTGAAGGGGTCAAGGGCTGAGCATAGGATGGTGAAATCTGCAGCCTGAAGATCCAAATCCCAATTGGCAGTTTTCACTGGATTTTTATTCCTAGACACTCAGAATATTTCTCTATCTTAAACCTTTGCCAACCACTTGTCAAAGACAGAACCTAAATTCTCCAAGGGCCTGAACAGTGGATTTTCATAAGAGGAAGTTATTAAAAATGAAGTCCTGAGAGTTGAGGTAAACAGTGCATTCCCATAGGTCTGACTTCATAACATTCTCTGAAGCCTTTTGTATTATGCTTGTAGACACAGATTACAATCTCTGAGTCTCCCCTGATTTCAAACTCTATTAAAAAGAGACAACATTTTAAATAGGCATATGAAATCCAATGTACATTTGTTATGCAACCTAGTAATTCTATTTCCAGGGTCCTAAGAGAAATGAAAAATTTTGTCCACAAAAATTTACAATTGTTCTTATATCTTTATTCAAACTAGCCAAAAACTTGAAAAAAACCAAGTGTGTATCAATAGATGAATGTATAAATAAACTGTGTGTATCTCTATGGTGCATCCATTTAACAGGATACTACTCAGGATTTTTTTTTTTTTAATGTTTTATTTATTCATGAGAGTGAGAGAGAGAGAGAGAGAGAGAGAGGCAGAGGCAGAGGGAGAAGCAGGCTCCCCGCCTAGCAGGGAGCCCGATGCAGGACTCAATCCCAGGACCCTGGGATCATGACCTGAGCCGAAGGCAGACGCTTAACCATCTACTACTCAGGATTTTTTAAAAAATAAACTGCTGATAAATGCAACATCATGGTTGAATCCCCAAAACATTATGGTGAACAAAAGAACTAGACAAAAAAGAGTTCATATTGTATGATTCCATTTTTATGAAATTCTAGGATCAATAGTTACTTGGGGATCAGTGTGGTAGTTTTATGAATTGGGTCAATAGTTACTTGGGGACCAGTGTATAGGAACTAACAGCAAATGGGCACGAGGAAATTTTCTGATGCAAAAGAAATATTATATGTCTTGATAGTGGAGCTAGTTACATAGGGACATATATTTGTCAAAAATAATTTAACTGGGGGCGCCTGGGTGGCTCAGTCATTAAGCGTCTGCCTTCGGCTCAGGTCGTGATCCCAGGGTCCTGGGATCGAGCCCCGCATTGGGCTCCCTGCTCGGCGGGAAGCTTGCTTCTCCCTCTCCCACTCCCCCTGCTTGTGTTCCCTCTCTCGCTGTGTCTCTCTCTGTCAAATAAATAAATAAATAATCTTAAAAAAAAATTAAAAAAAAAAAAAATTTAACTGTGTGTTTTAAATGGATGTATTTTATTATATTGAAGTTAAAATCCATAAATGTAAATTTGTACCACCACTGTGGAAAACATAATAAAGGTTCCTCAAAACTTACAAATAGAGGGGCACCCGGGTGGCTCAGTCGGTTAAGCATCTGCCTTAGGCTCAGGTCATGATCCCAAGGTCCTTGGATCAAGCCCTGCATCGGGCTCCTTGCTCAGCAAGGGAGCCTGTTTCTCCCTCTTCCTTGCCTTGCTCATATGCTCTCTCTCTCTCTCTTGCTCACTCTATCTCTCAAATAAATAAATAAAATCTTTAAAAAACAACCCTTACAAATAGAAATACCATATGATTCAATAATTCCACTACTGGGTATTGGACTCAAAGAAAATGAGAACACTAACACTAATTTGAAAAGATACATGCACCTCTATGTTTATTTCAAGATTATTTACAATACCCAAGATATGGAAGCAATCTAAGTGTCTATTAATAGACAAATGGATAACGAAGATGTGGTATATATATCTATATATACACATACATATACAATGGAATATTACTCAGCCTTAAAAAAGGATGAGATTATGCCATTTGTGACAACATTGATGGATCTAGAAGCTATTATGCTAAGTGAAATAAGCCAGTTAGAGAAAGACAAATACAATACGATATCAGTCATATGTGGAATCTAAAAACAAACAAGAAAACACACACACACACACACACAAGGACAATCAGACCTATAAATACAAAGAACAAACCAATGGTTGTATAGGGCAAGGGGTGGGAGGATGGGCAAAATTGGCGAAGGGGAGTGGGAGATACAGGTTTCCAGTTATGGAATAAATAATTCATAGGAATAAACAACATAGTATATATATAGGAAATATATAGTCAATGATATTGTAATTGCATTGTATGGTGACAGATGGTAGCTGCACTTGTGGTGAGCATATCATAACTTATAAAGAAGTTGAATCAGAGGGCATGTGTGGTGATCAGCACTGGGTGTTATATGCAACTAATGAATCGTTGAACAATACATCAAAAACTAATAATGGAAATCTCGAGGAGCAAAGATGGCAGGGGAGTAGGAGACCCTATTCCAACCGGTCCCCTGAATTGAGCTGGATATCTACCAGCCTACTCTGAACACCCACAAAATCAGCCTGAGATGTAAGAAGATATATCTGGATCTCTACAAACAGAATATCGCTGGTGGTTGATTTCGAGGTATGAAGTGGGGAGCTGTGATTCCACGAGCACATATCTGAAGATAAACGGAAGGGGGAGGGAGCCTCTGGGATCCTGCAGCACCAGAGTGTGAAAGGCTCTCATGCTGGGGACCAAGCACAAACTCCCAGACCAGTGGTGGCGGGGAAAGGACTTTAGGGCAGTCCCCCAGACTGAAACCTGGAGCTGCAGGGGTACGCGTTCAAACTGGGGGTGGCTGGTGGTTATAGAAGCACAAAGGGTAGAGACGTGCCAGACCTGGAGGTGAGGGCTGTGAGTGCTGCTGTGGGGCACACAACCCAGGATGCTGTGGTTTTACCAGCACATACAGATACAGAGACAGTGTGGCCTGGAGAGCTTACTGAGGAACAGACTGCAATCTCTCTGTTCTGAGGCAGAGGGTTGGAAACAGTCACTTCTGCTCTGACTTTTGGAAGAGACACGGAAAGCCTCCAGAGAACAAAAGCCCCCAAAAAACAATTTTCACAGAGCCCACCCCCCCCACACAGGGGGCAGGGCATCTCTGCCGAAATGGAGTTGCCTGAGTCACAGCACAGCAGGCCCTTTTCCCAGAAGAGAGGCTGAGAGAACAAGAGGCTGACAACCCTAAGGTCCCTATAAAACAGGTGCATCCTGCTTGGGTTGTGGTCAATAATTTGGACTCTGTACATTCCCTCAACAATCCCTCAACAGAATGACTAAGAGGAGGAATCTCCAAAATAAGAAAGACTCAGAGAATGTGACTTCTGCCACAGATTTACAAATGGATATAAATATAAGCAAGATGTTGGATATAGACTTCAGGGTAACAGTTATGAAGACGATAGCTAGAATGGAGAAATTGATTAATGACAACATAGAGCTCTAAGGGCAGAAATGAGAGCTGAACTGGCAGAACTTAAAAATGCTATCAATGAGATCCAATGTAATCTAGATACTCTAACAGCTAGGGTAAACGAGGCAGAAAAAACAATTAGTGATCTAGAAGACAAACTGATAGAAAAGAAGGAAAACGAGGAGGCCTGGGAGAAACAGCTTAAAATCCATAAAAACAGAATTAAAGAAATAAGTGATGCCATGAAACATTTCACCGTCAGAATTATTGGGATCCCTGAGGGGGTGGAGAGAGAAAGAGGATTAGAAGATTATATTTGAGCAAATTGTAGCTAAGAAATTCCCTAATCTGGGGAATGAAAAAAACATTTGTGTCCTAGAGGCAGAGAGGACCCCTCCCAAGATCAAGGAGAACAGACCAATGCCCCGGCATGTAATAGTAAAACTCGCAAATCTTAGAACCAAGGAAACCATCTTAAGGGCAGTTAGGGGGAAGAGATTCCTTACCTACAGAGAGAGGAACATCAGAATAACGTCAGAACTATCCACAGAGACCTGGCAAGCCAGAAAGGGCTGGCAAGACATATTCAGGGTACTAAATGAGAAGACATGCAGCCAAGAATACTTTATCCAGCAAGACTGTCATTTAGAATGAATGGAGAGATGCAGAGCTTCCAAGACTGGCAGAAACTGAAAGAATATGTGACCACTAAGCTGGCCTGCAAGAAATATTAACGGGGGTTCTATAAAAGGAGAAAGACCCCAAGAGTGATATACAACAGAAATTTACAGAGACAATCTATAGAAACAAGGACTTCACAGGCAACATGATGACAATAAATTCATATCTTTCAATAATCACTCTCAACGTGAATGGTCTAAATGCTCCCATAAAATGGCCCAGGGTTGCAGACTAGATAAAAAAACAGGACCCATCCATATGCTGTCTACAAGAGACTCATTTTGAACCTAAAGATACATCCAGACTGAAAGTGAAGGGATGGAGATCCATCTTCCATGCCAACGGACCTCAAAACAAAGCTGAGGTAGCAAATCTCATATCAGACAAATTAGATTTCAAGCTAAAGACTGTAGTTAGAGACACAGAAGGACACTATATCAGTCTTAAAGGGTCTATCCAACAAGAAGATCTAACAATTGTATATATCTACAACCCCAACATGGGAGCAGCCATATACATAAGCCAACTGTTAACCAAAAAAAGAGTCATATTGATAACAATACATTAATTGTAAGAGACCTCAACACTCCACTCTCAGCAACAGACAGATCATCTAAGCAGGAAATCAACAAGGAAACAAGAGCTTTGAATGACACACTGGACCAAATGGACCTCATAGATAGATATATACAGAACATTCCATCCTAAAACAACAGAATACTCATTCTTCTCGAGCGCACATAGAACTTTCTCCAGAACAGACCACATAGTGGGTCACAAATCAGGTCTCAACTGATACCAAAAGACTGACATTATTCCCTGCATATTCTCAGACCATAATGCTCTAAAACTGGAACTCAATCACAAGAAAAAATTTGGCAGAAATTCAAACACTTGGAAGCTAAAGACTACTCTGCTTAAGAATGTTTGGGTCAACCAAGAAATCAAAGAAGAACTTAAACAATTCATGGAAACCAATGAGAATGAAAACACATTGATCCAAAACCTATGGGATACTGCAAAGGTGGTCCTAAGGGGGAAATACATAGCCATCCAAGCCTCACTCAAAAAAATAGGAAAATCCCGAATTTGCCAATTAACTTTACACCTTAAAGAATTAGAGAAAAAGCAACAAATGATGCCTAAGCCACGCATTAGAAGAGAAATAATTAAGATTAGAGCAAAGATCAATGAATTAGAAACCAGAAACACAGTAGATCAGATCAACAAAACTAGAAGCTGGTTCTTGGAAAGAATTAATAAGATCAATAAACCACTGGCCAGACTTATCCAAAAGAAAAGAGAAAGGACCCAAATTAATAAATTTATGAATGAACGGAGGAGATCATGACTAACACCAAGGAAATAGAAACAATTATTAGAAATTATTATCAACAACTATATGCCAATAAACTGAGCAATCTGGATGAAATGGAGGCCTTCCTGGAAACCTATAAGCTGCCAAGACTGAAACAGGAAGAAACTGACAACCTGAATAGGCCAATAACCAGTAACGAGATTGAAGCAGTGATCAAAAACCTCCCAAAAAACAAGAGTCCAGGGCCTGATGGATTCCCTGGGCAATTCTACCAAACATTCAAAGAACAAATATTATCTATTCTCCTGAAGCTGTTTCAAAAAATAGAAACAGAAGGAAAGCTTCCAGACTCATTCTATGAGGCCAGCATTACCTTAATCTCCAAACCAGGCAAAGACCCCATCAAAAAGGAGAATTTCAGACCGACATCCCTGATGAATATCGATTCCAAAATCCTCAACAAAATCCTAGCTAATAGGATCCAACAATACATTAAAAGGATCATCCACCACGACCAAGTGGGATTTATCCCCAGGATGCAAAGGTGGTTCAACATTCGCAAATCAATGTGATAGAACACATTAATAAGAGGAGATAGAAGAACCATATGGTCCTTTCAATTGATGTAGAAAAAGCATTTGACAAAATACAGCATCCTGTCCTAATTAAAACTCTTCAGAATAGAGGGATAGAGGGAACATTCCTCAAGCTCATAAAATCCATCTATGAAAAACCCACAGCGAATATCATCCTCAATGGGGAAAAGATGAGAGCCTTTCCCTTAAGATCAGGAACACGTCAAGGATGCCCACTCTCGCCATTACTGTTCAACATAGTACTAGAAGTCCTAGCAACAGCAATCAGACAACAAAAGAAATAAAAGGTATTCAAATTGACAAAGAAGAAGTCAAACTCTCTCTCTTTGCAGATGACATGATACTTTATGTGGAAAATCCAAAAGACTCCGCCCCCCAAATTACTAGAACTCATACAGAAATTCAGCAATGTGACAGGACACAAAATCAATGCACAGAAATCAGTTGCTTTCTTATACACTAACAATGTAACTGTAGAAAGAGAAATTAGAGAATCGATTCCATTTACAATAGCACCAAAAACCATAAGATACCTCGGAATAAACCTAACCAAAGGGGTAAAGGATCTATACTCTAGGAACTACAAAACACTCATGAAAGAAACTGAAGAAGACACAAAAAGATGGAAAAACATTCCATGCTCATGGATCAGAAGAATAAACATTGTTAAAATGTCTATGCTACCCAGAGCAATCTCTACCTTCAACGCCATCCTGATCAAAATTCCAATGGCATTTTTCAAAGTGCTGGAACAAACAACCCTAAAATTTATATGGAATCAGAAAAGGCCCTGAATCACCATGGAAATGTTGAAAAAGAAAAACAAAGCTGGGGGCATCACGTTGCCTTATTTCAAGCTATATTATAAATCTGGGATCACCCAGGCAGCATGGTACTGGCACAAAAACAGACATATAGACCAGTGGAACAGAATAGAGAGCCCAAATATGGACCCTCAACTCTATGGTCAAATAATCTTCAACAAAGCAGGAAAATATATGCAATGGAAAAAAGACAGTCTCTTCAATAAATGGTGCTGGGAAAATTGGACGGCTATATACAGAAGAATGAAACTCGACCATACTCGTACACCATACACAAAGATAAACTCAAAATGGATGAAAGACCTCAATGTGAGACAGGAATCCATCAAAATCCTAGAGGAGAACATAGGCAGTAACCTCTTTGACATCACCCACAGCAACTTCTTTCAAGATACATCTCCAAAAGCTAGTGACACAAGCAAAAATGAACTTTTGGGACTTCATCAAGATAAAAAGCTTCTGCACAGCAAAGGAAACAGTTAACAAAACAAAGAGGCAACCCACAGAATGGGAGAAGATATTTGCAAATGACACTACAGATAAAGGGCTGGTATCCAAGATTTATAAAGAACTTCTCAAACTCAACACCAAAAAACAAATAATCAAGTCAAAAAGTGGGCAGAAGGTATGAAAAGACACTTCTCTGAAGAAGACATACAAATGGCTAACAGACACATGAAAAAATGTTCATCATCATTAGCCATCAGGGAAATCCAAATCAAAACCACATTGAGATACCACCTTATACTAGTTAGAATGGCAAAAATGGACAGGGAAAGAAACAACAAATGTTGGAGAGGTTGTGGAGAAAGGGGAACCCTCTTACACTGTTGGTGGGAATGCAAGTTGGTACAGCCACTTTGGAAAACAGTGTGGAGGTTCCTCAAAAATTTAAAAATAGAGCTACCCTATGACCCAGCAATTGCACTCCTGGGTATTTACCCCAAAGACACAGATGTAGTGAAAAGAAGGGCCACATGCGCCCCAATGTTCATAGCAGCAATGTCTGCAATAGCCAAACTGTGGAAAGAGCCGAAATGCCCTTCAACAGATGAATGGATAAAGAACATGGGGTCCATATATACAATGGAATATTACTCAGCCATCAGAAAGGATGAATACCCAACTTTTACATCAACATGGATGGGACTGGAAGAGATTATGCTAAGTGAAATAAGTCAAGCAGAGAAAGTCAATTATCATATGGTTTCACTTATTTGTGGAACATAAGGAATAGCATGGAGGACATTAGGAGAAGGAAGGGAAAAATGAAGGGAGGGAAATCAGAGGGAGAGATGAACCATGAGAGACTATGGACTCTGAGAAACAAACAGGGTTCTAGAGGGGAGGGGTGGGGGGATGGGTTAGCCTGGTGATGGGTATTAAGGAGGGCATGTACTGCATGGAGCACTGGGTATTATACGAAAACAATGGATCGTGGATCACCACATCAAAAACCAATGATGTATTATATGGTGACTAACATAACAATAAAATTAAAAAATAATAATAATAAAAAATTAATAAATATCCATGGCACAGAGTATTTGTCAGCTAAGAGAAAATCATAAATAGCACTAGTGACCCTTTACCTCTCACCCCTCTAACCAAATAATAAGACTGGGAAGATGAAAGGAAATAGAGCAATGAGAAAAAGAAAACAGGCCATGACATCCTTCCCCTCTCTGCCCTACGAAATTATGAATCAGGCCTGAATTTGATGACTGACGGGTAGCCAAGAAGAGCAGCTTAGGATTTGATGAGAGATGTACATTTTGATTTTAGATTGGACTGTACTCTTTGATACCTAAGACATCAGATATTCTAATACCCAAAAGTGACTAGAAAAGTTATTGCCACTTCCCAAGAATAGTTTCAGGAATGGAAAAGGGAGATCGGGAATAAAATGGTAGCAGGCAGAGGCTGGAGAGAAATAAAGGAATAAACTGATTATACACCACTGAGTCCAGCTCATTCAATGAATAAGTTATACACAGATTGTGGTGTCTACACGGGGTGTCCATCTGATCGGATGGGGGCCCCCAAATTTGGGTGATAGGATGGAGGCCAGTGGCAAGGTGGTGAAAGAATTCACGTGAGGCAGAACAAAGGAGATAGAAGTTTACTGAATACACTGTAGGGGAGCTGCAGGCTGGACTGCAGAAGAAAGGCTTTCTGCCAGGAGGCAGTGAGTGGGGGCCGTTTGTAAAGAGGGAAGGTGAGGAGGTATGGTGAATTCCCTTTTTGGTAACTGTGCCTAGTTATAAGTAGCCCATTAGTCAGATAGGGTCTATGGATATTTTGAGGTTGGTCGCCTGTTAGATCTATCTGTATTCAGCCAGGTGGTCACTGTGGCCCTTTCTACATTCCATTGCTCAACCCTGTTTCCCTAAAAGTAGCCTCTACACAGATGAAGAAAGAAAAGAAGAGGGACAAGACTGACAACATAAATGAATCCCCTCCAGAAATAGGAGGGGGCATTTGAGGTGCCTCATAGACTCGTCTCAGGAGAAGTTTCCAATTATTTCTGACTATTAACTAGTTAGATACTGTGACATAATAAGAAATAGATCTTGGGTCTTTGACCAGGTTCCTGGCAGAGTGCTCCTAAAAGTCTTGCAATTTCATGAGCTATAGGAGTGAGAGCAGTACCCTTTGTTATTCATAATAAGTCCTTTCAAACACATTTATGCTAATGAGGTAACTCTGGATGGACCTCTCCATAGCTCCAGGATAGGGGCTAGTCGCCAGAGAAACTACCCACATGATTAAAGGGTTGGAACTTTCAGCCCCACTGGCCCCTCCCCACCTCCTGGGAGAGGAAAAGGACTGGAGTTAATCAATCATGCCTATGTCATGGAACCTCCATAAAAAAACCCTAAATGAAGGGGTTCAGAGAGTTTCTGGCTTGGTGAACATATTCACAGGCTACGATGGTGGTGCATCCCAAACTCCACAGAGACAGAAGCTCCTGTATTTGGGATTCTTCCAAACCTT
Source organism: Phoca vitulina (assembly GCF_004348235.1). Taxonomy (NCBI): domain Eukaryota; kingdom Metazoa; phylum Chordata; class Mammalia; order Carnivora; family Phocidae; genus Phoca; species Phoca vitulina. The sequence continues at coordinate 10,054,312 of NW_022589739.1, forward strand.
GCCCTATAGGACTCTTCATCTGGCTGTTCATTTGTATCCTTTCTAGTATCATTTATAATGAACTGGTAAGTAAGTAAAACCCCTGAATTCTGTGAGCCATTATAGCAAATTATCGAACCTGAGAATGGGGTCGTGGGAATACCCAATTTGAAACCAAGTTGGACAGATGTGTAGGTAATCAGGGACCTACTACTTATGATTGGCATCTGAAATGGGAGGCAGTCTTGTGGGACTGAACCCTTAAACTGTGTGGTCTGCAGTAACTCAAGTACTTAGTGTCAGAATAAAATTAAATTAAAGGACACCTAGTTGGTGTCTGCAAAGAATTAGAGAATTGCTTGGTATGGAAAAATCCACACATTTGGGGTCAGAAGTGTTTTGTGGGTAGAAGCAGATCTTAATAATAATAATGATCAGGGGTGCCTGGGTGGCTCAGTCTGTTTATTGCCTGCCTTGGGCTCAGGTCATGATCCCAGGGTCCTGGGATGGAGCCCCGCATCAGGATCCCTGCTCGGAAGAGTCTGCTTCTCCCTTTCTCTCTGCTCTGTCCCCCTGCTCTCTCTCTCAAATTAAAAAAGAAAAATCTAAAATAAAAACAAAAACAAAATAATAATGATCATTATTAGTCCCTTGTAATCAAAATAAAATTATGGGTAAGTGTTCTCATGATGTTAGTACTCATAGCTTGTATGATATAGGTAATGTGAATTAAAAGGGATTTCAAGAAAATGAAATAAAGCTGAAACACCTATTCCAGTGCCTGGTATTTATTCAGTCAACATTTATTAAGAAAAAGCAGCAGCATGGTAGTGGTTAAAAGCAGAAAATCTGGTGTCAAGTTGTCTGGGATTGAATTCTGGATCTTCCACTTACCAGTCTTGTGATATGGGCAAAGTTGTATCTTTAACTCTATTATTTCCTCAACTATCAATTGGGGATTATAATAGCAAGTTGTTAGGAAAATTAAATTAGACAAAACCTGTAAAATCAAGTAGAAGAGTTCCTGGCTCTGAAGTAGAGGTCAGTAATAGATAATTTGGAAGGAGGAAGAAGAGTAGAAGGAGAAGCAGCAGCTACTGCCATCACCTTCAAGGGTTTTATACCAACCCATATGTAAGTTTGATGTAGTGTTAACAAGTGTTGTGACTGAAGAATGAGAAGGGACATTGGGGACCCAAAGGGAGAAGTGACTGACAGGACCTAAAAGATGAGGGAGTTGAGAAAGATAACAGGTATGAAATGGTTTCCAGGCCAAGAGGGGCAGTTAAGAAAGGTCATGAAGCAGCCAGATAGTTACAGGTCAGGAATGACAAAGAATTCAGTGTCACAGGAACATAGGAGCAGCAGGGAAAAGAGATAAGGCTGCAGATATAGGCAAAGATAATGGGAGAAAAGGTTGAGATGCCAAGACTTAGGCCTCTGTGTGGGAGCAGATCCAGGTGCCTGAAGTTTATACGATTTGGAAAGCTCTCTAAAAGAAAAAGAAAACATGGGCACCAGGGTGGCTCAGTCGGTTAAGGGTCTGCCTTCAGCTCGGGTCATGGTCCCAGGGTCCTGGGAATGGGATCAAGGCCAGCATCGGCATCGGCATCAGGCTCCATGCTCAGCGGAGAGTCCTCTTCCCCCTCTCCCTCTACCCCTCCCCCTAACTCATGCTCGCTCACTCTCTCTCTCTCTCAAATAAAATTTTTAAAAAAAGAAAAAGAAAACATGATTATAAATCCAAAAGTAGGTGCAAAAGGAATTTTAAAAACATGAAAACTTTTAGAAGAAATGTAACAAATTACATGTTAAAAGTTGACAACTATAAACCACAAAATCCAAAAACAACATATTTGTATTAATTAGCTGATTGATATGCCTCTAAAACTTTTTTCCTTTGTTGTTGGCAGTATACTTTTCATAGGTCAGTGACTTTCTATTGTTCTCTTGTAGTAAGGATACTATCTGTAGTGCTTACATGTGTGTGCCCTATAAACACAAAAATTCTAAAGAATTCTCTTTCACATAATTCCCACCAAAAAAGGGAGGGGAAAAGTTTGATGCATTTAAAATGGTATATGATACTTTATCAAGTACATTCGTGACAGTAGAGAACTTCCATTTTGACTCAAGTATCAATGAAAACCAAGTCCTGGCTTACAGATCTTACACACTGGAAGAATTCTCCAGAGATCAGCTTCTGGCTCCATATATTTCAAATCTTGTTTCTCCTTCACTAATACACTTTTCTAGTACCAGCACCATAGGACAGGTTCATATTCTGTAACATCTGGATTGTGCTCTTATAATACAAACTTCCACTAAAAGATACTAGGACTTTTTCAGGAAATATCTGATTCCAAGTCTGGAGCAGAAAACATACAGAAGGGCCTAGAAATTCTTTGCATACCAGAAAGACTACTAGGGTCATGTCAAAATTACTCAGGAGCCAATTAGAAAGGGCTCTCACTAATTAAAGATGGGACAATCTGAGCTTCAAAAGAATAAAAATTAAAATTTATTGAAATCCATCAAATATGTTTAAAATTGGTCACTTTCGGGGCACCTGGGTGGCTCAGTCATTAAGCGTCTGCCTTCGGCTCAGGTCATGATCCCAGGCTCCTGGGATCGAGCCCTGCATCGGCCTCCCTGCTCCGCAGGAGGCCTGCTTCTCCCTCTCCCACTCCCCACTGCTTGTGTTCCTGCTCTCACTATCTCTCTCTGTCAAATAAATAAAATATTTTTTTAATAAAAGAAATAAATAAAATTGATCACTTTCAGAAAATATCAGGGAACCAATTCACTGTTTTGAAAACATCACAATAAACTAATAATTAAATTATTAATTAATAAGGTAAATGAAGAAAAAGAATCAACCAATTATCCTTCCTTTCCTATTTGATCTCCACCACTGGGCTACAGAATAGTAGATGAGGGGAAGTGTTTCTTTATGAAAGGATTCTCGATTATAAATAAATGAAAATTAGAATTTTCCCATTTTGCATCTTCCAATGAATTACTGCGTCCGAGCTTTGAGCATCAACAGCCACTATCACAAGAGACAGGACACCTGGGTGGCTCAGTCAGTTGAGCGTCTGCCTTCGGCTCAGGTCATGATCCCAGGGTCCTGGGATCAAGCCCTGCCTTGGGCTCCTTGCTCAGCAGGGAACCTCCTTCTCCCTCTGCCTGCCGCTCCCCCTGCTTGTGCTCTCTCTCTCTGACAAATAAATAAATAAAATCTTTAAAATGAACAAAACAAAAAGAGAGACAATCAGACTATGTGCCTCCTCACTGAAAGAACATAAAACACGAAAAGGAGCATACATAAATCTATCCAGTCTCTCGATCAAGCTGCCAATTTATAGAAAATACAAAAGATAGGAGCATGTTGAACTGCACCAACAGTATGCACCCAGCAAAATGCAGGCTGTAGGAACAGGTCAAGTATTCATAAGGCAGTTCATAAGAAAAACTGTAAAGAAAAGAAAGGAAAAGAGGGGAAATCTTGTAGAGTAATAAAAAATTAGAAGACATATCACATTGTTTTTTAATAGGCAGGATTAAACCACAGGGACTAGAGATGAACACTTGGGAGATAAAACTTTAAAGAAAAAAAAGCAAGCAATTAATATAAAACTAATTAAAGCAATTACTATAAAAGTCAGGAGAGTAATTACTATTGAGGAAAGGAAGATTAAGGATTAAAATTGGGAAGGGGCACTTAAGAGAAGCACAGAGAGGTAGCTAGTGAGTTTTCCAGTTTGATGTAGCAGTGGTCACAAATGTGTTTGCCTTATTGGCTCCTGTGTTTGTATTTTATTTCCTCTAAATAATATTTTAAAAATAAAATAGAATTAAAGATATAAACCTGTAAAGATTAAAGATATAAAAGGGGGATGAGTGTTGGAGGTGTGGGGTGAAGGTGGCTAGGCCAGGGCAGAATCAGAGCATTGTTTGGGTCCTTGGCAACAGCTCCCTAACAGTGCCCAAAGCCATTATTATTTCTAATGCAATCTAAGAGATTTGCATTCATTCAAGGTTGGAAAAGTTATGAACCAGGGCATGTTCCCCACCCCCCCAACAACCTCCCTACTAGTTTAATTATCTTTAGTGCTTTTTCTTTGACCCAGGAGAACAATAGTGTTTATCTTGTAGTTTACATTGTGAGTCCCGTCAATTCCACTGTGGTAAACACAGAAATGTGCCCCCCAGATCTTCCTTCAAGGAAGCACTTGTAGCTGAGGGGAATAGAGGGGAGCAAGCAGCTATTCTTCAGCTGCCAGATCCTCCAAATCTGCCTCAACCACAGAGTCCCTTCACCTGAGGTCATAACCTTCCTGGGGCAGCCTGCATCCAGTGACTAAGTGAAACAATATATAAAATATCTGGCCAGTGTAGCCTGACAGAGGATGCTCTGATGGGCTACATTAACTCCAGAGCTCCCCACCTGGCTGATGAAGGTCTGTGGGACTTGCATCACAGTTTAACTTTTTCTTCTGCCCCCTTTCTGGGTGATCATCCCTAATAAACACACTGCTTCAGCATCTGCTTCTGGAGAAACCAATCTGTAACATCCTTTTTTTTGAGAGAGAGAGAGAGCGCGCAAGCGGAGGGACTCAATCTCATGACCCTGAGATCATGACTTGAGCCGAAATCAAGAGTGGGATGCTTAACCGACTGAGCCGCTCAGGCGCCCCCTGCAACACCATTTAAGGCCATGGTAAAGATTGCTACCTCTAAACCGATTTGAATAATGAAGTTGTAGAAAATAAAGCAACAGTGCCGAAAAGAAATAAGGGCTGCATGATATTCCTACACTGGTCAGCAGAGAGCAGCATCCTTTCAAAGGGTGAGAGAATGCAGGCTTTCCAGGAGTGACCAGCAGGCAGGAAAATAAACAGTGGCCCACAGCACTGCTGAGAGCAGTGGAGAGTAGTATGAGACATAGCTGCCAGGTGAGCAGCTCATTAGTAAATGATAATTAGAAAACAAAAAACTAGAGGGTAGAGAGGGAGGGTAAAATTGATGAGCAGAGCAAGAATAGATACTTTTTCTACATATTGTCGGAGGTGGGGGTGAGAAGAGTAGGGTCAAACAAAGAAACCTAGGTCTTGAAAATGGATTCCTGAGAAGGAATCAGATAGAGGTGATAGCTAAACTGAGCCAAAACGAGGAGCCCTACCTTGGCTTCATGTGCTCTGGGCTGGAATTATTCCTGGAAGAACAGATTTATCATCCTGTGTACTGGGGAGGCACCTACTGGTCCAACTGCAGACTCCCATCATCACTCCAGCTCCCTTCTATCTGTCAAGTTAAAAAAATCTATAAACATCACCCAATGCCTTTCTTGCCTCAGGACCTAGTTATTTGGGGTCTCTGGAGTCACAATGAAATTGGGAATCTTAATATGGGGCTCACAAATACACTATACCCATCTCACAAGCAACTACTGGTCTTAGTAAGAACATCACAGACACTTTAAACCATGAATTTTCCTTGCTCTTCCCTTGATTCCCATTCTAACTATAAATATCCTTCTTACAGCCTCCCATCTTATTTCTGAGGCCCTAGAGTTCAATCATGCGAATTCCTGCTGAAACTACATAGAAGTTGTAGGCCCTGCTCACCACCAGATGGTGGTAAAGAGCCTTATCAGGATAATTCTGATCATTTCTCAACTTCTACACTGTTGACCTTCAGGGCCAGTTAATTCTTTGTTGCGGGGTGGGGATCTGTCCTATGCATTATAGAATGTTTAGCAGCATCCTTGGCCTTTACCCATTAGATGCTAGTAGCACTCTCTGCAATCATGACAACCAAATATTTGTTCAGACATTGCCAAATGTCCCTGGAATATTTGGATTCTTTGGTTGAGAACCACTATGCAATAGGACCCTGAAGAGTTTTGAACAAAAGAATAAAAGAGAGAAAGAGAATCAGATTTTGATGAAATTTTTTTGTTATACTGTTATTATTATTACCATCAGTTAGCTTTGTTGATTTTTTTCTTTTTAAAGATTTTATCCATCTATTTGACAGGGAATGACAGCAAGAGAGGGAACACAACAGGGACAGTGGGAGAGGGAGAAGCAGGCTTCCCACCGAGCAGGGAGGCTGATGCGGGGCCAATCCCAGGACCCCGGGATCATGACCTGAGCCGAAGGCAGACACTTAACGACTGAGCCACCCAGGTGCCCCAGCTTTGGTGATTTTTTAAAAATAACATTTATTCATTGAAAAAATTACAAAAATGTGGAAAAATATTTAAAAGGGAAATTTAAAACACAAAATCCCACCACTCAGATTAACTTCTGTGAACATTTAAATGACCATCCTTCAAAGCGTATGGACACATATTTAAATACATACAATTTGTCATGCATGGTAATGTATAGTACACACGCTCTCCTATAATCTCCTTTTCCACTCAAAATCTACAATAGACACCTTTCAAGATCAATGATATGGCATATTTTAATGCCTGTGTAATATTCCTTTGTATATAATTAACCACGTCTCTACTGGTAGGCAACCAGGGTCCTAAATATTCACTATTATAAATACCATTGTAATTAATATCCTTGAACATACATATCTTTGCACAGCCTGAGATTGACAGTTTCACACTCAACATTTCTGTGTATCTAGAATTTTGCCAGGACCCAGAGCTTTACAAAGTGAATTACACATAGATCTCATTCCAAGGATGTACACAGACTGGTAGGGAAAAATGAACATAGGACAAAATAAAATGTGATAAATGGGATGGAAATGCAAGGTGGAAATGTTGACAAAAATGAAGAGAATATAACTAATTGTGCATCTGGGATGGTTTTACAGACATGGGCCTAGAAAGTCAGTATAAAAGTTAGTCTCAGTCTCTCAATATTATATATAGAAAACCCTAAAGACTTCACCAAAAACTATTAGAACGGATAAATGAATTCAGTAAAGTCACAGGATACAAAATCAATGTACAGGTATCTGTTGCATTCCTATACACTAATAATGAAGCAACAGAAAGTGAAATTAAGAAAGCAATCCCATTTATAATTGCACCAAAAACAATAAAATATTTAGGAATAAACTGAACCAAAGAGGTGAAAGACCTAAACTCTGAAAACTATAAAACACTGATGAAAGAAATTCAAGATGACACAAAAAAATGGAAAGACAGTCCATGCTCATAGGCTGGAAAAACAATTATTGTTAAAATGTCTACACTACCCAAAACAATCTATATATTTAATGCAATCCCTATCAAAATACCAACAGCATTTTTCACAGAACTAGAACAAACAATCCTAAAATTTGTATGAAGCACAAAAGACTCTGAATAGCAAAAGCAACCTTGAAAAAGAAAAACAAAGCCAGAGGCATCGTAATTCTGGACTTTAAGCTATATTACAAAGCTGCAGTTATCAAGACAGTATGGTCCTGGCAAAAAAACAGACACATAGATCAATGGGACAGAATAGAAAACCCAGAAATAAACACACAATTATATGGTCAATTAATCTTCAACAAAAGTGGAATAAATATACAATGAGAAAAAGACAGTCACACACAACAATCACACATGATGTTGGGAAAATTGGACAGCACCATGCAAAAGAATGAAATTGGACCACTTTCTTTCACAATACACAGAAATAAACTACATCAAAATAAAGAGCTTCTGTACAGCAAAGGAAATAATGAACAAAACCAAAAAACAACCTACTGAGTGGGAGAAGATATTTGCAAGTGATATGTCCAATAAAGGGTTAGTTCCAAAATATACAAAGAATTTATTAAACTCAATACCCCCAAAATAAATAATCTAATTAAAAATGGGCAGAAGACATGAACAGACATTTCTCTGAAGAAGATATACAGATGGGCAACAGACACATGAAAAGATGCTCAACATCACTCATCAGGGAACTGCAAATCAAAACTACAATGAGATACCACCTCACACCTGTCAGATGGCTAAAATCAACAACTCAAGAAACAAGTATTGGCGAGGATGTGGAGAAAAAGGTACACTTGTGCATTGCTGGTGGGAATGCAAACTGTTGCAGCCACTATGGAAAACAGTATGGAGGTTCCTCAAAAAGTTAAAAAATAGAACTACCCTATGATGGAGCAATCACACTACTGAGCATTTACCCAAAAAATACAAAAACACTAATTCAAAGGGATACAAGCATCCCAATGTTTATAGCAGCTTTATTTATAATAGCTGCATTATGGAAGTAGTCCAACTGTCCATCAACAGACGAATGGATTAAGAAGATGTGGGTGTGTGTGTGTATATATATGCACACACACACACACACACACACAAAGCCATAAAAAAGAATGAAATCTTGCCATTCACAACAACATGGATGGAGCTAGAGAGAATAATGCTAAGAGAAATAAGCCAGTCAGAAAGACAAATACCATATGATTTCACTCATATGTAGCATTTAAGAAACGAAACAAATGAGCAAAAGGGAAAAAGAGAGAGAGAAACCAAGAAAGAGACTCTTAACTACAGAGAACAAATTGATGGTTACCAGAGGGAAGGTGGGGGGAGGGTAAAATAGATGATGGGGAATAAAGAGTACACTAATCGTGATAAGCACTAAGTAATGTATAGAATTGCCGAATCACTATGTTGTATACCTGAAACCAACATAACATTGTATGTTAACTATGTTGGAATTAAAATTTAAGACTTAATAAAAAATAGTCTCAGCTTGTTTTTCAAGTGCTTGTTTATAACAACCATTTGTTTAAATGTCTATTTCCTGGGATGTCTGGGTGGCTCAGTTGGTTAAGCATCTGCCTTCGGGTCAGGTTATGATCTTAGGGTCTTGGGATCGAGTCCTGCATCAGGCTCTTTGCTCAGCAGGGAGCCTGCTTCTCCCTCTGCTGCTCCCCCTGCTTGTGCTCTCTCTGTGTCAAATAAAATAAAATAAATAAATACATAAATAAATATCTATTTCCCTATTTCCCCTGCTCCCTGTGTGCAGGCTAGAGCCAACTTTTTCTTCTGTACATACCCTGTATTTATCAGAGCCTCATTCAATCTTCAGTAAAGTTTTGTTGAATGGGGATATTTTTTTAAAACTTTCCTGCCTGAAGAGCATTCTTCTAAAGAGAAGGAAGAATTATATAGGAGCAAGTGGACTACTAATATAAGTTTAAATTCCCTCCCAACTTCCCAAACTCAAAGACAGACCAGGAAAAAGGGATGGGGAAAAACAAGGGGAAAAAAGAAAGATAAATTGGTGTGCACTTCTCTGGTGCTCTTTCCTCTTCTGAAAAGCTTATCCAAGAAGAAATCTGAATGGCCTTGCAAAAGGGCAATTTGGGATGAATCCTAACTCATATACTACAACTCAAATGATGTAGAGAAATACTTTACTCTCCTTATTTTATTCTGTAATCTAATATCCCTCCCAAATCCCCATTCACTTGTTACCAGGAGAAAATAATTAATTAGTTTCAATCTAGTTTAAACTTAATCCAATCTGACATTTTAAATATACTCTTAGGAAGCATTTGATCTTTATTGGATAAAATAATGCTTGATCACTTAGAGAGCCTCTCCTTTCTCTGCACCTCCCCCCCAAAATTATGGTGTTAAGAATGTACGCTTCTCTCATCTCCTGGCATTGAGAAGAGACTCTAGCCTCATGCTGGTTTTTCTTGTGGTGGCTGCCACCTACTGGTATCTGGAGCACTGTCCTTTGTGCACCGAACTGCTGAACATTTTGCAGGAGGCTGCTGCTGAATTGGCTAGTTAACATAGAGTCTAGACTTTTGGCACGGACAATGTTCCTGAGCTACTGATGCTGTACCAAGGATTCTTCTGGCTGCAGAACATGGAGTTAATTTCACATCTTCCACCTCAAAAGTTGGCCCAGCAGTCCAGTTCAGGGTTGAGTAAACTCCCTCTGTTATTGTAGGCATATGGCAGCCCACTGGGCTTCAACTAGGCATCCACAGCACATAAAAACTCAGGGCATCTAGGGGCGCCTGGGTGGCTCAGTCGTTGGGCATCTGCCTTCGGCTTGGGTCATGATCCCAGTGTTCTGGGTTAGGGTTAGGGTTAGTGTTAGGGTTAGTGTGTCTAGCATGTCAGGCTTCCTGCTCAGTGGGGAGACTGCTTCTCCCTCTCCAGCTCCCCACTGCTTGTGTTCCCTCTCTCACTGTCTCAGTGAGACATCTCAGGCCATCTTTATAAAGTTTATAAAGTTAAACCCCAGGGCCTCCCTCTACCTGACCATGTGACTGCATACTCCATTTCTGTGACTGAGTCTTAAGTTAATACATGGCAAAATCCATTTTGGACATCAAAGACTAATATTACTTCAGGCTTATTTCTTTCTATATTTCTTTTGTAAAAAATCCTAATCTCCCTCCTGACAAATGAATGCCTCTGATGGACTAAAGAAAAGCCCTAATCACGCCACCTCCATCCACATCCTCATCCCCAATTCTGTTGCGTCTAATTACTACAAACCCTGTGCTCTTTTAACTTCACCTCCAGACCTTTAGACCAGAAAGTTTAAGGCGGTTTGAAAATTAGGAGGAGACAGACTGGAAGAAAACTGCCTGGTCACATCACATCATCATACCGGTCTTGAATTCTCACAGAAAACATCCATATTTATTGTGAAAATCCTTTATTGTAATTAAGAATCAGACATTTTGGAAGCTTGAGCATTCATTCAATACACATTTACAGAGCACCTACTATGTGCAATGTACTCTAACAATGTATAACCCACTGTAACTTTCCTATTGCCGCTGTGACAGATTATCACAGACTTGGTGGCTTAAAACAACACATCAATTCTCTTACAGTTCTGGAGGTATAAGGTATAAAAATGAGTCTTACGGGGCTAATTTACTGGGGATGAGTTAGTGACAGGGCCACATTCCTTTTGAACATTCCAGGGGAAAGTCCATTTTCTTGCATTTTCCAACTTCTAGAGGCTGCCCACATTCCTAGCCTTATTACCCATTTCCATCATCAAAGCCAGCAATGGCCAGGCAAGTTTTTCTCATGGTGCATCATTCTACCTTTGACCCTCCTGCCTCCCTCTTGTAAGGACCCTGTGATTACATTGGGCCTATCTGGATAATCCAAGCTACTCTCCCCACCTCAGAATCTTTAATCATATCTGCAAAATTCTTTCTGTCATGTAAGTTAACATGTTTGCAGGTTCTGGGGATTAAGGTATGGACATGTTTGGGGGGCCTTTATTCATCCATATGACATCTACCAGGGAGAAATAACTCTTAGTGAGTCGGAAGGCTATAAAAGAATATAGCTTTTCTGCCTTTCTTTTTTTTTAACTAAAATATAAGTTATACTAAAAAAAACACACAGTTTACATGTGTACAGCTCAATGAATTATCACAAAACACTCAGGTAACTGCCATCTAGGTCCACCCAGGTCAAGTTATGGAACATTACCAACACCCCAGAATCCATCCCCATCCACTCAATTACCCTTAATCATGCCCTCTTCTAATCAGTATACTCTCTACTCCAGAGGTTCAACCATATTTTAGTACTGGTTTTGAATAGGCAATTGGAATGATACAGTGTATATGTTCTGTGCCTAACTTCCTTCACTCAACATTGTGAGATTTATCTATGTTGCTAAATGGAACTGTAGGTAGTTCATTTTCATCATTGTATAATATCCCATTATATGACAATAATGCAATTTGTTTACTCATTATACTATTGATGGACATTAGGGTTGTTTCTAGCTCGGGTATATTTTTAATAGTACTGCTATAAGCATTCTTGTATATGTCTTTTATTGTCTATCTGTTCACATTTACATTAGATATATACTAGGCGTAGAATTGCTAGGTCATAGTAGAGATCTACCTATCTATATCCTAGATATAGCTTCAACTTCAGTAGAGAACACCAAACAATTTTTTAAGTCGCTGTGCGAATTTATATCCTTAATAGCCATGTACAAGAGAATTCCAGTTGCTTTTCATATTTTCAACACTTACAGGGGAGTGCACAGGGAAAATGAAGTATTATCAGTCTTTTTAATTTTAGTCATTCTGGGTATGTAATACTATCTCAATTTAATTTTGATATGCATTTCCCTGATTACCATGAGATTGTGCATCTTCTCATGCTTTGCTGACTATTTGGTTATTCACTTTTATAAAGTGCCTGCTCAAGTCTTTTGTCCATTTTTATTTTGTGAGGATTTTATAGGAGTTTTTTTGTTTGTTTTACATATTCTACACACAAGCCCTTCGTCAGTTACATGTGTTGCATACAATGGCTTCTGTAGGGCCAAGGGCAGGCTGCCCCAAGATGGGCCATTTTGGCATATTGGTTATTTTAAAAAGTTACTTGAGAGCCTGTGCAAGAAAAACACTCAGACTCTACTCTGTTCTGTTGAAAGCAGAAAATACATCTCCCATATGAAGGGTGCCTCCCTGTACCAGGAAGTAAAGGGACATCCTTATCACCAGAGATGGGAAATTTGGAGCTGACAAGGCTATATAAACAACCCTTGTTACTTTTTACTAATTTACTATCCCAGCCCAAATTCTGTTTAGAATTCCCTTAATTGAAGTTCCTAAAGTTAAGTTTTCTTTGTCCTGTCAATTTCTCACAGATTTGTTGTCTCTTTGTCTTAAAAATGATACAAACTGCCTACCTTGATCATTTCTTTAGGTTTCAACTGCATTAGTGGGCTTCCATGCACATGTAATAAAATTTTGGATTTTTTTGTTCTGTTGATCTATCACATGTCAATTTTTAAAAAAGATTTTATTTATTTATTCGAAAGCAAGAGAGAGAGAAGGAGCAGGGGGAGGGGCAAAGGGAGAGGGAGAAGCAGACTCCCCTCCGAGCAGGGAGCCTGACGTGGGACTCGATCCCAGGACTCGATCCCAGGACTCTGGGATCATGACCTGAGCCAAAGACAAATGTTTAACTGACTGAGCCACCCAGGCGCCCCTTATTGCATGTAAATTTAATCCTTAGTCCATCTGGAAGACTTCAAAAAGATAGAGAAGAATTTTTCTTTCCCTTCACTTCTCTGCCACAAAAATATGTATATAAAATTAAAATTTAAATATCAATTGATTTCTTATGGATTATCATTTCCATTTTTTGTTAGTATACAACAAAATATTTCACAAATCTGTGATAAATAAGTCTTAAACATAAAGAATAAATTGTTACTGAAAATACATCACCCAAAGAAATGGATGGGCAGGATTTTTTAAATTAGTTCATGTATTCTTAGACAAATAATACCCAATGCTAAAGTGATACTGGGTTCAGTGGAGATTAACAGCAAAAACAAAAGAAGTCAAAAAAGATATCGGGCCACTAGGAAGTGCAGGGTGTAAGAAGGTATATTAATTATTATTGTTTAGGGCATTGTTTACAGAATTAACAACACATTTAAGTAAATCTAAATCTCTTAAGTAGATGGTAGGAATGAATAAATGACCAGAGAATTAGTTGAAAAGTGACAGCAAAAACACGTTAGCCAGAACTAAAATGATATGCATTCACAGTACCCAAACTTTAGTCAAAAGGCAACGAAAGAACTTTATGGTATACAAATTTTACCTCAATAAAGCTGTTTTTTTTTTTTTTTTTTTTTAAGATTTTTATTTATTTATTTGACAGAGAGAGACACAGCGAGAGAGGGAACACAAGCAGGGGGAGTGGGAGAGGGAGAAGCAGGCTTCCTGCAGAGCGGGGAGCCCGATGCGGGGCTCGATCCCAGGACCCTGGGATCATGACCTGAGCCGAAGGCAGACGCCTAACGACTGAGCCACCCAGGCGCCCCTGTTTTTTTTTTTTTTAAGCCAATTAAGGGGGGCCTGAGTGGCAGAGTCAGTTGAGCCTCTGACTCTTGGTTTCTGCTCAGGTCATGATCTCAGGGTTGTAAAATTGAGTCCCACATCAGCATGGAGTCTGCTCAAGTTCCTCTCTTCCTCTCCCTCTGCCCCTTTCCCCCAACCCATGCATGCACATGCTCTCTCAAATAAAACTTTTTTAAAAAATAAAAAGCCAATTAAAACATTTCTTCCATGAGTCTGAATAAATGTTCTTGATTAACTTACCTTTAATATATATTGCTTTTTCTTTTAGATGCAACATTAAACTATCAGAAATAAACAATTTTCATCTCCTAATTCCTGAAATTATATGAAATATGCAACTGTCAGGGAGCAAGAATTCCTGTCCCTCAAAGGTTATTCTAGCTGAACTAAGAATCAAATAACATGAGACATATTAACAGGAGAAAATCAAATTTAATAGTGTATATATGGGGGGGGCGGCGCCTGAGTGGCTCAGTCATTAAGTGTCTGCCTTCGGCTCAGGTCATGATCTCAGGGTCCTGGGATCGAGCCCCACGTCAGGCTCCCTGCTCAGTGGGAAGCCTGCTTCTCCCTCTCCCACTCCCTCTGCTTGTGTTCCCTTTTTCGCTGCCTCTCTCTCTGTCAAATAAATAAATAAAAATCTTTTAAGAAATAAAATGTGAAAAAGTAGTGTATATACAGGGAATCCACACAGACATGGAAATTCCAAAGACAGTCAAGCAAAATGAGGTGTGTATATATATCATTCTGAACTAAGGAGAAAGGGGTAGTGATCTGGGATTTCAGAGGAAAGGAATGCACTTCACAGGGTGATAAGAAGAGCAGATGGGTAGTTGGGAAGATGGCAGCACAGTAGGAGGACCCTAGACTCTACCAAATCATCCTAAATGCCCCAGAAATCAACCTGAAGACTGGCAGAACAAACTCCACAACCAAAGGTAGAGAAGAGGAAACACTGAAGAAGGTAGGAAGTGCAGAGACACGGTTTGGGAGAGAAACAGATTGTGGCTGCTGCAGTGGGGAGAGAGCCAGGGTCACAGAGAAGGGCGAGAGACAGACTAGCACATGGGGGGTGGGGGGTGCACGGGGAAAATAAATTCCCATAGCAACGGCTAGGAAAGTGAGAGGGGCTGAATTTTGTGACTTCTGGCAACTGGTGGGGCTTAAAGCCTAAAGCTGTTTATGTATTTATTTTTTAAATTTTATTCATTTGTCAGAGACAGGGAGAGAGCGCATGCATGTGCATGGGGAGAGAAAGAGAGCACACACACACAAACAGGGGAAGTGGCAGGAAGAGGGAGAAGCAGGCTCCCCACCGAGCAAGGAGCCTGATGCTGGACTTGATCCCAGGACCCAGGGATCATGACCTGAGCAGAAGGCAGATGCCCAACCAACTGAGCCACCCAGGTATCCCTAAAGCCTAAAGTTGTAAAGGTCACCGGGCTTGGTTCAGAAGAGCGCAGAGGCATTGGGACTGCTCTTAGAAGGCAGGCAAACAGCCTGCAGACATTCAGCCTGGAAACAGCAATCTAAAGAGCGCCTAGGGCACACAGTGGGATTATTTGCTTATCTCCAAGCATGTCCCAGAGAGGCAGTGTTAACAGAGAGGCCTCTCCAGGAACAAAGGAACTGGCAGCTGCCCTTTCCCTCCCCCAGCCTTCAGCATTAGCACAGGGCCACCTGCGGAAACCAGCATAGCACCTAACTTGCTTACATCAGGCCCTGACCCCTTGCATTCTAGTGGAACTGTCCCTCCCAGGATGCTTGCCTCAGTACCAGTGGGAGGGAGGGGACTCCCTCATAAAATGGGCCCAACCCCTGCCAACACCTCGTCTCCCAACATGGGAGTTTTGTGAGGCCTTGGTTCCTGTGGCAGCACCAGTGACAGGTCTCATTTCACAAGCACACCCAGTTACGGCTCATCACATTCAGGCCAGGGACCAAACACTGCCCCCAGCAGCAAGGAGAGCCTCTGTAGATGACTGGCCTGCAGGATAGAGCAACCAGAACACAAGAGCAGCAGAACACAGCATGCCGGGCACACACTGGGGACGTTCCTGGAAGCACCAGGCCCTGGGGAACAGGATACACTACACTGCAGGGCACTGCAGGCCTTCTTCATAAAGCCATTTCCCTCAAGAACAGGAGATGTAGCTGATTTTCCTAACACACAGAAACAGGCACAGAGACTTAGACAAAATGAGAAGACAGAGGAATTTGTCCCAAATGAAAGAACAGGATAAGGCCATAGCCAGAGATCTAAGTGAAACAGATATAAGTAACATGCCTAATGGAGAATTTAAAGCAATGATCATAAGGCTACTCACTGGATTTGAGACAAGTGTGGAGGACATCAGTGAGACCATTAACACAGAGATACAGAATAACATAGCGGAGATAAAAGGCTCAATAAGCGAAATGAGAAACATGCTTGATAGAATGAACAGCAGTCTGGAAGAAGCAGAGGAACAAATTAATGACCTAGAAGACAGAGTAATGGAAAGTAATCAAGCTGAACAAAAGAGAGAAAAAAGAATTATGCAAAATGAGAATAGACTTAGGGAACTAACTCAGCGACTCCATCAAATGTAATAACATTCCTATTATAGGAGTCCCAGGAGAAGAGAGAGAAAAGGGCGCAGAAAATTTATTTGAAGAGATAATAACTGAAAACTTCCCTAATCTGAGAAAGGAAACAGATATCCAGATCCAGGAGGCACAGAGAACGCCCAATAAAATCAACAAAAGCAGATCCACACCAAGACATATTATAATTAAATGGCAAAATGTAGTGATAAAGAAAAAAATTTTAAAGCAGCAAGACAAAAGATAGTTACATATAAGGGAAACCCCATAAGGCTATCAGCCGATTTTTCAGCAGATGGAATCACTGAATCACTATACTGCACACCCGAACCTAATATAACACTGTATGTTAACTATACTGGAATTAAAATAAAATAAAAAGTAAAATAAAAAGAGTAGATGTGGGTGCCTGGGTGGCTCAGTTGGTTAAGCAACTGCCTTCGGCTCAGGTCATGATCCTGGAGTCCCTGGATCAAGTCCCGCATCGGGCTCCCTGCTCGGCAGGAAGTCTGCTTCTCCCTCTGACCCTCCCCCCTCTCATGTGCTCTCATTCTCTCTCTCTCAAATAAATAAATAAAATCTTTAAAAAAAAAAAAAAAGAGTAGATGTTTGGTAATGAGATGTTTGCCCTACCATACAGATGGGTAACTCAGATAAAATTTATCTGTTAATAATTCTTATTCTGTGAAAGACCCCCATTTAGATTTTTCTGCATGATTAAGGAAGGGACAAAACTTTCTCTTGAGCCCACAGGGTCTCAATGACTTCAGCCGAAAACAACCCACATGCCAAAGTGGCATATGGGGGAGGGGGGTGACTGTCCTGAACACCTTCACAACTGAGACTTAAGTGAATAAAGATACTCATTTTTTTTCATTACTGAAATTAATGAAAACACAGAACACATTTTGTAGAAGGTTATTTCCCAGCATGATTTTGAGTGTGTGTGTGTGTGTGTGTGTGTGTGTGTGTGTGTGTGTGAAAGAGAGAGAGCGAGCGAGTGCATGCGTACACGCACAAGCAGGGGGAGGGGCAGAGGGAGAGCGGGGGCAGAGAATCAAGAAGGCTCTACACTCAGCACAGAGCACAGAGCCCAATGCGGGGCTTTATCTCATGACCCTGAGATCATGACCTGAGCTGAAATCAAGAGTCTGACGCTTAACCGAACTGAGCCACCCAGGCGCCCCCCAGCATGATTTTTATAAGTCTTGAATATTCTAATTCTAAGATAGATTAGATAGATAGACTTTTTACTCAGGGAACAGTGTACCATAATAAGATTCAAAATGGGCAAAAGGAACAGCTTTATTTTTTAAAAATGAGGTAAGAGTCGACATGAAAAGTGAGATGGGAAAAAAGAACCAGAATGCTATTTCTACTACAGACATATTCCTAGGCAAATCAATTTTAGAAGAGACATATGGAGGTTTAGGACCTGGTAAAAATTACCTTAAAATTATCCATACAAGGGGGCGCCTGGGTGGCTCAGTCGGTTAAACATCTGCCTTCAGCTCAGGTCATGATCTCAGAGTCCTGGGATGCAGCCCCAAGCCCCATGCTGGGCTCCCTGCTTCTCCCTCTCCTTCTGCCACGCGCCCCTGCTCGTTCTCTCCCTCTCAAATAAATAAATAAAATCTTTTAAAAAAATTATCCATACATGTGTATCTCCTGCGGAGTCATTGTGTACCCCCAGGGGTATACATAACTCCTTTTAAAAATAGCTTTCCTATAATATAAATGCTATGAATGCAAGAACTGGCGTGATTTTTTTTTCCCCACTGCTTGTGTTGGATATTTTCTGTTTGCCTCCCTAGATATACTTTCCATCCTTCTCTGTCCCAGTCTGTATATCCTGCCACTGGGCTTCTTGCCTAAAATAATCCTTTTTTTAACTTCCTTGTCTCACCCTCTTTCTGCCTATAAAAACCTTCCATTTTATACAACTCCTCAGAGCTCCTTTCTATTTGCTAGATGGGACCTGCTATATTCATGAATTATTGAATAAAGCCAATTGGATCTTCAAGTTTACTCAACTGAATTTTGTTTTTTAACACAAGCAATGTACCTAGGCACATAGTAAATCCTCAATAAGTATCTATCAAGTGAAAGACAAAGGGAGGGATAAATAATTGTTCCAAGTAAAGGTGAAATCTTCCAGGGACACAGACCAAAAAACAAACAAACAAACAAAAAAAACAAAATCAAAATTCTCTTTTTTAAACTTATATTAAAAAGACTTAAAAAAAAAAAAAAAAGCACAGGGGTGCCTGGGTGGCTCAGTCGTTAAGCGTCTGCCTTCGGCTCAGGTCATGATCCCAGGGTCCTGGGATCGAGGCCCACATCGGGCTCCCTGCTCGGCAGGGAGTCTGCTTCTCCGTCTCCCACTGCCCCTGCTTGTGTTCCCTCTCTCACTCTCTCTCTCTCTGTCAAATAAATAAATAAATTCTTAAAAAAAAAAAAAAAAAGCACAGCACTAGGCTGGAGGTAGAAGAGCAGGAGTGGGAGAGGAGATGGCTGAGTCAGAGTCCTTCCCTGACCTTGAAGGACTTTATAATCCCAACAGCAGGCAGTTCATCTCACTAATAATACAAGGAAATGAAGCAAGGAGGGGAAAGAACACCACATGAAGAGAGTAAGCCAAGCTGGAAACAGCTAGTCATCATTTCCAAAGGGAAATATCCCCACAGACGGTTATGCTGATTTCTGTCCAAACTCTATGTCTCTCTACAGCCCTGGACCACCACCAACTTTAGATGCCTATACATCAGTAACTTCTTTTCCTAAATTCAACTGCTTACAAGGTGTCTTGTTTCCAACTGGGATGTTTGACTTATAGTTATCCTCAATATCCTAATGACTCTAATTGTGGAAAACTCATTTTAACTGATTCTAATATGATCACAATTCTATCTGATACCAGACATGGGCTCTATCTTTGTCTAATCCTTCAGAACATTGGGTCCAAAGAGGTTTTAAGACACTGACCTGAAAGTAAAACACACATGAAGAATCAGGACCTATGATACTTCTAGACAATCAGGATTCTAGGGATAGAACCACAAGTTGGCTTAGGATCTGACAATTGCTTCCCACCATCATCACCACATCCCTTGCTGAACTCCCTGTACTGGCTCCCAGGACATTGCTTCATGGAAGCTTCAACAGAATAGGATGCAGTCATTCAGAGTACAGGAAAAAGATTACTTCTCTACTTAAAACACTTCTGACACCAAATATGTGGGTTTTCCACACCATGCAATTCTCTAATTCTTTAAAGACACTGACTGGGGGTCCTACAAGCCAATTCTGATACTAACTACCTGGAATTAGCATAGACCCCACAGGTTAAGGTCTCAGTCCCCCACTTCAAGGCCAATTGCAAGTCCCAGGTTGTCACCTATAAAATGGGGGTTCCCATGAGCACCTCCTCAAATTTGATAATTTGCTAGAATGGCAAGAAAGCACTTTTACTTATTATTACTGGTTTATATAAAAGGTACAACTAAGGAACAGCCAAATGGAAGAGATGCATAGAGCAAGGTATGTAGGAAGGGGTGCAGAGCTTCCATTCCCTCTCTAGGCACATGCTAAACTTCCAGGCACTTCAATGCGCTCACCAACCCAGAAGCTCCCCAAACCCCATTGTTTAGGGGTCTTACGCAGGCACAATTGACTAAATCATTGGACACTGGTGATTAGGTCAATCTCCAACCTCCCCAGAGGAAGGGAAAGGACCAACCCTCTAATCACTCTAATCATGTGGTTAGTTCCTCTGTTAACCAGCGCCCCCCTCCTCCAAGAGACACCTCATTAGCATAAACTCAGGTATGGCTGAAAGGGGCTTTTATGATAACAAAAGACCCTCTCATTCCCATCACTCAGGAAATTTTCACTCTGTGACAGGAACCTGGACAAAGACTACACACACACACACACACACACACACACACACAATTATATCACAACATCACACTGGGGTTCTCTGCAGTAGTGTGGGCCAAGTCCAACCCCCTTCTTCCAGCAGAAGCTATGAAATTTCATGTGTAACAATTTTCTATAGACTGGGGTCTTTCTTCTTCAGCTGCTGCACAACACTGCTTAGGACCACTTTCCTCACCTCTGCCCGACTAGCTACAGTCACTACCAACACCACCTCAGGGGCTCAACTTGGACTCTCAACAGAGTTACTCCAAGTCCTGGCTCCCCCAGAATACTCAGATTCATCTGAGTACCTTCCTTGGAGGCTCAGCTGGACACTCAGAGCCATCTGGTATCTGGTGGGGAGGTAGCAGCAATCTGCCCTTCTGAAACCATAAGGAGGTGAACTATCTGTAAAGGATTTTAAAATAGTAATAAAGCTAGGGGCGCCTAGGTGGCTCAGTGGGTTAAGCATCTGCCTTCGGCTCAGGTCATGACCCTAGGACCTTGGGATCAAGCCCCAGGTCTGGCTCCCTGCTAAGCAGGGAGACTGCTTCTCCCTCTATCCCTCCCCCACCCGTGCGCGTGCTCTCTCAAATAAATAAATAAAATCTTAAAAAAAAAAAAAAAACAATAAACCTAACCAAAAGTCAACCTGATTTTTTTTTTTTTTTTTAAGATTTTATTTATTTATTTGAGAGAGAGAATGAGAGACAGAGAGCATGAGAGGGAGGAGGGTCAGAGGGAGAAGCAGACTCCCTGCTGAGCAGGGAGCCCGATGCGGGACTCGATCCCGGGACTCCAGGATCATGACCTGAGCCGAAGGCAGTCGCTTAACCAACTGAGCCACCCAGGCGCCCAAGTCAACCTGATTTTTATCACCTTACACAACAATGCTAAACAGTGTTAGTGATACAATAACCCTCACATAAAAGTCTTTTTTTGGTCTAAATTCTAGTTGTTATGCTTACTGCTGAGTTATAATATATATGTAGGCTTCAAATTATCACTTTTTAAACTAATTCACTAACAAATATTTTATTCTACATGAAAAGTTAATTTGAGGGGCGCCCGGGTGGCTCAGTTGGTTAAGCAACTGCCTTCGGCTCAGGTCATGATCCTGGAGTCCCGGGATCGAGTCCCGCATCGGACTCCCTGCTCAGCGGGGAGTCTGCTTCTCCCTCTGATCCTCCCCCTCTCATGCTCTCTGTCTCCCATTCTCTCTCTCAGATAAATAAATAAAAAATCTTTAAAAAAAAAAAAAGTTAATTTGAGGAAATATCAATTTCACAAATTCGGCCACATATGTTACTTTTCACAGTAAATTCATAAGAATTTATGATCTTCCAAATTCACTTCTGGTGCATTTTGGACTCTAACCTTTTAGCAGAACATAGCCCTACTTTTAAAACAGTAAATTTAAAATAAACAATTTTAGTTGCACAAGATTTTTCTTTTCCAAGTTATTTTTTTTATTAAGGTAATGTATCAGATGAGGTCAATCAGACACAAAAATATCTGCAAACCACCAGAATAAGCCTTGAACACACAGTAAAACACCAAGGTTTAAAATTGTTCCATGAATACCAGCTCACAGAAATTGTGGAGAAAGCTGTAACTATGCAACAACAAAATGTAAGGAAATTGACAGAAAAAAGAATCAAAATTTGAGGACTGCCAAGAGAGACAAGAGATGATGGCTTTCATGGACAAAAATAATTAAGGACAATGTCTGGTGCTGTACGTTTTCACAAAGTGGACATTTCTTCTAAAGCAATGTATCAAATAATGTCACAATGTCAGTTCATTCTCTTGACTTTTGCTGAAGAAAATCTTCACAAGATTTTACCACTAGGAATTTATGATGAATTTTCAATTGTGGAAATCCTGAAAGCTGCAAGAATTGATCCCAAAGAAGTAAGACACAGACAATATTATAATTTCTGGAATTTATTGTGAAACAGGATTTGTATAAATCTATGCCAACATATCCATATGTTTAAGACTTTTCTTAACTACTTCAGACAAAAAAAACTTTTCAAAATTAAAATTAACAAGAAGTGTTCTCTGGTCACCTATGAGCGAGGACAGAGTGACAAATCTAAGTGTGCTATCTACTGAACATGAATATGTTATTAGTCTCCTAAAACCCTAGGAGACTAATACACTGTTCTACAATTTATTGTCTCATAGTCCTGAAGGCTGGAAGTCCAAAATCAATGTGACACCTGGGCCATGAATTCTTTCAAGAATCTAGGGAAAATTTTGTTCGATGTCTTTCTCTTAGTTTCAGGTGTCTGCCAGAAATCCTTGCCGATCCTTGGCTCCCAACTGCCTAACTGGGATCTCTGACTTCTTGGTCACGTGGCATTCTCCCTGTGTGTCTCTAGTCTTCACATGGTTGTCTTCACTCTGTGTGTCTGTCTCTCCACTTGTGTCTTTTTTGGTTTTTGGTTTTTGGTTTTTTTGAGGACACCAGTCATTTGGATTAGATGCCCACTCTACTCCGGTATGACCTCATCTTAATAATTAATTGCAACTGCAATAATCCTATTTCCAAATAAGGTCATATTCTGAGGGGAGTGCGGTGGAGGTTGGGAGGGGTTTGGGCTTAACATATCTTTCTGGGGGCGGGGCAGGGGAAGACACAATTCAACCCACAACAAGGAGTAATTTTGACAAAGCGATTGCAAAGTGTCTGCCAATTTGCAGACATTAAGACTCAAAAACAGAAACTAGAACGCTACTGCACATTAACACAAATGCATAGGTATGTTTCTCACCTTTTAAAAAAAATACACGGATGTAATTAAAAAGTATTAACCCATTACTTTTCCTTTGCTGTACTTTCTAACTGGGATGGTTACTATATGTACTTCAACAAAAGAAAATGTTCAGTTAACTGCGCTTCTTTTCTGAGCATCACTGTTATTCGTTTCATTTCCCCATTATTACGGAAAATAATTTTGTGACAAAAAGACACGCTCAGGGTGTCAGACACGCAGGCTCGCCACCACTCGGACTTGGCAGGGCCGCCGGCTACAGCGCCCCGACTCCTCCGGGGGGGCGGCCTTCCCCTCAGATACTTTCCCAGCAGGCTCCGCGGCGCTTCCTGTCGCCCTAGAGGCCACAAGATGACTGACGCAGCCCAAGAGAAACTCGACGGTCGCTTCGTCCCACACTAGGGGGCGCCTGGTTCCCCGGAGCGACAAGGAGTGCCCGAGGCCCGCCTCGCTCTCCTCCTCTGGAAGAAGCCAACACCTCTTCTCCGCCCTCCCCCAGGTTGCCAACGAGGCAGGCTCTGATACTCATGCGCAAACACGTCCACCACGCACCTAGGTACGGCGCATGCGTCCTTCCAAAGCCGTCTCCTCGGCGTCTCCCTTCGAGTTTCCAGTTCCGGCCTCACAGGGGCGGAGAGAAGTTAGGAAATATGCGGCTGTCCGTCGCCGCCGCCATCTCCCATGGCCGTGTATTCCGCCGTCTGGGCCTTGGTCCGGAGTCCCGCATCCACCTGTTGCGGAACTTGCTTACCGGCCTGGTGCGACACGAACGCATCGAGGCGTCATGGGCGCGCGTGGACGAAATGAGGGGCTACGCCGAGAAGGTGAGGGGCGGGGCCACGCAAGGCGAGTGAGTTGGGGGCGGGACCCTTCTGTCCTCCAGGAGCATCAGGCCTGAGATGCGGCTGGACTTGGGGGACAAGTGGGATAGCCCTGGCAATCCCCGCCCAAAGTCTGAATCCCCTGGTACCCTGAGTTGACCCCTCTCCTCCGGCCCCTCAAATGGACGACTAGTTAGAGCTGCGGAGTTAGGAGTGGCCTGAATTAGAGGGATGCTTTGCTGGTGGAATGAATGGGTTGCGGTCCCGCATTAGAGAAGTAAGATTGCGCCTCCTTTCTCACTCGGGTTGGATCAGTGATGTTATGTCCCCTCAGCTCATCGACTATGGAAAGCTGGGAGACACCAACGAACAAGCCATGCGCATGGCTGACTTCTGGCTTACGGTGAGTGCATCGTATCTCCCTCCCAAATCTCATCTTTTGCTCCCTGTGGGGGAGGGGATTGTTAGAGGAAGGGGGAACTGGGCAGAATTAAGCTAAGACACTCACTTACAGACAGATGTTGTGAACTAAATTAGAAACGTGTGACTTAAGTTAGTTGAATGTTACGTGAACCAACCTGCACAATTGCCTGTAACCCCTCTGTGTAACTTTGACGCTACCACATTAGGGGATGGAAGAGTTTTGTGTGAATGTGTTTGGACCCTGTTTTTGGAAGTGCTGAAAGTTTAATGTGTCTCCGCAGTAGTGCCTGACTCTGCTCTCTCCTGGATAACTCTCCCGCTCTAGGAGAAAGACTTGATCCCAAAGTTGTTTCAAGTACTGGCCCCTCGGTACCAAGGTCAGAATGGGGGCTACACGAGAATGCTGCAGATCCCAAATCGGAGTAAGCAGGATCGGGCCAAGATGGCAGTGATCGAGTATAAAGGGAACTGCCTCCCACCCCTGCCCCTGCCTCGCAGAGACAGCAACCTTACACTTCTAAACCAGCTGCTTCAAGGGTTGCGGCAGGACCAGAAAGCAAGCATCCACGGCGCCCACACAGCTCAAACACAAGGGATCTGACTGGAGCCAGAGGGTGTGTGGCACGCTCATCAATGCCCATGATCACAGGTCTTTGGAGCTCTTTTAATCTCTAAGAAGAACTGGAGCTAGAGTTGTTAATGGACAGTTTTAATGGAGACAAGAAGCTTCTGGGGAGCCAGATAATCATATCTTTGCAGTAGATAAAATTCTTTGTATGAATATATGTATGTATATGGATTTTTTTTTTTTCTACCCTTGGGATTTCTGGAGAATGAGAACTATCCAAATGCTCAGTCTCCGTGGGTTAGTAAATTCACTGCTTATGTTTCTGGCTCTTATTCTGAGTTGTGTTTGGTTAGCAGTTTTGTTTTTCTTAATGCCAGTTTTTATGGGGCTTATATCCTATAATTCCAAACTGGCCTCCAAAGGTGATTGATTTTTAACATCTAGCATAGAGACTGAGCCCCTGGGCTTTCTTA
Organism: Phoca vitulina; assembly: GCF_004348235.1. Classification (NCBI taxonomy): domain Eukaryota; kingdom Metazoa; phylum Chordata; class Mammalia; order Carnivora; family Phocidae; genus Phoca; species Phoca vitulina. The sequence goes on from NW_022589739.1 coordinate 10,079,738, forward strand.
GATTACTTCCTGACAGGCTAGGAGAGTGAACATCTAGAATTGAATCTTCCATAATAATCTGGTACCTTAGGAAACTTCAAGGAACACTACAACTATTCCTCTGTTTCTAGGCAGGATCACATATTACCCTCATGTGCTCCCCTCAGCCCCAAATAGGCCTCAGAAGAGAGGATCTGAGAACTCAGATGTACCACCTTCCTGGCCAAGGGGGTGGAAGTATTCAGTAAAGGATAAGATCCTTCCTCTTGGAGTGGGCGTGGGGGGTGGGGTAATAAAGAGAGAGTTGAGGTGGGAGGAGGGTTAGGAAGTTAAATGTGCTGGGAATTTCCTGGAAGTTTTTATTGTTGTCAAAACTGGGCTTCTCTGGGAACTCAGAAAAGGGAAATCCGGCTTCAGAATGGCCAGAGCATATGAGAAGTAGGAAGCTCCTTGATATCCACTAATTATTGTGAAGCCAGACTTAGCCCAGCCAGGCTGCCCATGCCTCAGGCTCAGAGGTTTGACTAGGATAGTAGTCATGGAAGACTTGGAACTATCATCCCTGCCTGAACACTTGGCAGCAAGGCCTGACAGTTCCCATATCTCTAGTACAGTGAAAAGAAAAGATTTTATCTTAGGCTGGACCTTCAGAGTTTATTTGGCCTGCTAAACCCAACCATTGTCAGAAAGTAAGGGTGAGGGTGGAAGGGGTCACTGGTTTAGCAGGTAGATATTAGCTTCAGGGACAGAGCTATTCTGTTCTCTTTCCCTGCAGCTGCTTGAGTCTTAAGATTCATCTGCTCCCAACAGGATTCTCCCATCTCTTTCCCTCTAATTTGTACTTCATGCTATTGCCAGAAAGCTCTTTCTGACATATTTTGAGTGACATATAGTAGACACTCAAAGCATTTATTCCAAAAACCTACAATTCTGAATGCTTCCCCAAAATTCACCCCCTTCCTGTCCTCTTGGCATGAACATTCACCTCAGCTAGATATCTCGGGAGTCATCCCTGACTCCTAGAGAAAGTACTTTCTTTTTTTTTTTTTTAACATTTTATTTATTTATTTGAGAGAGAGAGAGGAGAGACAGCGAGAGAGTACAAGCGGGGAGGAGAGGGAGAAACTGGCTCCCCGCAGAACAAGGAGCCCAATGCAGGGCTCGATCCCAGTACCCTGGGATCATGACACAAGCCGAAGGGGTCATAACTGACTGAGCCACCCAGGCGCCCTGAGAAAGTACTTTCTTTAAAATTAAAACTACATCTGTTAAGTATTACCATAGGTGGGTTATGGCTCAACTCTCATAGCTTTTCCTCTTAGTCCCCAGAAACAGACCTCCCTTTGGGGCTTTCAACAGTTCCTTAAATGCTTAATAAGCATCTGCTAGTATCTAGCATCATTTTAGTCACTAGGAATACAATCTTTATCAAGTGTTTGGCGTATGTCAGGCCCTAGGCTAGATACTAAGGATCTAGAGATGAGAAGAAACAACCTTTGCCATTAAGGAGCTCACAATCTAAAGCGCCACTTCTCCTGCCACAATGGCCTCATGGGACACTGCATCTTTAATATTTTGGCCCATAAAAGACTACATGAGTCCTAAAATGTTTACTAGAGGCTCAGGGATAGCATAAGGGAAATAAACAACAATGTATCAGTTTTCTAATCTGGCCTATAAATGGTAACTTTTCACTTGAGTGCACTATGCCCTCAAATCCATCTAAGCATCTCTTTAATAAATTCCAACCCCCCCGCAAGAGGGGCCCAGATACACTGGAGTTCCAAAGGTTCTCTGTCTTGGGCTCCGGTTCTTTTTTTTTTAAAGATTTTATTTATTTATTTGACAGAGACACAGCGAGAGAGGGAACACAAGCAGGGGGAGTGGGAGAGGGGGAAGCAGGCTTCCCACTGAGCAGGGAGCCCGATGTGGGGCTCGATCCCAGGACCCTGAGATCATGACCTGAGCCGAAGGCAGACGCTTAACGGCTGAGCCACCCAGGCGCCCCTTGGGCTCCGGTTCTTTATGGCAAGGTTGACAGCTATGTCCACTTCCTTCAAAAAATAACAAATTTACTCCAGCCTCAACAAATCAGTGACACAATATAAGCCCAATATCCAAAGGAGACACAACTGCAAAAGCCAGGCACTGTTTACTTACATTCACTCTACAGTCAAATGAGCAAGCCTTGGTTTTCTTTCCATAATGTTTCTCAAATCTGCAGTCACCTCTTCCTAGCCTGAAATCCAAGACATCTCTATCCTGGATTACTGCAAAAGCCTCCTAACTTTCCTCCCTTCCCACTGCAGATGAAGTAATAGAAATCTGATGTCTTAATTCTCTGCTTGATGATCTCCAGTGCATCCTCCTTTCCTATGGGGAAAGAATCCTGGTTCCTTACCATGATCCCCTTGGTGACTAGGCATCTGTTCACTACTCCATTTACTTCCCTGCCTCTAGTTTTATGCTCAGGAAGTGCGGAAGTCCTTATTTTGACTTTCCTATACACAGCTCCCCTTATCACCTTTTGTTCATGCAGTCTCTATCACCCAGAGAACTCTCCCCCTTTCACCTACCTAACTTGTACACAGACTCTTGGCATCTGGGTGGCTCCTCTGACCATCCCCACACCTAAATTCATTACTTTGTAAACCTGGGTCCTGCTACAGTATTTCCATAATGCACTGAATTTGCCACATTGCATCATAGTTCCCTACAGCTACAGCAATTGGTTCCCAAACATTCATTAGTCTAAGGGAGTCCTAGTATTTCCATCCCCTTGCCCTTAATGGGTTCAGGGATGGACGGGCGTAAATTAATTTGAAGCAATAAGAATCTGGTCTCTACTTGACTGGATAAGAATAAGGTAGCATGTTATTCTGAGAGCCATGGGGAACTGGCTTTAGTCTGAAGATGACACAATGTCAGGTCAGAATAACTAGAAGAAACTCTATAGTAATAATCTTTAGTGATTATTCCCACTTGCACTGGGTTTTCTGTTAATTGCTACAAAAGTAATCTGAGGTATTAATTTGTGCCACTGAACCTTTAGACTAGTGTTTCTCAAAACCCACAGATCAAAAAATTCTTTACATTAGAACACTGTTCACATATATGTAATTGAAACAAAAGCATCACAAAACATTATTTACCTTAACAAATATGATGCACACTAATACTGTCAACTCTTCTCTAGTTACTATTTTTTAAATGCCAATCCCAATTCACCAAAATAATTGTACAACTGACTAATGGATTACAACCTGCTCTTTGAAAAACACTGATCTGAACCATTATTACAGTGACTCACCGTTGCCTTCGCTGTATAAAATCCAGATTTTTCTCATGACACAAAGGCATTCTATGGCCTGGCACAGCCACCTCTCAGCCTCTTCCACCATTATTTGCTGCCACCCTTCATAGGAAACTACTTGTTCTCTAAACATATCAGACCTTTGTACATGAGGTTGCCTCTAGTATAGCTTGCCCTATGTCACATTACCTCTTACTTATCTTCCGATTCTCTCCTCAGAAGTCACTTTTTTGAGGCTACCTCGAAACTTCACACAACCCTCCAAACAGGGCTAGGTCCCCACCTGAGTGCAGTTACAGTCCTCTGGGCATATGCCTATTAGAGCATTCATCACACTGTCCTGCAAGTGCTTGTCTGCTTCACCGACTCCATTCAGCTGAGCTCCCAAAGCCAGGAACCTAGGCCTCAATCTTCTGGATAACTCTATTCCTACCATAGGACCAAATTCATCATAGGTGCTCAATATATGTTTATTAAGTGAGGAGGAGTAAGCCATGTCAACTCTAGCTGAACTTTACAAAACCAGTAAACATGGTACTATACAGTGACAGTGCTCAGCTACACTGCTGAGTATACCAAGACTAAAGAAATGGGCTCTCCAGGGATTTACATGCTCATGATGACTGTCAAGAATGTGTGTGTCTGGGCGCCTGGGTGGCTCAGTTGGTTAAGCGACTGCCTTCAGCTCAGGTCATGATCCTGGAGTCCCTGGATCAAGTACCACATCGGGCTCCCTGCTCGGCAGGGAGTCTGCTTCTCCCTCTGACCCTCCCCCCTCTCATGTGCTCTCTCTCATTCTCTCTCTCTCAAATAAATAAAATCTTTAAAAAAAAAAAAAAAAAAGAATGTGTGTGTCTAACTCATTTCCCACACATTTCATATCCCAACTTCCTGAAATATTTCTAGCCAACCTACAGGCAGAAGACACCTATACATTTTCCAAGTTTTAGCCAAAAGCTGAAATGATGCCTCTTTTGTGAAGTATTCTCTGAATTCCCCCAGTCGAAGCTAGGCATGTTTCCCCTGGTCCAGTTTCATGCTGTACATCCTTCATTGTAGCAATGGCACAATTACATTGTTCAGCACCCATTACTAGATAGTGAACTCCTTGGGGGTGGGGGGACACATCTAATTTACTCTGGTGCCACACAATAGAGAATGTGGGACAATATGGGCATCTATAAATGTCTATTGACTGAATCAGTGTGTTGTACTAAGTTTGTCAGCCTAGCTCTGCATTTTGGTTGGGCTCAGTAATTCCTCCCTGCCCCGGTTTCCTCCCACTTCATCTGAAAAAGAACTTCCTGCAATGCTGGTTGTCCATTGTTCACTGCTGGGTAATGTCTGTACCCTTAGGCTTTTCCTCTCTATGCCCTTAAATGCGTGGGCATATTATAGCTCTCCTCTGACCCTGGGACATGAATTTGGTAGTTAAATTTGAGCTGCCTTAATAGAAATGGTCTGTGTGCTTATATTTGGAGGAAAAAAAGTTTAAACTTTTCTGACATTTTCACTCTGTCCCATAATATGTGTTTAATATAAAAAAAATTGGTTTTCATTCTTACAAGTTAAATATTGTAAATTACACACATACAAGCTTTCTGTCAAAGTCGATGCTCTAGGAAGCTGAGCTTGTTCACACTGTGGCTTCACATAGACCTTGACACACTACTGTGTAGCCCAGCACAAGAAGCACAGCATTAAAGTTTTACTGCTATTACCTTCAAGGAGAAATACAAAATACAAAAGCTGTACCTAAAGATATCACTGAAAACTTTCTGCCATTGTTATGACTTAATTTCTATTTGCTTTTCCTTTATATGATCTCAGAATCTTTCTTACATTTATCTTTTTCTTTTGTCCCAGAAGGAAAAATAGTTTAGTTTTTGTCTGTGCTGAGTTTGAGATGCCTGAGAGCATCTGGAGCTTGGGCAAGAGTTCTTCACTGGGAGAACATATTTTGGGAGTTGTTGGCAATTAAAGCTAAGGAAATGGATGGGGTGACTCAGAGTGTATACGTAGAAGGAAAGGAGGCTGAGATCAGACATTATGGGACAGACAGGATACAGAAGCTATGAAGAAGACTGAGAAATTGCCTTTAAGAGAGGCAAGAAAACCTGCAAAATTCAACACAGTACCTAGTACAGTGTCTTCTTTGTGCATAGGAATCACTCAAAAAATAATTATCAAATCCATTTAGCAAGCATAATCTTTCTCATTCAAAGCACTATGGGAATATAGAAAATAAGGGACCCAACACGCCAACTGGAGGGACAAGATCATAAACAAATAAGTATAACATAGTTAAGACAGGTATTATGAAAGTGATGCACACAGGCATACCAAGTACCAAGAAAGAAGGTGCGTGTGGAACTTTTCAGAGGAACAATGCAAGGGCTAAATTTTAAAGAATGAATAGGTATTCATTAAGCATGGGGGAGAGAAATCAGCTGGGAGGATATTACAGGCAGCAAGATCTGCAGGTATAAGTGCACTGAATTATGAAACAACATGGAGTGGTTGAGAAATTCCAAATAAGTAATTTGGTACAGCTGGGATTTAGTATTTGAGGAAGAAGTGGAGGAAATGAAGCAGGAAAGCCAAGCAAGATCAGGTTACAAAGGGCCCTGTAAGACATGATAAAGTGCTTAGTTTTTATACTGAAGACCAGGGAAAGCCACTGAAGGATTTTCAAATGGGGAGAAAAGGGATCAGATTTACATTTCAGAAAGATCATTCATGCATCAGATTGGAAGATGGGTTAGAGGGGCAAGACTAGAAGCAAGGAAACCAAATAGGAGGCTAGTTAAGGAATCCAGAGGGAGTTGATGGAAGACTAGATGAGGCCAGAGGCAGGGGAGATGGAGAGAAGCTGACAGACCAGACAGTTTTAGAGGAGACAGAACAGACTAGACATTGTGTGTGATTACACGAGGAAAGAGAATAAGAATCCAGGATGACACCAGGTTTCTACCTGGGCAATTGGGTAGAGTAATTACATTCACAGAGAACAAGGATAGCAGAGGAAAAGCGGATTTGAGATCACTGTGCTGAACTTCGTTGTAGACATATTTCTGTTAAGGAGCTGTCTCTTGAACAGTTATTCTGGAGATCAGAGGATATGTGTAAGCTAACAATACACATGTGAGAGTCACCCACATACATGGGAGTTGAAGCAATTATACCAGATGAGATTTCCCAGTCAAAAAATACACAGTAAGAGAAAGAAAGCCTAGGAGAGGGGCCCCTGGGTGGCTCAGTCAGTTAAGCGTCTGACTCTTAGTTTCAGCTCAGGTCATGATCTCAGGGTCATGAGATGGAGCTCCACGTCAGCCCGGCATTGAGCCCCGCATCAAGCCCTGCATCGGGTTCCACATTCAGCAGGCAGTCTACTAGAGATTCTCTCCCTCTTCTTTTCCCTCTACACCTCCCCCTGCTCGCTCTCTCTCTAAAATAAATAAATGTTTAAGAAAAAGGAAGAAAGAAGACCCGAGAGAGCTGACATTCAAAGGCTGGACAGAGAGAGAAAGAGAAACCATCTGAGGAGGGTAATAAGAAGGACTACAACTAGAACATTGATGTGTCAAAATCCAGACAAAGAGGGTGTCAAAAATACCCATTTGTGTCTATCTCCCTCAGTAGATTGAGTTCTTGGGGGCAGACACTAGATAATTTTTGTATTCTCAGAACCTAATGTTGGCCAGGCTCCAGAAAAATGGACTAATGAGTATCTTTGGCCATTGAACTAGGAAATTAGGGTGTTCACTGTTGACCTCTGATAGAGCAGTCTCTTGAGAGAGGCAAAAGCAAAAACCCTAAAGATAACTTGAGAAGTGTGACAATGAAAAGGGGAAATCAGGCAGAGATATACCAGCAACTTGAGAAGAAAGCAGATTTAAAAAGTAAAATTTGAAGGTTAATGTATTCATTTCTTGCTATGGTCTGAATGTTTGTGTCCCCCCAAATTTGTGTGTTGAAATCCTAATGCTCATATGGTAGTATTAGGGGATGGAGCCTTTGAGAGGTGCTTAGGTTATGGTGAAGCCCTTATGAATGAGATTAGTGTTCTTATAAAGAAGACCCCACAGAGATCCCTTGCTCCTTTCACCATGTGAGAACACACTGAGAAGGCACCAGCTATGAACCAGGAAGAGGATCCTCCCCAGAACCTGACTGTGCTAGCACCTTGATTTTGGACTTCCCACCCTCCAGAACTGTGAAAAATAAATTTCTGGTTTTTTTAAACTACCCAGTCTGTGGTATTTTATTATGAACAGACTAAGACAATTTTATGATAAGTACTATTGCCAAGTCTTAGGTATGGTGACACATAAGAGTATATATAAATTGAGAGAAAAGTAAAAAATCTTGGGTTGAGGGCAAAGGGGTGGGGGGAAGAGCTTTCTCATTCCCCATTGTGGCTTCCTTGGCTCTTCTACCTTTATTGAAAGCTCTTTCTCTTTTGGGACTCAAAGTATTGGTTGTACCACCTTCTCCTGATGGTCTTCTGATGGTCTTGGCCTAAGCTACTAAGGCATGCCTAGAGCATCTGCTGACCCAACAACCTAAATGAAGTCAGTTGGCAAGCTTGAGGTTTGACTATGTCTGCCTTTGAGGAGAAAATATGCTAGTACAAATGAATAATTAAATTCAATCAGTCAGAGACCTAACGTGATGGGCTAGAGCAGACAGACAGAATATCATAAATTCAAACATGACTCAGAAGTCAACATGGAAGTAGCAGAGATAGAAGCAAATGCAGGATGGTCAAAAGCACCTCTGGAGAAGTTCTGCAAACAATGAGAACCAGCTACCCCCAAACTTTTTTTTATAACAGGCTGGGTCATTCATGCTGGGCTGATTGGGGGTACAGAGGGGGGAAGACAGCTTCTGATCACTCACACATTCAGTGAAGTCTTAGGTCCAGAGTCTTGCTCACCATCCCAAGACCTACTACCATTCTATCCATTTGGATACCCCATCCAAGACTCTGACCCCACAGTTCTTCATTGTTCTCTCCTGAAATTCATCCTTCCAGCCCACTCTCTTTACCAGGCCTTTGACCCTTTCATGACCAGATCTACTTTACCCCTGATATTTTACCTCCAGAAGCTCGCTCTCTAAATCCAGCTTCTTGCCTCTGGCTCTCTCATCCCCTTGCACATATATCAAACTTTCAACATCTTGTAGCTCTAGTCCTTTGAGCTCTCTCTCCCTTTGTGTAACAGGACTTTCTTCCTTTTCAGCCCAGCCTGGATGTCATGATCCAATACTTCATCAGTTCTCATGACAGTTCCTATACAATCCCATGTCTTTCTTTCCTACCTACCTACCAATCCCAGATTTCTCTTCTCCTATGCCCTCATCACTGAGAGCTCTTAGGAAAAAATATCATACAACTGTTGGAACTGGAACCAACAGAGCTGGACCATGAACACAACAAACCTGGATTGCTCAATCCTGTCATCTCTTTCACTCCTGCAGACTTTCTCTGCTTTTCTTAAACTCTTTGTATAACCTTCATCTCTTGCTAACAGCACTTAACTTCACCTCATACTTATCGAAGAAAAAAAAAAAAGATTGAAGCTGCAGGCATGGTCTTCTCAATTTCTACCCTCCTGACCCTTATCTGCATCCAGGCACTAGGCAATTAGTTGAAAACCTATTTACTGAAGACAATTCATCCAACAACCAAGCTACCCAAAAGTCAATTCATCAAATTTTTCAAATTTATCAAACTTGCAGCTTGACACCAAAATCCAATTTGATAAAATTATCAATTCACCAAAAATGTGTTTTTTCTTAATAAAATATAATTATAAAATTTATTTAATTTATAGAAATTGTGTTACATGGAAAGGTTTAATAGCTTTGTGAATTCTGTCTCTTTTTTAAAGTTTCAATTCATTTCAGTTTGACTTAGTTTACTTTTAGTTTTACCAAAGTCTTTTTATTAGATCTGTTCTGTACCAGATTTCAATCAAACTGTTGAATGTCACTTTTGTGTGGTACTCATATCAGACACTTAGGATTCAGATACCTAAAACAAGTAGATAATACCCATTTGATCAAGCTGATAAACCAATCTATGAATTAAGACAGTTAAAAACAGCACTTTCTAACTCAGTATTATCTAGGCCATTATTATCCCTGATACTAAAACCAGAAAAAGACCTCACAAGAAAAAAAAAAAAACAAATCAATATCCCTTAGAATTTAGATGCAAAATTCCTCAACAAAATACTAGCAAACTGTATCCAACAACACAGAAAAAGAACCATACACTATTACCAAGTGGTATTTATTCCAAGAATATAAGGTTGGTTTGCCATTCTAAAAGCAAGTAAATGTAATACAACATATCATATCAATAAAATAAAAAACAAAACCACATGGTAATCTCACTAGACACACAAAAAGCATTAGACAAAATCTGACATATTTTCATTATAAAAACATTCAATAAAGTAGGAATAATGGGAATTTTCTCAATATAATAAATGACATGTATGAAAAACTCAAGCTGGGGCACCTGGGTGGCTCAGTCGTTAGGCATCTGCCTTCAGCTCAGGTCATGATCCCAGGGTCCTGGGTTCGAGCCCCTCGTCGGGCTCCCTGCTCAGCGGGAAGCCTGCTTCTCCCTCTCCCACCCCCCCTGCTTGTGTTCCCTCTCTTGCTGTGTCTCTCTCTGTCAAATAAATAAAATCTTTAAAAAAAAAAAAACTCATGCTTACATCATACTTAATATTAAAAGACTGGATGCGAGGCACCTGGGTGGCACAGTGGGTTGGGCTTCTGACTCTTGGTTTCAGCTCAGGTCATGATCTTGGGGTCTTGGGGTCAAGCCCCATGTCAGGCTCCACACTCAGCATGGAGTCTGCTTGGGTTTCTCTCTCCCTCTCCTTCTACCCCTCCCATTCGTTCTCTCTCCCTCTCTCTCTTTCTCAAATAAATAAATCTTTAAAAAATAAAATAAAGTAAAAGACTGGATGCTTTGTCTCTAAAAACAGGAACAGGACAAGAATGTCTATTCTTACTACTTCTATTCAACATTGCATTGGAGGTTCCACCAGAGTAATTAGACAAGAAAAAGAAATAAAAGACATCTGTATCGGAAAGGAAGAAGAAAACTATCTCTATTTGCAGTAACATGATCTTATATATATAGAAATTACCAAGGAATCCACCAAAAAAAATTAAAACTAATAAATGCGTAGAGCAAGATTACAAGATACAAGATTGGTATACAAAATTTAATTGTAGGGACGCCTGGGTGGCTCAGTCAGTTAAGTTTCTGCCTTTGGCTCAGGTTGTGGTCCCAGGGTGCTGGGATCGAGTCCCACATCAGACTCCTTGCTCAGTGGGGAGCCTGCTTCTCCCTCTGCCTGCTGCTCCTCCTGCTTGTGTGTGCTCTCTCTCTCTCTCTGACAAATAAATAAATAAATAAAATCTTTTAAAAAATTAATTGTATACAAAAATCAGTTGTATTTCTATGCACTATCAAGAAAAAATCTAAATAAGAAATTAAGAAAACAATTCTGTTTACAATAGCATTGAAAAGAAAAAAATGCTTAGAAATAGATTTAACAAAAGAAGTATAAGACTGGGGCGCCTGGGTGGCTCAGTCATTAAGTGTCTGCCTTCAACTCAGGTCGTGATCCCAGGGTCCTGGGATCGAGCCCCACATTGGACTCCCTGCTCAGCGGGAAGCCTGCTTCTCCCTCTCCCACTCCCCCTGCTTGTGTTCCCTCTCTCGCTGTGTCTCTCTCTGTCAAATAAATAAATAAATAAAATCTTTAAAAAAAAAAGTATAAGACTTATATACTGAAAAATACAAAACATTGAGAGAAATCTAAAAATGCCTAAATAATATAAAGATATCACATATTCATGAATTTGAAGACTTAATATTGTTAAGATGCAAATACTGCTCTAACTGATTTAAGAAACTCAGAATAGCCAAAATCATCTTGAAAAGCTGGAGGACTTTACTTCCTGATTTTAAAAATTCTACAATGTAATCAAGTCTGTGTGGTACTGGCATAAGAATATAGTTCAATGGAAGAGAAATGAGAGGCCAGAAGTAAACCTACATCTAGGGTAGATTTATTTTTCGACAAGGATGGCAAGAAAATTAAATGAGGAAAGATAAGTCTTTTCAACAAATGATGCTAGGACTAGATATTCATATGTAAAAGAATAAAGTTGACCCCTACCGTACACCACATATGAAAGCTAACTAAAATGATTGTAGACCTAAATATAAGAGCTAAAACTATAAAACTATTAGAAGAAAACATAGAAGTAAATTTGTCCTTGGATTAGACAATGGTTTCTTAGATATGATGCCAAAAGCATACACAACAAAAGGAAACTTAGACTTCATCAAAATGTAAAATTGTCATGATCCAAAGCATACCATTAAGAAAATGAAAAGACAATCCACAGAATGGGAGAAAATCATATAGCTGATAAGGAACTTGTACCCAGACTATATCAAGAATTCTCACCAACTCAAAAATAAAAAGACAACCCAATTTTAAAATGGAGAAAGTATTTGAACAGATATTTCTCCGAAGAAGGTATATATCCACTTTCTCATTTGACAAGAATTAGGAGCCCCACCAGGTTCTCACTGTGAAGATCAGAGAAAATTTCCTCATGCTTCCAGCAGGAGGACAGAAAACATAACCAATTTGAATGATGCACAGAGCTGTCTCTCTGTTCTCCTTAGCAAGTCTTGCCCTCCAGGGAAACTGTTTTCCTAGAGCCTAACCAACTTGGGTTTACCAAAGCCTAACTGACATGGAGGAAGGGAAATATCCAACTTCAGCTATATCTAGCCTTCCTGTCCTAAGGCTAAGGTGGGAAGTGGGGAAGAAAAGTTCAGAGGCATTTGTGAAAGTCACAGCCCAAGGACACAAGCTCATTAAAAGACTGTAGAATAGTTCTTCCCCCACACGTTATCATCACATCAATAGAGCTCCTCTATAATAACAGGAATCAGAGCTAAAAGAACTGCAAGCCTCAGGCCCTATTTAAGAAGGAGTCTCTAGGGAAATCCAAAGACAACAGGGAGGACAAAAACAAGAGCACTAGAGGAAATTTTAACCTCCAATACCACAGCTACAGCACACGGTAAACACTGCCTAACTCCTAGTCAAATAAACATAAAATCTCACATGAAAGACCTATCTACCTCAGTTCCTTCTACATCATGTCCAGTTTCAACAAAAAATTACAAGGCATGATAAAAGGCAACAAAGTTTGAAAAGATGAAGCAAGCATCAGAACTACACTCAATTATGGCACAGATTTTGGAATTATGGGACTGGAAATTTTAAATAACTATGGTTATGTGCTAAGGATGCTAATGGAAAAAGAGGGCAGAATGAAAGAAGAAATGAATGATGTAAGCAAATAGAAGGAAACTCTGAGACAGAATTGAAAGGAAATGCTAGAAATTTAAGACATCATAATGGAAATGAAGAATGCCTTTGATGGGCTTATCAGTAGGCAGGACACAGCCAAGGGAAGAATCAATGAGCTTGAAGATAGGTTTAATACAAACTTCCCAAACTGAAAAGTCAAGAGAAAAAAGAGTGGGAGTAAAAAGAACAGAATATTCAAGAACCATGGGACAATAACAAAAATAACAAGAACTAGAACAATAAGAAAGTATGTAAAATGGGAATACCCGAGAAAAAGAAAGAAAAAGGCACAGAAGAAATATTTGAAGTACTAGTGGCCAAGAACTTTCTGAATTAATGGCAGACACCAAACCACAGATCCAGAAAGCTCAGAGAACACCAAGCAGGATAAATACTGAAAAAAAATCTACACCTAGTTGTAGAAAACTACAGAACATTCAAACTACAGAAAAATAAACCACAGAAAATCAAAGACAGAGGAAAATTTGAAAGAATCCACAGAAGAAGATATACAAATAGCCAGTAGCATACAAAAAGATGCTGAACATCATTAGTCATTAGAGGAATGCAAATCAAAACCACAATGAGATACCACTTCACACCCACTAGGGTGATTATAATAAAAAATATGAACAATAATAAGTGTTGGAGAGGATGTAGAGAAATTGGAACCCTCATACATAGTGGAAATGTAAAGTGGTGCAGTTGCTGTAGAAAAGTTTGGCAATATTTCCTCAAGTACTTCCTCAAAACGTTAACCATTTAGTTTACAATATGTGCCATACCAGCAATTCACTCCTAGGTATATACCCAAGGGAACTGAAAAGCCATGTACACACCAAACTTGTATATAAATGTTCATACCATTATTCTTAATAGCCAAAAAGTGGAAAAAATCCAAATGTCCATCAACTGATGAGTGAATAAACAAAATATGATATACCCATACCATGGAATATTATTCAGTCATAAAAAGGAATGAAGTACTGAAACATGCTAAAACATAGATGAACCTTGAAAACATGCTAAGTGAAAGAAGCCAGACACAAAAGACTACATATTGTATAGTTCCATTTATATGAACTATCCAGAATAGGCCAATCCACAGATATAGAAAATAAATTACTGGTTGCTTGGGGTTGAGGGGAGGAAAGAATGGGGAGTAACTCCTAGTGGGTATGGGGTTTCATTTGGGTCAATGAAAATACTCTGGAATATATGGTGATGAATATACTCTGTGAATTACTAAATTCACTGTGAATATACTAAACAACTCCATGAATATACTAAAAACCACTGTGAATTATACACTTTAAAAAGACGAACTTTATGGCATATAAATCATATTGCAATAAAACTACTTAAACATAAAAGATAAAATCAAAGTTAAAACTATTTAGAGGTAGTAACAACTATATACTCAAGGATGAGGATAAGCAGAGATCCTTCTAAAGTGTAGTCTTCCTATTGTGATATGAATGGAACTGGCAGAAATCCTACAACTGTTTCTTAGATGTCACTATAGCATGAGGCCCATTTATCAATGGTCATCATGATATCTCAGAATAATTATCTTGAACTAATAAGTTTATAGTAGAATTTATATAATTAATTTTATCACATTATAGTAACTATTAATACCATCTACCAACTAGTATGAAAATACAGTATGGTCATATTTCAGCCCATATCTATATATGAATAAAATTGCAATGAACAAAAAAATGTTTTTAAAAAGGCAAATTATTGGGTTGAAAATATTTTGGAAGATAGAACCCCTCCACCATGATTGTTTATAAAATTTTTTACATTTGAGTCATTGCATAACACTTGCAGAGCAAAATACACAAGAAGTTCTCATTCCCAAAAGTCACAGATTTGAAGGAAAAACTTAGAATATACTGAACTTTGGCCAGCCATGCCAAAATGACTTCAGTGAAACAGCTGCAAATAAATTAAAACTAAAACTAAGCTCAAGTAAACTTCAAATGAGTCAACTGACACTTTGTAGACATCTTCAAAAGTAGTTAAAATCTGCCCAACCATGCAAGTTGTTGTAAACTATACAAATAACTTTAAAAGAAACAAAATTTTGTTTAACTGACAAAATTGGTAAATTTCAGCAAATTGATCACTGTGAATTGAAATTCAGAGAACTGGCTTTCTTTACTTTCCATTCCAGAGGAGAGGCAGCCTTCCTCCTCTTCACACTGGATCCCTCCACCTGTGTTCTAGATCCCATCCCCTTCTGCTTCCCCTGGCTCTTGCTCTGTGGAGGGAATCAGGAGTTTCCTTTTTTCTTTCCTAGTGTCTCTATTGGGAACTGAAGTCCTTCAGAGCCTGGAAAATACACTTGGTCTTGGAAGATCCCAACTCAGACTACCCTGGACTCTGGCCAGTTTTTAATAATCCTGCTCAGTTTCTCCAGGGCTGGGCTGTACTGAAGAGCTCTGATGATTGCAGCTTCTCAGGAGCATTTGAACAGGGGGCTAAGGCTTGGAGCAGTCTGAAACCAACACTGATGCTACCCAGTGCCTCTTCTGGCATTAAGAAGAAACAAATGAATAACAGAGCCAGCAGGAATTGTCAGCCTCCCATTCTGTCATTCAGAATCATCACTCACAAGGCAGGTCTTCTGGGTCATTTTCCCTTTCTCATTTCGCCATCCCCACACTGATCTGTCATTCCTTGCCCCTAGTTAACTTTTTGTTCCACTGCTTCCCTGCTGTTTAACCCTTTCCATGGTGGACCTACTTCCCAAGCTTTTCTGTTCTGAAACCTCCATTTCATGATGACAACCCCTTAAATTCTCAGCCCCTTTATATATCTCTGAGCCTCCACTTCCTGTGCAAGAGGCTGGCTTTACTTAAGTACTTCTTCACTTCTGCAAATCCTTCCACGTGTCTGGGGGGAAGAGGGAAGGAGTCTCCAGTCTCAGGGGTCCTCAAGGTCCAAATGCAGATAACCACTTCACACACGCACCAATCTTTGCGAACCATACCATCTTGTCATACAAGACTCTACCCTCCTCACTGTTGTCACAAAATGACCTCCCCTCTTTTCCAGCAAGGACTTTAGTGTGGCTGTGCCTGTATCCTCTGCCCTTTCACCAGCATCCTCAATTCCTTCATCCTTTAGGCCTATAAGGCCACCAGCCGTCAGTCCCTTTAACAGTGCCTCCACTCCTTTAATACTCTCCTGAAGGTCTCTAACAGCTTGCCTCCCTCATGCCCCAACTGCCCTCCAGAGAGAATGAGATCATTGGATGGCCTCAATTCCCGCCCTGTCCACCCTCCTCCCCACTGCCATCATTCCCTCACACATGCACATTCTGCATCCTCCCCATCTTCCCTTCCTGTCTCTTCTGTTAAAGACCAACTTCTGCTTGTACTCATGGTTATTTCTCCAGTCTCTCCTCTCTCCTCTGGGACCTGCTAACCAGCCATTGCCTCTCCATTAGCTCCTCACCTACAGTGTCAAACATGGTCCTGTTGCTTTCTTCCAAGCAACTGTCCCTTAGTCCTTCCCTTCCCCACTCTTTCTGCCAGCCTCCTGTTACCTGCCTCTCTCTCCTTACTGCACTCACCCACTGAGTAGTGGTCCCTGATTCTGCTACCTCAGTAATATCCTTTCTTAATTGTGGAATAGCAACACGTCATGTCAGGCATACACTTAACAAATACAGACGGAACATCACCTATGTGCAGGTATAGCATGTATGTGCTACAATGGTGAATACACCAGATTGACTGTTTAGGGGAGTCTTTAGACATTTAATCAAGTATTCACACACCAGAAACTTGCAACTGTGATAACCACCACCAAGGAGGAGTACCAGGCACCATGGGAATCCATCATATGGACTGACCTAGTCAGAGAAGTCAGGAAAGAGGTCTGTGACTGAGTGATGCTTCAGCTGAGATCTGAAGGTTAAATGAGAGGTCACTTAACCAAGGAAAGAACCAAAGCATGCCCCAGGCAAATGGGCAAGTTTATGCCAAAGCATTTTTAACAATCAGTCTAAATAGGAGCTGCAATCCTCTTAAGTGTTCTTGCCTCTGCTCCTAAGATTGATCTAGATGGGCATGTGAGTCAGCCCAGGCCATCTGGAGTCTTTCTTCAGGATTTCTGAATTTTTCGGTGTTTAATAAGGCCTACCTATTTTTTGGACTAGTCATACATAATTTTAATTTTAAAATTAGTTTAAAACATCAAGAAGGAGAAGAAACGCATCCTCCAAACAATTAATTCCAAATAATTACTACATATTATAACATATATCGTATGTTCCCCCCCCTCCAGGAAGTGGAGCTTAATCCCCCCTTCCCTGATTATGGGACTTAGAAACTCACTTTCAGGGGTGCCTGGGTGACACAGTTGGTTAAGTGTCCAATTCTTGGTTTCGGCTCAAATCATGATTTCAGGGTGGTGGGATCGAGCCCCACGTCCAGCCCCGGCATCGAGCCCCTCGTGTGGAATCTGCTTAAGATTCTCTCACCCTCTCCCTCTGCCCCTCCCCCCCCACACCCCCCCCCACCCCCTAGCCCCCACCCTCTCCCCAAAAAAAAAAAAACTCACAAAAAAAAAAAAAAAGAAAGAAAAGAAAAGAAAAAGAAACTCACTTTCAAAGAACAGACTATGGAAAGAGAAAAAAAAAAAAGCAGCTTTACAGTAGAAAGACGTGACAGACACAACCTTAGCCAAGTGATCAAAGTTAACATCACCTGTGATAATTCATGTTGCTATCATGTACCCCCTGATATAATGGAATGAGCAGGGCACTTCAACTCCGTGGTACTCCTTCCCAGTTTAATCATAAGGAAAGCATCAGAGAAAACCCAAACTGAGGGATGTTCCTCAAAATGCCTGGCCAGTACTCTTTAAAACTGTCAAAGTCATGGAAAAAAAAAAAAAAAAGCAAAACAAAGACAGAGAAACTGTCACAGACCAGAGGAGACTAACTAAACATGAAGATTAAATGTAATGTGGTATCCTGAATTGAATCTTGGGATAGAAAAAGAACATTAGTGAAAAAACTGGTGAAATCAGAATAAAGTCTGGAGTTCAGTGAACAGCGATGTACCAATGTTAACCTCTCATTTTTGACAAATGTATCATAATTATATAAGATGTTATCATTAGAGGAATGAGGGGTATCATCCTTAGAGGATGAAGGGTATATGGGAACTCTCAATACTATCTTTGCAACTTTTCTATAAATCTAAAATTACTCCAAAATTTAAAAAAATTAAATCGTAAGCAAAAATGAAGCAAAATAAAATAAAATGAAAAACAGAAACTAGAGATACAAAGTAAGCCTTGATGGTATTTGAGTTCCCATTCCATCTGCCAGTCGTCTCCCAGGTTTGGTACCGCGAGCCAAAATCTCTGCCCTTCTTTCCTCAGTGAATTCAGCTGGGTTTCTTTCACATACCATTCCATTTTCACTCTCACGCTATCACTACAGTTTACCTCTGCTCCCTCCTCCTCTCTCTGTGGCCTGGATTCCTCCGCCTCTTCTTTCTTTCCTTTTTTTTTTTTTTTTTTTTTTTAAGATTTTATTTATTTGAGAGAGAGACAGAGCATGAGTGGGGGGGAGGAGGCAGAGGGAGAAGCAGGCTCCCCATTGAACAGAGACTGACGTGGGGCTCCATCCCAGGACCCTGGGATCATGACCTGAGCAAGCAGAAGGCAGCAGCTTAACCGACTGAGCCACCCAGGTGCCCCCTGTCTTTCTCTTAACAAATTTCACTTATACAATACAGTATTATCAACCATAGTTACCATGTTGAACATTAGATCCTCAGAACTTACTTGTCCTCTAACTGAAAGTTTGCACCTTTTACCAATCTCTCCCCATTTCTCCCATTCCCCCACCCCCTGGTAACCATCATCCTACAAGTTTCTATGAGCTCAATTTTTTTTTTTTTTTAAGATTCCACATGTAAGTGATACAATGCCGTATTTGTCTTTCTCCATATGGGCTATTTCACTTAGAACTATGCCCTCCAGTTTCAGCTACGTTGTCATGACTGCAGGATTCCTGTCATTTTTAAAGCTAAATAATATTGTTCTATTATCTATCTATCTTTTTTAAAAAATATTTTTATTTATTTGAGAGAGAGAATGAGAAAGAGAGAGCACAAGATGGGGGAGGGCCAGAGGAAGAAGCAGACTCCCTGCTGAGCAGGGAGCCCTATGCGGGACTCAATCCCAGGACTCCAGGATCATGACCTGAGTTGAAGGCTGTCGCTTAACCAACTGAGCCACCCAGGCGCCCCTATTATCTATCTATCTATACCACATTTTCTTTATCTACTTATCTGTCGATGGACACTTAGATTGTCTCCATGTCTTTGCTTTTGTCAATATTGCTGCAATGAACACAGGGTGCAAATATTTCCTTGAAATAATGATGTCATTTCCTTCAGATATATACCCAGAAGTGGGATTGCTGGATAATGTGGCAGTTCTGTTTTTGATTTCTTGAGGAACCTCCATATATTTTCCATAGTGGTCATACCAGTTTACATTCTCGCCAACATTGCACAAGGGTTCATTGTTTCTCCACATCCTCACCAGCATTTGCTATCTCTTGGGGTTTTTTTTTTTTCTTTTGTTTTTTGATAACAGACATCCTGACAGATGTGAGGTGATACTTCATTGTGATTTTGATTTGCATTTCTCTGATGATTAATGATGTCGAGCATCTTTTCCCATACCTGGTGGTCATTTGTATGTCTTCTTTGGAAAAATATCTGTTAAGGTCCTTTGCCCATTTTTAAATTAGGTTATGGGTTTTTTGCCTTTAAGTATGCGTTTCTTGTATGTTTTGGATATTAATTGCTTAACAGATATGTGGTTTGCAAATATTTTTTCCCATTCCATAGGCTGCCTTTTCATTTAGTTGATGGTTCCCTTTGCTGTTTGTTTTTGCTTTTGTTGCTTTTGGCATCAAATCCAGATCATTGCCAAGACCAATGTCAAGGAGCTTGCTCTCTATGTTGAAGTTCTTCTAGGAGTTTATGGTTTCAGGTCTTACATTCAAGAATTTAGTCCATTTTGAGTTGATTTTTGTGTATGGTGTAAGCTAGTGATCCAGTTTCACTCTCTTGCATGTGGATATCCAGCTTCCCCAATACCATTTATTGAAGACACTATCCTTTCCTCATTGTATATTCTTTGTTGAAAATTAATTGACAATATACAAATGGGTTTATTTCTGGGCTCCTCATTCTGTCCATTGATCTATGTGCCTGTTTTCATGTCAATACCTTACTGTTTTGATTACTAAACTTTGTAGTATAGTTTGAATTCAAGAAGTGTCATGCTTCCAGGTTTGTTCTTCACTTCTTCTCTTTTGATCACTGAGATCATCAGCTATACCCTAATTTCAAAATCTAATAGAAACCTGCCATACCTCATCTTATTGTGGTATTTTTACTCCGTTGACAATTCTTATTCTTTTTTTAAAAAATATTTTATTTATTTATTTTTGAGAGAGAGGGAGCACATGAGCTGGGGGAAGGGGCAGAGGGAGAAGCAGACTCCCCGCCGAGCAAGGAGCCCAACACAGACTCCATCCCAGGACCCTGGGATCACGACCTGAGTCCTTAAGGCAGACACTTAACCAACTGAGCTACCCAGGTGCCTGACAATTCTCATTCTTATAGCTGCTTCTTTCCTTGACTTGTATGATAATACATTGGACACTGCTCTCTTGTTCAATTCTTACCTTGTCGGTTGCTTCTTCCCAATCTTTCTTATGAATCTTCTTCTGTTACCCACCCCTTAACAGACCCTCTTCTCACTACATGTTCTCCATAGGTGACCACATCCATCCTCATGGTTCCACATAACCACCCTTAGTCTGGTGGCTCTGAAATATTTATCCTCAGCTCAGCAGTCTCTTCTGAGTTCCAAATTTTATATTCAACCACCTGCTAGACATCTTCATTTGGCCATTTCACATATATCTTAAACTCATCATTTCCAAAACTAAATTCATTATTATCTTATCTCTCTCCTCACAAACCTGCTCTTCCTTTGTTTTCCCAACTTTATGAATAACATCACTACTATATGACCCAAGAACATGGAAAGCATCTTAGAATCTTCCTATGTCACTACTCCTTCTAGTCAGTCTGTAATTTCTCTCATGTCTTACTCTTCTTTTCTAATCCTATTACCATTTAGTTTAGACTCTCATTACAGGATAAGCTAGGCAACTGAAACTAACTCCTATTTGGTCTCCTTTGATCCTCAGTATTACAGCCCTAATGAAATTGATGTCACATAACTTAATCATTTCATTTCCTGTATTAAATAAAGCTTTCCATGGCTCCTCAGAGCCTGGACCCTTTGTATGACATATTATATCCTCCATGATTTGGTCCCATTTACTTTTCTTCGTTTCTCCTTTCACACTAGCCCATATGCCCCACACTCCAGCTAACTCAGTCTGCTCAGGACCACCACTACTACCACCTATACACCAACCTCCATGATCAGAAACTATTTTCTTTCATGCTGTTGTGATTTTGAACATGGTGCTGCTGTTTATTCTGCCCAAAAGTCTTTTCTCCAACCTCTCCATTTGCTATGCTTCTACTCATCCTACTAGATCCAGTTCCAGTATCATCTTTGTGACACCATTGGCTGACATCCCAACCCTGGGCTGGATGAGGAATCCCCTCTATGTCCACAATCCCATACTATCCTCTATCATTATACTCCCCAGTGCCAATTTGCAGATGTGTCTTCACAGCTTACTCTTTAGTCATATCTTAGCTATGTATCTGAAGTATAAAGCTGGCACATAGTGGGCATTTGCATGTGTCTTTGGTAGATAAAGGAAGCAAGGAATACATTTAGGTTCTCCCATTTGAAAAATTTTGGCCTCCTAAAATACCTGTCTACCCGCCCCCTGCTATCGGTCTCTCTCCTTGCCTGCAGTCAAGCCTCTTTAAAGAGCAGGCTGTACTCCAAGTCTTCAGTCCCTCACCCCTCACTCATTCTTTCACTGAGTACTGACTAGTTTCAACCCCTACCACTCCACCTACCCCATTGTCCCCAAGGTCACCAGCAGCCTACCTCTGGCCAAGTCCAGTGGACACTTTTCAGTCCTTACCTCTCTAGCCTCCTCTGTGTCATTCAACCCTTATGACCACTCTCTGCTTTGTGACTTCTTTCTTGGTCTTTCCCTTGGCTTCGATGGCACCACTTGCCTCCCTTTCTTCCTTCTCCCTGTCTGGCCACTCCTCACTCCACTGTTCCTCCTCTCTTCAACTTCTAAGTGTTGGAGCTTCTCAGGATCTGTCCTAAACACCCTTCTCTTCCCAATGTACATGCTGCCCCTGAACAATCATATTCATTCCCTTAACTTCTCTTACCATTTGTCACATTTACCAAATAAAGCAACCCAAACCTAAGGTGACACCTCATTTTTCCAATGAGAAAATCCGAAAAGCTTTTTGACCAACCTGAAAACTTATACCTTTAGGGATGAGTATGAAACAGTCAAAAGTCTATTTCTATTAGTTAATTTACTACACATATATTTAAATTCATATATAAAATAAATATTGATTTATAAATTTTCTTTTTTCTTTTTAAAAATTTATTTATTTGAGGGAGAGAGAGAGAGAGTGAGCATGAGTGTGGGGGGGGGAGGGGCAGAGGCAGAGGGAGAAGCAGGCTCCCTACTGAGCAGAGAGCCTGATGTGGAGCTCGATCCCAGGACCCTGGGATCATGACCTGAGCCAAAGGCAGACACTTAACTAACTGAGCCACCCAGGTGCCCCAAATTTGCTTTTTTCCATTCTCATAATTCAGTAAACCATCTTATGCATACTCATAACATGCATCTCCAAAGCAGTGTCTTTCTTATTATTAGGGTCACTTTTAGCCATCTTACCCATTTTCTCAGAATTGATGACCTTCTCTCCATTCCAAGTGAAGAGTTTGGGACAGGACACAGAACAATTTGAATCCACATTTGATTCAGTCACTGGAAACTTTATCCCAAGTCACAAGGGCCATTTGCATCACACTAAGGCAGTTGGTTTTTGGCCTACATCCAGCAAGAGTGTGTTCATGACCTCTAAAAATCCCTTAATGTATTATTGCCTTTTAAAAATAATTTTAATTGTTAATTTTTTTATTGAAGTATAACATTCATACAGAAAAGGACACAAGTCATAAGTGTTCAGCTCAATAAATTTTCATAAAGTGAAACACTCATATAGCATCACTAAGGTCAAGAAATAGAACACTTCCAGCACCCCAGAAGCCCCTCCCAAGTACTACTGTATTACTTTTTAAAGCAATCTTTAAAAAGCATATTTAGAGACATCCAACACATGCAGTTGTGAGGTCATACTACCAGGAATAGTTACCAAAGCCGTGTTAAATTTCTTTGACAATGGATTCTGTGGCAAGTGACCTACACAAGCATCCAAGATAGCATTGTTGAGGACATTTCAGGTTAATCCATCTTGCCCAAACAGTAAAAATAGCACTTATTGAGCATTTACTATGTGCCAGGTACATATAGTACTTTATATATATTAAATAATTTAATCCTTTAGCCCCACTTTATAGATGAGAAAACTGAGGCAGAGACAAGTTAAGTAGTTTTTCAAAAGCCACAAAGCTTGTAAATGGCAGAGTCTGGACCCCAAGCCAAGCAGTCTGGCTCAAGTCCACAAGCTTAGTCACCATACCATACTGCCCTATCCAGTGGTTTGTTGTTCAAAATAAATGAGAGCAAACCCTGTAATATGAGAGACTTTGTAAGAACTCAAATGTAAGGTTACTCCCTCTTTCCTGAGGGAAGATTTTGGAAAAACAAAAAAGCAAAACCTCACCCTATATTCAAGCTTATACAGTATTTGCATATGACTCCCAAATATTTATGCCCATCCCAGACCACTCTTCTAAGCTACAAACCTGCCTACCCAACAGGCGCTTCAAAGTCAGCAGCCCAAAGCAAAAGTCATCATCTTTCTATATAAACCCCCTGCAAGCTACTCCTGCTCCTTTTGTCTAGCACAGGAAAGTCACTGCCATCCACCCAGCTGCCCAAGCCAGAAACCTGGATATTTTCAAGGATTCCAGCTTCTCCTTCAGTCTTCCCTTTCAAAATTACACCCCCTTCTGCTTTAACTGAAACTTTGTTTTCTTCTCCCAGAAGTTCCTGATTTCTTTGTACCATTTGTACACCTCTCAAATCCAGAATACCTTTGGATTCAACCTACTCACAGTCAAAAGGAAGGACAGGAGGGAAAGGGCCAAACTCTTCCAGTTCTTTGATACTCTCCAGCTCTGATTTCACATCTTCCCATTTTCTCTCCCAAGTTGACCCTCAAGCCCCTTCCCCACTCCCTGCCCAGCTTCCATCTCATTTTCCTTTTCTGGGGACTATACCCTGAGTTAGACCAGCAGCCGCAAATCTCCTCCTTCCAATACCTTCATTCCAATCTCTAGCCTCAAATTTGGGATGAGAGAAGAGGGGAGGGAAAGAGGGCTAAGCAACGAAGAAGGGACAAGGGATAGAGCATGAGATAAACAGAAGTGACTAGGAGGGTATGGAAAGATTAAGATGGAAGAAGAGGATGGGGAAAGAGAAGGATAGAGAAAAGACGAAGGCAGAACGGAATGGGGAGAGGTGGGAGGAAAGGGGGATGAGGAGGAGACAGGGAGAAAGGGAAGTGAGAAGGGGTTGGGGAGAAAGGGGAAGAGAAAAGAAGGATGGGGCGATGGGGAAGGAAGCCGGGTGTAAGAGAAGGGTTGAGAAAGGAGATGAGGAGAATTTGATAATAGAAAAGACGCTGGGGAGAGAGGACCGAGGGCAGGGGATGGGAAGAAGGGGGTGGAGAGAAAAGGGTGAGGAGAAGGGGTGAGAAGAAGGGGATGGGGAGAAAGGGAGAGGAGGTGGAGAGAAAAGGGTGGAAGGGAGAAGGGCTGGGCAAGAGGGCGAACAGGACGGTGAGGGAGAAGAGGGGACGATGGGGGAATAGGGGCTGGGAAAGAAGATGGAAGAAGGGGACGTGGGAGAGGATGTCGAGATCGGGCTGGGAGGAGGGGGCCGGGCGAAGTGACCGAGAACGGGGACGTGAGGACCGCGCGGCGCTGGGGCCGGATCCGGCGCCGGGGACTGGGGCCGGGAAGTCGAGGGGCGGAGGGAGGACGGGCTGGCGGTGGGGGGGCGGCGGCGCGGAGCGCGGGTGGGGGCGGGGGCGGGGGCTCCGCGGGCGGAGGGGCGGGGGCTCGGGTTACCGCGCGGAGGGCGGGGGAGGGGAGGGGAGGGGGCGCGGGGCCGCGGCGGCGAATCTCGCATCCTCCGCGGGGCGGCTGTGGAGGAGGCGGCGCCCCGGCGGCGGCGGCGGCGGGGAAAAGACGGACCGACGGCCAGGGGCGCACGGACCGACGGCCGGCTGCCCGGAGCTGATCGCGGGCCCGGAGACAGCGGCGGCGGACGATGCGCGGCCCCAGGCCCCGCGCGGGCGGGCGCTGCCCGGGGGGCTGACCGCGGCCGGACTGCGCCCCAGGACCGGGCGAGGGAGACCGCGCCGCGCGGAGGTCAGTGCCCGCGCCCGCCCGGCCCGTCCGGCCGCGCCCGCCCGGCCCGCTGGCCTCTCCCGGGCGGCGGCGGCGGCGGCGGTGGAGCCGGGGGCTTTGTTCTGAGCCGGAGACAATGGGGGAGGGGGGGCCTGGGCCTGCGGGACTAGGGCGAGCGTGAACGTGAGCGTGGGGGCAGGGCCTGGGGGTCTTTGTGTGCGTGTGTCATCGAGTCGGGTGTGCGGCGGCGAAAGTGTGAGGGGGGTGTGGGTGCGGGGTGCGGGCAGGGCGTGTGTGTGCTACTCCGAGTGTGAGTGCATCGGCAGAGTGTGAGTCAGTGCGTGTCACTGGGAGGTTGTGTGTCCGTGTGTATCTGTCTGGTTGTGTGTGCATGTGCGTGTCACTCCGAGGGTGTGGGGGTCAGAATGAGTGTGTGTCATGGTGAGCCAGTCCCAGTGAGAGTGTGTGTGTGTGTGTGTGTGTTGTCTACCTCTGTGGGAACCATGTGTCAGAATGTGGAGGATGGGTGTGTGACAGAGACGAAGTGAGACAGAGACAAAGAAACTAAGGGGGAGAAGTAAAGGGAAACAGAGGAGATACAGGCAAAGCCTGAAGTGGAGGTGGGTCACCCAGACTGGTGCTCTGAGTTTGTGTCCATGATGCCTACATCAGAATCTTGTTCAGGGGACAGAGGGAGGTCACTGCAGGCCTGGTCCCACGTGGAGGGGGTGGGGAGAGGGAGGTCTAGAAGCACAATGAACTCAGTGTGGCATGGGTTGGGCCCGCAGCCATGGGGTCATAGGCCAGAAAAATATTGTTACTTATGTCAACTCCTCAAATACTCACAGGGGACACAGTCATAGCCCTACTCAACCCACAAGGGACACAGTCCTAGGAAACACACATCCACAAGAAATGCCTTCACAGCCATCACCCGTCCCCCCCAGGAAGCAGTGTCAGAGCTAACAACACACACCTACAGATGATGCTCTCAGGACAACACACACCACTGCAGAACTGGTGCAGCCAACACATTCCCACAGGTTCATTGTCAAGGCCAACACATACCACGGGAGACACTATTACTGCCAGCACTTCCCTGCAGACACTGGCACAGCCAACCCATCATCTAGGTTATACTTCATCACAGCTGCCTATACATAGCAGGTGCCCCAGGGACCTGACACCAACAGGAGGCTGTGTTACAATCACCCTTACCACACACTCGCTTGTACAACCCACGAGACACACTTTCAGGTGACATGAATACACCAGGAGTGAGCTGTCCCAATTGCTAAACAAGTTCCCATTAACTTACGATGCTCACACCATTACTCCTTCTCATCCATAGACCTCCCAGGCTTAACCTCTTGTTCCCTGAAAACTGGAGACCTGGATCAGTCTTCCCCTCACCCTATATCCTGCCATGATGCTAAGTGTCCTTCTAATATCCCAGCCTCACAGTTTCTTGAGCTCCTTAGCTCCAGTTATGTTCTACTTCCCTCCCAGGACCACTTTGTAGAACTGGTCCATCTCTAAAGTTGTAAACTCTTCCATTCCACTCTCTGCCAGTAGCTGCCTATGTCCTTCCAGCTCTCAGATGCCCTCACTCCCATTACACTTACTCTTCAACCTCATAAGGACCTCTTGCCCTTGACATCTTTGCTTTCTCCTGATCTGCCCCTTTCTGGCTTTGTACTTTCCTTCCAGTTTACACACCCAGGACTATCCCTTTAGACACTCCCTGGCCACTCTGTCCCATTGTCCTTGAACCCACCCACCATCCCACAAAGCTTCAACCCAAATTCTCAACCACACCAGGTGATGCTTCTATAAATTCCACCCTCAACTGGCCCTCCATAAATAAATAAATAAAATTTTTTTCTATTTTCTTCATACTCCTTAACTTCACATCCCTCGTCCCATTGTTTACAGCAGATTAAGTAGTCAAACCACTGGTTCATTCATTCAGCAAACCCATATTAATTACCTCCCCTGTGCCAGGCAGTGTGGTGGGTGCTGGCATTACAAGGGTGAATGAACTGGACATGGTCCTTGCCCTTATGGAGCTTACAGGTTATCAGGTGAGTGTGGGTGCTTAAGCTTGATGGATAAGTAAGGAGTTAGCAGAGGAGAGGCGGCGATGAGATGGACTGGATGGGGAATATTCAAAGCCATGGGAGCAAGCATGGAAAAGTCCACTTGCAGAAAGCATTGTATATCTGAGCTAGAAAGCAACCCAGTGAGCCTGGCACTGATAGCATGATGTGAGGAGAGGTGAGAAAGTCTGGGAGAGGTGGATAGACAGTTAGTTAGATCATGCAGTTCTTGTAGGTCATAGGAAAAAGATTATCTAATCCAAAAATAATGGAGAGTCACCAAATTATTTGAGGCTATAGTGTGATATGATCAGATCTGGTTTAGAACTACCAGTCTGACAGTGTGAAGACTGAAGGGCAGGCTCTGAAAAGGAGGATGGTTTGCTCTTGCAGGAAGCCAGGAGGAGAGAACCCTGGCCCGAACTGGAGTGGGGGCAGCAGAGAAGGAGAAAGTAGATGGTTTCAAGAGTTGTGTAGGCAGCGGGGTCAGCAGGGCTCAGTGGCAGAATGGATGTGGAGGTTGAAGGAAAGGGATGCAGTAAGAGTAGATAAGCTGGTCTCACTCACTGAGAAAAGTGAGGCCATCCAGTATGAATTCCCTCAGCTTCCTGCCTCCTTCCTCAAATTTTTATCTGCATTCTCCTCAATCTTTTCTCCTTTCCTATAATTATGAAGAGGTGTCTCTTCTATTTAAGACTACTTCATCCATCCCCTCCCACCTCCATGGGGACCTAATTCAACTAATTATGCCATGTCTTATCCATGTCTCCAGTTTCTCCCTTTATACCCCTTCCTCCTGTGAGCACACACAGAGCCTCCAGTCTCCCCTGCCTCCCTTAACTTGGTAATCCCCAATGAGCTAAACTAAGCTAAGCTTAGCTTATTGGAAATTACCGACCACTTGGTGTGGTTGAGAATTTAGGTTGAGACTTTGTGGGATGGGTGGGCTCAAGAACAATGGGACAAAGAGTGGCCAAGGAGTGTCTGAAAAGTGATCTCTCACTTTGCTTCACTGTGAAAGGGTCTTCTGCATGGAGCTGTTCCCACTTCCCCTTTCCCGACCTTCCAGTATAATGGCTCTCCTAAGAGAAAGTGACTTCTCACCTGCCAAAACTAGAGGTTCTTTTCAAAAGTCCTCAACTGCTTGACCCCTTGGCATGGTCTGACATTGTTGATCATTCTTTTCCCTTTGAGCCACTCTTATGGCTTCTGAGCCACGATTTTATTCTGTCCACCTTTAGTGAGCTCTCTAGTGCCAACCACACTGCTAGATGATAGGAACACTGTGAGAGGGAAGACACTATTCCTACCCTCAGGAAGTTTAAACCTCAGTGGAGGAGACAGGCAGATAAACAGATGATTACCATAGGATGAGGTCCGTGCATCTCTCTCCCCAGAGCTCCTCCTTACCCTTCCTTCCCACTCTGCTTTGAGGGCTCCTTTGGGGAGCCCCTAAATGTTACCATTCCTTAGGGTTCTGACTTGGATCTTCTCATTTTCTCACTGTATACACTCTTCTAGATGATCCATCTCATTCATTTCCAGGGCTTTATCACCTGTATAGGCTGATGACTCCCAAATATCTACCTCTTCCAGACCTCTCTTCTGACCTCCAGACCTCCATATCTGCTTCCTACCTGATCTTTGCTGAATAGCTCACAAGCCCCTAAATGTCCAAACCTGAACTCATTCCTTCCTCCCCCAAACCACCATCTCTACTCAGTTATCAAGCTACACATCCAGAAATTAACTGCAGCCAATTCCTTCTCCACATGTCTTTTTCCAACCCAGAAAGTCACCGGAACCTGCTGGTCCTACCTCCTTTCCAGGTCTCTCTGGCATCCCATCCCCTTTGTTCCATGGCCCCAGCTACAGCACTCACCTCACCATCCTTCCACACAAATTACTGCAAGAGTCTCCTAACTTGTCTCCCTAGACTTCTACTTTTCCCTCTTCCAGTCCATTCTTTTCATTGCAGCAAGAGGGATCTCTCTAAAGTGCAAGTCTAGCCATGCATTCCCTGCTTGGTATTCTGCAGTGTCTTTCCATTATCTTGGGTGAACTGTCTACTTTATTGAGGCTTATGAGATCCCTCAGGATCTGACTCTCCTCAGCTTCCCCAGCCTCATCATCTGTCTCATTTCCCTACCTTCCTCACACTGGAAGTTCTAGCCATACTGAATTCCTTGTAGTTCCTCAGAGACACGGTATTCTTCCATGCTCTGGACCTTAGCTCATACTGCCCTCTGCCCAGAAAAGCCCTTCACTCCCCTCTTCTTCTGGCTAGCCCCTTCCCATCCTCAGATCTAGTCTCAAACCTAGGAATTATAGGACAAGTTAGGAGACTCTCAAACTGAGCATGCAGGCTTGAGATCCTCTTGTCTCACTCTTGTCATTGCCTCTTCCCTGTTCTGTATCTTTGGGCTGGGGCCTCTTGATGGCAGGGTTACATATTATATTTGTCATGTCCCCAGGGGCCCTCCACATTCACATTCATGACAATGAACAAATGAATGAGTAAATGAGGCCCCTCACTGCACATACCTCACCCTCACTCACTCTTCAGAAGACTGACATCTGGTCTCAGCAGCCTACACAATTGAGACATTTCCACACATACCCATGTATCCCACTGGAGACACTGCCGCTCCCCTCCCACACAAACTATCCTTCCTCACCCTATGCCCTCCTCCCTGCCTTTTACCTGGGCTTCTCTTTTCCTGGAGCCTCTTGCTTTCCTTCTCTGTACTTTATTTCTCTTTCATTCAGTTTGGCAAATTATTTAAGGAGCACCAGAAGTTTGCAGATTCAAATATATTGCACCAGGTGCCCATTTGGGCTCCTGGAGGGAGAGGAAAATGAGGAAGCTGTGACCTGCCATTAGGCCACAAGGCCCTATATGCCCACCATCCACTTCGCTCCACCAAGTCCCCTTCCTGGGAGGTGCTGTCGGCTGCTCCTTTCTCCAACACCCCGCACACACACCCACTCTGGGCCCTCCCAAATCCTGGCACCCTTTGTCCTGCCCCTCCCCATATCAGGTTCCCAGACACTTGTGCCCTCTTCCTCTTCCCTGTCCAGCCTATCAGTGGCAACAGAAGCAAGACTGGACTCTCTGATGCCTTGCGACCTACAAGCAAAAGCCCCTCCCAGGTGTTCAGGCTGTTGGATCCCATCTTCTTCCTGGCTTCCTGCTGCCTGCCCCATCTTTCGGCTCTAGGGCCCATGTTTCCTGGGTAACCCTCTGACTTCCAAGAATTTTCAACTACTGACACTTGGGAGGGGATACTACTCAGTTCCTGTGTCCCCTGGTGAGAGAGCTCCTCCTCCCATCAGTCAGCCTATAACCCCCAAGTGTGAGTCAGGATGCCCCTCTGTGTTCCCTTGGCACACTAGAATGTCCTTGTTTATGTTTCTCTCTAAGCTGCTCATAGAAGGAGCTGTTATCTATCAGAGCCCAGACGGCACCACCCTTTTGGTTGGTGAGGAAGGAGGAGGAGAAGGAAAGGGAGGAAAAGAGGGGGGTGGAGGCTCCCCCTCTGACCTTCCAGCCACATCATCTGCCACCTGGGTGACCTTAGCTTCTCTGAACTCCCCTTTCCTTTGGTGACAATGGAGGTAATATTAAGAGAGTTGTTTGAGAATTCAGAAAGAAAACAACTCTTAAGGATTCAACTCTTAACTTAGCTAATTTTCCTTCCGACATCTCCGTCCCTCTACTGTATTCTCCTGCCCCTCAACCTCTCACTTCCCTACATTTGTTCTTCCCTCTTGGTATCTCTGGGTTGCTGCTATATTCTCACCTCCTCTGCTTGCTCCAGCCTCGCTGGCCTCCTCTGCAGCCCAAACTCTGATTGTCAGGGTCAGACCTTAGGAAGAGGCCCTTGCTGCCCATCACCACCACCCCTTCTCCCTCACCCTGCCCTGCCTACGTGTGAACACCACAAAGGCAGGGACTCCCATCTGTCCAAGTCACTGCTTTATCTCTACTGCTTAGTATGATGGTTGGCCCATCTTCAATAGATATTTGTTGAATAAATCGATTAATGAATCATTTCACATGCATGCCCTGAGTTTGCCTCTTCCCATTTTCTCTTTGTCTCCTAGAGACCTCCAAGCATCCTCTGGTCCCTTCTCCTGTCTCACCACCTGGGTCCATGCCCACCTGACCCTCTGCCTGGCCTGGCAGTATCCTCATCACTGATCTCCTCTAACCCACCTTGTGCACTTTGCCTGAGTTATTCTCCTATAACAGAATTCTGCTTGCTCTCCTTCCCTGTTGTGTTGCCTGGCCAGTGACATGACCCTTCATCAGAGCATTCCAAGCCTTCCAGCAGAGAAGTAATATAGGGTAACAATGCACTAGCTTTGGAGTCCATCAGAGCTGGGTCCCACATTTCTCTGCCACCCGCTGAACCTCAGTTTCCTCATCTGTGAACTAACACTTGTCTGAGGGTTATTTTGTGTGTCTGGCATACAACAACAGCAGCTGATATTTATTGAGCCCTCACTGTGTGCCAGGTGATGTGCTAAGTTTTTGGTAACATTCTTTCATTTAACACTCCTGTCAACCATATAAAGTGGGCACTTTAATCCCCACATTATAGAGGAGGAAACTGAGAAAGGCTGAACAACTCACCTGGGGCTACACTGTAAGTGCCACTGAAGTCTGCCTCACAGCAGAGCCCATCTTCTAATCACACCTGTGTGCTTACAAAACAAGAACCGTGTGCCAGACACCATTCTAACCACAAACACAGTGTGGTAAGTACTATTATTGTCCCTATTTTATAAAGGAAGAACTAGAAGCATTGAGAAATTGAGTGGCTTGCCAGAGGTTACACAGCTAGAAAGTGTGAAGCTGGGCAAAACACATTTGGTTTGGCCAAGTCCACGTCTTCACCACTTCATCCTGTCCTACCCTACTGTGATATATTGCCTCCCTATTGTAGAAGTGCAGTGTGTATTGATCAATCACTCTATGCTGATGTCTGGTCTATGGTGAGTTGTTTAGTTGATTTATTCTCTATCATTCCCCACTGCAGGAGGCTTGCACCCTTCGGACTCTCCTGAAACTATTCTCCCCAGATCTCCAGCAAACTCCTTACTGCTAAAATCAATGGCCACTTCTCAGCCCTCATCCTATTTGAAGTCTCTGCAGCCTTGGACACTATCGATCCCTCCCTTCTTGTTGAAATATTTCCTTCCTTAACTTCTGTGATACTGACTCTTTTTTTTTCTTTCTCCTCCAAGAAGAATAAAGGTCTCCTCAGTCTGCCCCTTAAATGTGACTCCTCCTCAGGGTACTATCCTAGACCCTCTTCTCCCTCTGTACATCCTTGCTGATGGGTCTCCATACCCATGGTTTTCTGTTACCCCTGGATTTGTCCAAATCCCTATCTCCAACCCAGACCTCTCTCCTCACCTCTAGACCTGCAAATCCAACTGTGCCTGGGACATTGCCACGTGGAGTTCCCAATGGGCATCTGAGAAATGGCTTCTCTCCTCTGGGGTGTCCTAATGGTACCACTTTAGTAACCAGGCCAAAACCCTGGAAGTCAATCTGGACGCTTGCATTCCACCACCCTTCCCAAAGGGTCAGTGGCCAAGTGTTGTCAACCTCACCACTTTTATCTGTGTCTTCTTGATCCCACTGCTACTGACCTGGGCTGTCACAGACCGCTCATACCTGGTCCCCCTCCTCCCATGGGTTCTCTTCTTCAGGCCTCCATTGTCTTGCTAGGATTCCCTCCCTTCAACTCCCTTATCATTTCTCCCTTTCTCCATCTCTCCCTTCACCCTGCATCCCAGGCAGCAGGGAGTGTATAGTCTTGGGATCAAACTGGGGCTGTGTTAACTCAGGAAAGTTGTTCATGCTAAGCCTGTTTCCTCAGTGGAAGGCAGGACACCTTCCTCATAGGGTTGATGTGATTAAATGAGATACTGTCTGTGAACTGCCTGGCATAGAGCCCAGCACACTGTGTTGAGAAAAGAGGCTTTCCCTCCGCTCATATCTGTCCCTAGCCTCTCCCTGAAGTGGCTCCTGGGCACCAGTCCTCTGGAGGGATGCAGCCCTCCCATGGGTTGTCAGGGATACCCTGGGAGGCCAGTTTGCCTTTCTTCTCCTCCCTCCCCCTCCCTCTCTTCTTCACTCTCCTCTCCTCTCTGTCCCCCAGCACAGCTCTGCCTCCCGCCTCTATTTACCTCCCTACACCTCTCCGGGCTAGCTGTAGCCAACTCTGACTTAGCTCCCCTCTCTGTAGTAACTGGCTTGTTCTCTCCTTTGCCCTTTGCCACACGTGCTCTCTCCTTTGTCACACTAGCTCACTCTCCCACAGTCTTGCCCCCAACCACCCCCACCAGCATTCTCAGTCTCTTCCTCTCCCCTTTATGCCTGGCCCTCCCTTTGCTTACCAAGGCTACCCTCTTCTGCCACTTCTGCTCCAATCTGCCTTTCCAGCACCCCCCCCCCCCACCGCACACCCACCCTGTTGTCTTTCTGGTCCCTGCCCCTCCCTGGCCCTAGGACAGGAAGTTGAGGGAGGAGGCCTGGGCGGTGCCAGCTCCCCCAGCCTGCTTCCCTTCTGTACCTCCGCCACTCCTCTACTTCCTCCTGGAGCACCCCCTTCCCTATGTTCCCCCTACTCCCCAACCCACCTCTCTTTCCTCTCCCATGCTCCCCCTGCTCCCGGGTCCTGTAGACACACAGGCTGTGGTGGGGTGGAGGGGAGGATTGACATCACATTGCAGGCCCCAATGAACAGCCTCGCCCCTCCCCCTCCTAATGAGAACCAGCTGTGGTTCCAGAGGCCCAGATGTGGGGCTAGAGGGGGAGAGCAGAATGGAGCCAGAGGACAGAGCAACAGGACCGGGACAGTGAGGGCATGCAACAAGGCAGAACTGGGTGGGAGAGAAGTGACTGATCTGAGGGCAGAAAGAAGACAGGTCTGGGCAGGAGACAGGTGGACAGCTGAGGCCAGATCTGGGGGGAAGGGACAGGACAGACCTGGAAAGGGAAAGAGACAGGAACAGGGAGGAGGAACAAGTGCTGGGGAAGAGGCTGTGAGAAGCATTGGACAGATGGGGAGATGGTGCTGAGAGGAGAGCTGGAGAGAGGATGAGACGGTCTCTGGAGAGAGTCTGGAGTGCGAGTTTGGAACTAGAAGCCCTGGAGCAGGAAGTGATGAGGCACAGTCCAGACAGAGGCCCCAGGGACCGAAAGGTCACAGCTGCAGCCACAGAGCTGACCACGAGTGCCCCGGCAGCATGTGTGAGAGCATGCCTGTGTGTGGGCGGGTCTTCAAGTGTGTGCGCGCGTGCCTGCCACTGTGTGCGCACGTGGGAAGTTCATCTGTCTGTGTACGTGGGAGGGAGGGTTGCGTGTGGATGCCTGTGTGTATGTGTGAGGGAGGGTATCATGGGAGTGTGCCTGTCCACGTGAGGCCTGTGAGAAGCTTGTCTTTCTGTGCGCACAAAGCATGCGTGTGTGGGTCTCTGTGTATGCCTGTATGTGTGTGTGTGTGTGGGGGACAGGATCCATGGGAATGAACATCCCCATCTGTGTGTGTGAAAATATGCTTCTCTGTAAGGAGGGGTATCTACGTACGTGCATTGACTGCATATATGTTGAAGTAGCCCCTGCTCGTGTATGTATGTGTGTGGACTGTGCCTGTCTGTATGTGAGTCTGTGCATCTGTGTATCTGGCTGTGTGTGGGTCTGTGACTTTGTGAGTATGCACCGATGTGCGTCCACTGTGAGACTGTACTGGGGGAGTCTGCAATGGAGAGGAACCCCACTTGGGTGATGAGGAGGGCAGGGTCTACACAGGTTGGAGAAGGGGCATCTGTCTGGGCCTGAATCCCTTTTCTTCAAGGCTGATCATTCACCTGAGCTTTTATCTCATACCATTCATACATCCTTTCGTTCAGAAAACATATTGATCATGTACCATACTCTGTGCTACACACAAAGGTGAATGAGATACAATCCTGGCCCTCATATAGCTGACATTCTGTCTCTGGATGTGGAGACAGAAAACCTTAATACAGTAATAAATACATTGACCTCATTGTCCATTATCTTCTCTCCCCACCAACCATAACTGCTTGCTCTCCATTGATTGATTAAATGAATAGGACCATCTCTAAACCCTTGACCCCTAACCCAGTCTCTAGGCCTACATTCCTGACCTGGGCCCCTGGGCCATCCCCGTACACTCAGCCTCTCCCCCCACTGAGTCAGACCTATGTTCACTCAGACCTCCTTGTTCTGAATTCCTCTGACCTGTTTATCCCATGTGGCAGTTCCATGAGCTCCTCAGACTTGAGTCCCCAAGGACAGGGGTCTTAGTGCACACAGAGAACTCCAGAACTCTGAAGCCAGGATGAAGGGATCCATCTACCAGATGCTCAGCTCTAGGCTCTTTGCTTCCATTGTCTCTAATTCTCACAGAATCATATGGATTAGGAAAATAACTCAAACTCTAGAATCCCTGCTCTTTTTATTGCCTCACACAGGTGGGAGAGTTGGGGGTTGGAAGTGTAAGCGAGAGGTCAGAACTCCCTTGGGAGGACAGGAAGTCCTAAAGCAGAGCTAATACATAAAACCCAAGGACACACTTCTGTAACCACAGGACTGACCACGGTGCCTCAGGGACACAGGCTCTCATTGTGTTTGTGTATGTCATCTGAGTTGGCATGTCCACAGACGTTTCTGTCTGTGTCAGCATGTAAGTGTGGTGGCGTAGAATTAAAAGGCTCTGAATATGCATTCAGCCCTGATGGCCTCTCACACTGTGCTGGACAGAAACCAACTAAGACCCTGAACTCACTGCCCTCAAGGGGGCTGCAATTCAGGGCTGCCATGCAATTTATTGTCAGTGTGACCAATTGGCAGTGGGAGCCCAGGAGAGGGTAGGAGGGGCTCCTGCAGGTGGGGGGAGAAAGATGTCACAGAAAATTCCACAGGAGACAGGACATTTGAACCAGATCTTGAAGTCTGAGTGGAGATGGCCACTTGGAAAGGATGTTTAAAGGATATCTCAGGACGAGAGAGTAGTACATACAGGGCAAGGAGTGGGAAGGAACTTGGGGATGGCTTTAGTGTTGGGATGCAGGGTGTGGTGGAAGACAGTAAAGGTGGGGTGCACTAGAGAGGCAGCAGGGCTCAGATCAGGAAGATATATTAAGGAAACTGTACTTTATCTTTTGGGCTAGAAGTTTTACACCTAGTGTCCATGAACCCCCTGAAACTGCCGACACGGTTTGTGTGTATGTGTATCTGCAGAGAGGGACAGCGGTTTTCTGCTGTCAGTAATGGGGAACCCATGGAAGCCTCTCTTCAGGAGTAATTTGGTGAAAGCTATGTGGATAGCTCTGGCCAGGTGGAGATGGGTCAGACGATCCATGCCAGGAGCAGGGGGAGCAGTTAGGGGCTATTGTAGGAATCAAAAGGAGAGATGATAGTGCTCAGACTGGGACAGTAGCAGTGCAAAGAGAGAGGAAAGGGCAGACTTGAGACATGTCTCATTGCGATTGTCAGGTTTTGATAACTAACTGGAAATCAGACCGAAGAAAAGCAAGGAAGCAAGGAGAGTTTCTGAGTGGTGGTGCTCCTCACAGGAAAGAGAATGGAGGAAGAAAATCAGCTTGAGGAGAGGGTTAGGGATATGTTGTTAAGGAAGTCCAGTATATAGCCGGCCATGTGTCTCCAGAGCTGAAGATGGACGGAAATTGGAAAGGCGTCAGCAATTAGACAGTGCATAAAAAATAATTGATGCAATTGAATTGAAGGCACAGGAATGGATAAGAAAGATCACCCAGGCAGAATAGGGAGGAGACTTGAAAAAGATGTGGCCCAGGATTGAGGCCTGAAGAGCACCAATTTTTAAGGGATGGGCAGAGGAAGAAGAATTTGTGTAGGAAATTGAGGGGCGGACAGAGAAGTACAATGGAAGCAAGAGGTGGGGTATCACCATGTGAAGCCAGGAGGAGTAGGCTCCAAGAAGCCAATGATCAGTGATCCAGTGTTCCAGAAAGATCCAGTAAGAGGAAGATAAGAAAAAAGTGTTCATTGGATGTAGAGCATGGAGATGATCGGAAGCCTAGTGAGAGCATTGTCACAGGAGGGGAAGCCTCATGACATGGAGGGAGGAGGATGTGAGAAGTGAGAAGCTGGGGGAAATGAACCAACCTTTCAGACAGGGCAACCTCTCCAATGATTCTGCTCTCCCTCCATCACTAAGGCCTTCATATGGGGCTTGAGGCCTCTTCCCTCTTGAACTTATGCAGTATTTGAAATCCTGGCTCCCCTTAGCCTCAGAGGCACTGTCCCTCTCTGGGTTTCTTTTTGTCTCCCTCTCTGGCCAGTTAAGGATACCTTTCTCCAGTTGACGGTTAAGGCCAGAAATTTGCCCATCATCCTTGACTGCTCACAATCCCTTCAAGCTGTCATCAAACCCTGCCTGTTCTACCTCCTAGATGCGAGATGCCAACTATCCACTTCTCACCATTTTTATTGCTAACACTCATCAAGTCACCATCAAAGCACCACCATCACCTGGACTCCCACAAATGTATTATAGGGGCTGTCCTAAGATAATGGTCCCATGTGCATACCTTCTGTTTTCCAAAGGGCACCTATCTATAGTGATCATCACAAAATGTAAGTCATATCATGACACCTCTTCTTAAAATGCTTTTTCCCTTACCCCTAGAAATAAATCCAAATCATCCATATGGCTTATGAGTCCCTGCACCATTTCATATCCCCTCCCCCTAGCACTCTACACCTCTATATCTCACACACATTGTCCCTACTCACCCCCAAACACTCTCAGCCTTTTCTTCACTGTAGACCCTAAGCCTTCCCTCAGTCTGTTCCCTCTTCTGAATGTTCTCTCCTTTCTATAACCCCCTTTTCTGCCCACCACTGCCTAGCCAATACCTACTCATTAGGTAGATCCTGACTTGAAGGTCACATCCTCAGAGAAGTTCTCCCTGACTCCCTGACTATGACAAACCCCTCTTCTGTATATGCCCTCAGAGCTGCTTGCACTTCTTACAGCCCTTATCATACTTGTAATTACTTGTTCCATCCCTGGACTGTGATATCCCTGAAGCCAGGGACTGTTTCCTTTAGTCACTGATGTGTTCCCAATCCCTTGTTGAACGGAGAGGGAAGTGGGGCTAAGGGAATACATATATATTCCTATATATAGGAATTCCTGTATATTCCTATGCTGATAGAAAGCTCAAGAACATGATGGTTCAAGGTGAAGTTTGATGATTCAGGTGAGGTTACCAAAAGCACATGGTTATTGAGATATTAGTCCTGAATAAGAAGAAAAATGAGAAAGGATTGGCCATATTTTTAAGTCCAGACATGAAAGGAAGGGAGTCCAAGGGCATTGAGACCTGAACAATAGGAAAAAAACAATCTGCTGGGGGTAGGGTGTGGTTAGGGTGGGATGGGGACCTGCCAGGGAAAGACTGGAATAGGTCCTGAGGAGTTCTGAAGCAGGAGCTTCTTGGGTCTGAAATGGATATATGGCAGCACAAATGCCCTATGGAGGGGCTGAACATGCTGGAGTCTTACTGTGGCTTAGATTCCAGTCTCATTGGACCATTGATTCCACTCCCCTCCCCCCCTCCCACCCCACTACCATCATGGCCTTTTTCCTTCTGCTTTTCTCCCAGGTCAGGGAGCCTGAGCTGGAGCCAGGGCCCGAGCTGGAGCCAGGGCCCGAGCTGGAGCCAGGGCCCGAGCTGGAGCCAAGGCCCAAGCTGGACCTGATCCAAAGCCTGAAATCAAGCTGGGCCTGGAGCCTGGGCCGGAGCTGGAACCCAAGTCATAACTGGACTGCCCCTGTCATGCAGAAGGAGGCGGGCATTGCACCTTCCTGCACTGGCATGCAGAGCTGCAGGCCCCTCCCCCTGCTACCACTGCTGCTGCTGCTGCTGCTGCTGCTGGGGGCCGGGGTGTCAGGTGCCTGGGGTCAGGCCGGGAGCTTGGACCTACAGATCGATGAGGAGCAGCCAGCAGGCACCCTGATTGGGGACATCAGTGCAGGGCTCCCTCCAGGCACAGCAGCGCCTCCCATGTACTTCATCTCCGCCCAAGAGGGCAGTGGGGTGGGCACAGACCTGGCCATCGATGAGCACAGTGGAGTGGTCCGTACAGCCCGCGTCTTGGACCGTGAGCGGCGAGATCGCTACCGATTCACTGCAGTCACTCCTGATGGTGCCACCGTAGAAGTGACCGTGCGAGTGGCTGACATCAATGACCATGCTCCGGCTTTCCCACAGGCTCGGGCTGTCCTGCAGATACCCGAGCATACAGCTCTCGGCACCCGCTACCCGCTGGAGCCTGCTCGTGATGCAGATGCTGGC
Source organism: Phoca vitulina (assembly GCF_004348235.1). Classification (NCBI taxonomy): domain Eukaryota; kingdom Metazoa; phylum Chordata; class Mammalia; order Carnivora; family Phocidae; genus Phoca; species Phoca vitulina. The sequence continues at coordinate 10,119,511 of NW_022589739.1, forward strand.
CGCCTAGGAACCCAGGGCTATGCACTGTCTGGTGATGGGGCTGGAGAGACCTTCCAGCTGGAGACACGTCCTGGTCCAGATGGGGCTCCCGTGCCAGAACTGGTAGTTACTGGGGAGCTGGACCGAGAGAACCGCTCACACTACATGCTGCAACTGGAGGCCTATGATGGTGGTTCACCCCCACGGAGGGCCCAGGCCCTGCTGGATGTGACACTGCTGGACATCAATGACCATGCCCCAGCTTTCAATCAGAGCCGCTATCACGCCGTGGTGTCTGAGAGCCTGGCCCCTGGCAGTCCTGTCTTGCAGGTGTACGCATCTGATGCCGATGCTGGTGCCAATGGAGCTGTGACCTATGAGATCAACCGGAGGCAGAGTGAGGGTGATGGGCCCTTCTCCATTGACGCACACACAGGACTGCTGCGGCTGGAGCGGCCACTGGACTTTGAGCAACGGCGGGTCCATGAACTGGTAGTGCAGGCGCGGGACGGTGGGGCTCACCCTGAGCTGGGCTCAGCCTTTGTGACTGTGAACGTGCGAGATGCCAACGACAATCAGCCCTCCATGACTGTCATCTTCCTGAGTGCAGATGGCTCCCCGCGCGTGTCCGAGGCTGCCCCACCTGGCCAGCTTGTTGCTCGCATCTCTGTGTCAGACCCAGATGATGGTGACTTTGCTCATGTCAACGTTTCCCTGGAGGGTGGAGAGGGCCATTTTGCCCTCAGCACTCAGGACAGTGTCATCTACCTAGTGTGCGTGGCTCGGCAGCTGGATCGGGAGGAGCGGGATGCCTATAACTTGCGGGTTACCGCCACAGACTCAGGCTCACCCCCACTGCGGGCTGAGGCTACCTTTGTACTACATGTCACTGATGTCAATGACAATGCGCCTACCTTTGACCGTCAGCTCTACAGACCTGAGCCCCTTCCTGAAGTTGCACTGCCTGGCAGCTTCGTGGTGCGAGTGATGGCCCGGGATCCTGACCAGGGCAGTAATGGTCAAGTCACCTATAGCCTGGCCCCTGGTGCCCACACCCGCTGGTTCTCCATCGACCCCACTTCAGGCATCATTACCACGGCTGCCTCGCTGGACTATGAATTGGAACCTCAGCCACAGCTGATTGTGGTGGCCACAGATGGGGGCTTGCCTCCTCTTGCCTCCTCTGCCACAGTCAGTGTGGCCCTGCAAGATGTGAATGATAATGAGCCCCAGTTCCAGAGAACTTTCTACAATGCCTCACTGCCTGAGGGCACCCAGCCTGGAACCTGCTTCCTGCAGGTGGGTAAGTCCTGCACACAGCAGGATGCTGCTGTGGGCAGGAGTGAATTAAAGGTCACAGGGGACTTCAGAACAGAAACCAAGCCTTGCAGGTGTATGTTTATGGTGACTTATGTCAGAGGGTTGGATCCTATCCTGTGAGCTCCAAAGTCTGTACAGAGGGTGAGGGCTCATGACAAGATGAGAAAGCAGGGTGCAAGAGGTGGGCCAGGTAAGGCAGTTGAGGGAATTAAGATTGGATCTAGAGGAAAAAGTGTCCTGTGGTGTCAAGAAGGGAGAGAGACTCTACAAAATCTCAAAGCTGTTCTGAAAGGCAGAGATGGAGATTCTGTGCACCCATGTGGCTCCTGCTCTCCAAGAGAGATGCCAGCATTTACGGAGCCTTCATCCATTGCTCGGCTTTGCTGGAAGAAACCCCCATCTCCCTCCATGGAGCTGAGCCTTGATGAGACATTTGTGCTCAGGCACAAGGATGAGAGATAACAAGAACTATTAGTGAGATCCCATGTCCAGAGCAGGAAGGCCTCTCTGAGGAGGAGGTGGGAGCCCTGGACAGACTCTGGGAGCCACAGAGTGCCTGCAAGTCAGGCCTGGAGGAGACAGAGGGGGCATGAAATTGAAGAGTCAGGCTGAGGTCAGATTACAGAAGTCCTTGGACACCAAGCTTTAAGGGGGTTAGGTCTTTACTTGGAAGGCAAAGGAGGTCACTGAACTTCTTTGAGCCAGAAAAGGACATGATCAGACTGTCTCAATTTTTTGAAAAGTTTTAGATTCACAGCAAAATTGAGTTGAGGACAAAGATTTCCCATATATCCCCTGTGCCCATTCATGTACCCCCTCCCCGCATTATCAGCATCCCCACCAGAGTGGTTAATTTTTTCAACTGATGAAACTACATTGACACATAATCACCCCAAACCCCCAAAAATAGTTTACATTAGGGTTCACTCCTGATGTTGTACATTGTATAGGTTTGGACAAATGTATAATGGATATATATAATGACATGCATTCCAGTATTATATAGAGTAGTTTCACCATCCTAAAAATCCTCTGTGCTCTACCTATTCATCCCTCCCTCCTTTCTACAGATTGTTTTTTGGGGAAGCTAACTTGCTTTAAGGGTGAAGGATGGATTAGATCAGTGGATAAGTGATTATTCAAGAATTAACTTACCCACTATGAGCTTGGCACTCTTCTGGTCCCAGAGAACAAAGAAAGGACACGGTCTTATTCCCAGGCAGGTCCCAGTCTAGACAGGGAGACACACCAGTTACTAGTGCTGCATCAGATGGCATATGAGGTGCTGTGGGAGTCTGGAGGAGGGCACCTTTGAAGAACCAATGAGACTTTGCCAAATGGATTATATAGAGTATATGGATGGGGATTCCAGGCCTTCAGACAGAGCTGCAGAACCCCATGATGTGTTCAGGTGACTGCATTGTTCAGATTGGCCTCAACTGTGCTGCTAAGAACTGCAGAGAGCTGAGACAAAATAGTAGACACGGACCAGATTTACAAGCTGGTCTAGACATTGCCTAATGTCCCCTCCAGAGGACAGAATCACTCCCAGTTGTGAACCACCTCTTTGTCTTAAAAATCACAGGGGGCTGGGGCACCTGGGTGGCTGAGTCGGTTAAGCGTCTATGGTCGGCTCTGGTCATGATCCAGGGTCCTGGGATCAAGCTCCACATTGGGCTCCCTGCTCAGCGGGGAGCCTGCTTCTCCCTCTCCTGCCCCCCTGATTGTGCCCGCTCTCTCTCTCTTTTCTGTCAAATAAATAAATCTTTTTTTAAAAAAGAAAATTTAAAAAAATCACAGTGGGCCAGTGAGGGGCTCTGGGCAAATCTGGTATGTCTTTTGGGAAGATTGCTTTGCCTGCATCACGGAGTATGGATGCAGGACAGAAAACAGGAGGTAGGGAGGCCTTTTAGGAGACTAGTGCTTAAAGTCTTTACTTCTCAGAAGTCCACCAGATGCCTGAGCATCTTCTCAGAGGCTGCCTGTTGGCCTAGACTTTAGGCAGTGCCTGGGCCCAGCTGACGCCTTGCCTTCTGGCTAGGGTATTTGCCTGCCTGCTGCTGTCCAGCTCCCACCCACTCTCCCATGTGTTTACTCTCCCTCTTGGCCCAGGACCAATGGGTGATGGCTTCCAAATTTCTTCCTCACTAGTGCCTGAAGAAAGAGAGTAACTCTCCAGGGGGTTTCCTGGAGTTTTTACTCTTAGTAACTATAGGGAAGCAGGAGTAAAAATGACCACTGGGTGTTCATACCTGTTAGAAGAAGTCTTAATATTGGATTCATTCAGTATACATTTATCAAGTATCTACCAAGTGCTAGTCATTGTCTTAGGGACAGAGAATACAGTAATGAATGAGTCATTACCCCCTACTTCATGGAGTTTATAGTCTAGAGGGGAGATTCTTGTACAACAAAATAGTTGTACTGCAATAAAAAAACTTCCATAATGGGGACTTATGTGAGGTACAGATAGGCAGTACAAATGCATCTCCAAAGAGGTGACCCTTAAGCTGAGACTCACAGGCTGAGCAGGAGTTTGTGAGGGGGCCAGACGGTGGGGAGGGGGGCTCCAGGCACAGAGCAGTGGGAGAGCCTGATTTGTTCAGGGCTATAAGTGGCTCAGTATCTGTCTCTGGAGTTCAAGGTGTGCAGTGGGAGAGTGGGAGGTGAGATGTGCTGGTAGGTCACACAGTGAGGAGTCAAGCCAAGCCAAGGCGTTTGAGCACTTTTCTTTAGAGAATGTTGAAGATTTTCTAGTAGAAGGGTAATATGATCATATTTGCTTTCTCAAAAGATGCTTTTGGTAGTCTAGAGCAGTGGTTCATGACTGGGAGTGATTTTGCCCCCGAGGGGACATTAGGCAATGTCTAGAGACTTCTGATAGTCACAACTGGTGGGATGCTACTGGCATCTAGTGCATAGGGGCCAGGGATGCTGTCAAACATCCCATAATGCACATGACAACACCACAACAAAGAATTATCTGGTCCAAACTGTCAGTCATACCAAGGATCAGAAATCCTGGGGTAGAGGACAGATTGGAGGGTCAGACACCTATGAGAAAGGAATCACAATAGTCCAGGGGAGAGATGACTCAGGCCTAAATCAGGACAGTGATAATGGTGATGGAGAGGAATAGACAAATAGGAGAGATAGTGAGGATTTACTTAGTCCCCAGTTGATTGATATACCGGGAGAGGAAAAGGGAAGAACAGATTTCTGGCTTGAGCAACTGCGTGGATGGAAGAGTCATTAGAGGGGGTTGGAATGATCATAAGTTTAGTTTTGGACAGGTTGGATTTAAAGTGCCTGTGGGACATCCAATTGGAGATGTTGAGCAGGCATCTGGATGTACAGGTTTGGATCTCAGAGGAGTGGTCTAGGTCAAAGTGCAGACAATGGTCAAAGCCACGGAAATGGAAGAGAAGGTCCTGAGGGAGCATGCAGAGTGAGACGAGGCCAAGGAGAGATTCCAGGGAGCAACAGTGTATGAGAACAGGCAGGAGAAAGGGAGGCGGAGGAATCTGTGGAGGGGGTTGGCAGCGGGAGAAGCAGGAGACACCTGGGAAGGAGGTCAGGACGGGGTGGATGCAGTAAGTTTGTGGCCTGGTAGGAACTTTAGAAAATTCACAGATAAGGGTCTTTATTTTCTCCCTGAAATAGTGCATTCGATGAGAGCTAGAGGTGGGTGGGGACAAGAGGAGAGAGATGAGTGGGAGAGGGAGCTGACCAAGGTTGGCCTGGGCAGCAGGTCTGAGAGCCTGCTGGAAAGGGAGACTGTGCATTTGCAGTGGAACCTCTAGCAGGAGCTGCACAGGGCGGGAAATTCACTTCTGCCTTGGTCATTTCCAGTCAGTGGCCCCTACGCCTTTTGGGGTCACTTCCTGACAACTTCCCCTGACCACTATTTATTGCCTTCTTCCTGCAGCAAGTCAGAGGGCAAAGGTCTTTAACAGCTTTTGGAGATGGTGCCGCAGCTGTGCTGCAGCCTGCCTGGATTGATGTGGGGGGATGTTTGTCTCCTGGGATATCTGGGCCCATAGCCATAGTAGAGTTGGAGCAGGATCTGTTTCCAGGGTTCAGCCATGGCAGGGTCTTAGTGTCTCTCTGGAGGGTAAACAGTGCCACAAATCACTTCTGTCAAGGGCCTGGGCAACAATCAGAAGTCCTTGGCTAGCCTTCTCTCTGAGGAACATTTTCTGGCTAAGAAGAGGGAACTCTCCAGCCTCCTCTTACAGCATGACATGATCCTAGGACCCCTGTATCCATAGAGAGTACTTTGTCACAGTCTACAGCAGTCAACACCAGCTAACACACTGTCAGGGGTCTAATGTGCACCCAACGTATAAAATGTAGTTTGAAGGAAGGTTTTGTTGTCAGGGTAATCAGAATGTCCAGTTATTCAACAAATACACATAGAGTAACTGCTGTGTGCCTGGCCCTGTCCTAGACTCAGAAGCTTTCAGAATGATGTCTCCTCTGCTCTGGTTCTGAAATGTTCAGAGGCTCCTGACATTGGTGTCTGATAGTTCAACTTTTCCTGAGCCAGTCTGGGGGATACCTAAGAATTAACCAGGAAATCCTTCCCCTACTTCTTAGTTTTGAGGAGCCCCCTGGACTTAATGACCTTGACATCCCATAGACTTGCCATTCTCCCTCTCTCACTTCCAGTGAGGTTGGCTTGAGAGGCAAGGAACGCCACAGGTGCATGAGCCACATCCATAAATTCACAGAGCAGACCCCGATCACTCCAGTGATTAGATCCCCAAATCAATCAGACCCCGCTCTGGAATGGCCAGACTCAGGAAAAAGCAGGGCTAGAACATCAGTCCCAGTAATTCCATTGGTCATCTAGTTCTCTGCTCAGAGTGATTATGAGACTTGGTGATGGTCACTAACCCCCTGTGGCCCACCTGGAATTTGCAGTCACAGCCCCAAGCACCTCCTCTGTCAGTGCAGGTGGTCCTCATCATGTGCAGATTCTGTATTTGTAAATTTGCTGACTCTCTAAAATGTATTTGTAACCCCCGAATCAATACTCATGGAGCTTTTGCAGTCATTCCAGGACATGGGCAGAATGATGAAAAATTCAAGTGGACTGATGTGCACATTCCAGGCAACACTCTGCCTTCATGTTTCAGCTCATACTGTAAACAAGGGTCCTTTCTGTGGTCTATTTGGTGCCACATTTTTCGCATTTTTGTCCCTTTTGTTTGGTGATTTTGCTCTTTAATATGGTCCCTAAGTGTAGTACTAAAGTGCTGCCTAGTGTTCCTAAGCACAGGAGGGCTGTGATGTGCCTTATGAAGACAATATATGTGTTAGATAAGCTTCATTCAGATATGATTTATAGTGCCATCAGCTGTGGATTCAATGTTAATGAATCAACAATATATTAGGTGTCTTTAAACAGAAACACACATAAAACAAGGTTTATGTATTAACCTATTGACCAGCTGACAAAAATGTTGTGACCAGAAGCTCACAGGAACCTAAACCAGGTGGTGAGGTCTGAGGTGGTGAGGTTGGGTTTTGGCCCATGTCCTACTGGTCCCCTCTCAGTGTCCACCATCCAGAGACTCTGGCACCCAGCTGGCCCAGGCCTGCCCCTTCTAATTGCCACTTAGCTCTGGCTCTTCTGTCAAAAAGACGGGGCATCACTCACCCCAGCCTCTCCCTAGGTGACAGCCACAGATGCAGACAGTGGTCCATTTGGCCTCCTCTCCTATTCCTTGGGTGCCGGACTTGGCGCCTCAGGGTCTCCCCCGTTCCGCATCGATGCCCACAGTGGTGATGTGTGCACAACCCGGACCCTGGACCGAGATCAGGGACCCTCAAGCTTCGACTTCACAGTGACGGCTGTGGATGGGGTGAGTGGGCAGACCGTGGGCAGGTTGGGGTGTTGGGATAGGGCATTCACCAGAGCCAGACAAGGCCCATCTGTCTTATGGCTGCCTGTTTCCCTAGGGGGGCCTCAAGTCCATGGTATACGTGAAGGTGTTTGTGTCAGACGAGAATGACAACCCACCGCAGTTTTACCCACGGGAGTATGCTGCCAGTCTGAGTGCGCACAGTACACCAGGCACAGCTGTGCTGAGGGTGCGTGCCCATGACCCTGATCAGGGGCCCCACGGGCGACTCTCCTACCACATCCTGGCTGGCAATAACCCCCCACTCTTTGCCTTGGATGAGCACTCAGGTGAGGATCCTCCCATTCTCAGGGCTTGTCCCCAGACCCCTCTTCCCACCTACTTAAATGAAGTACTGCCCCCCCTTCCCATAACCTTTCTACCTCTATGCTGTTTCCTTATACATCTCTGCTTCTATCCCTTCTCCCAGGGCTGTTGACAGTAGCCTGGCCCTTGGCCAGACGGGCCAACTCTGTGGTGCAGCTGGAGATTGGGGCTCAGGATGGAGGTGGCCTGCAGGCAGAGCCCAGTGCCCGAGTCAACGTCAGCATTGTGCCTGGAACCCCTGTGCCACCAGTATTTGAGCAACTACAGTATGTCTTTTCTGTACCAGAGGATGTGGCACCAGGCACCAGTGTGGGCATAGTCCAGGCGCACAATCCACCAGGTATTATTTATCATTATACCCATTTGGTGCTCTACCCAGCCACCCCAACATAACCCATCTCAAAGCACCCTACAGTATCACACCATAGATAGCCCCAGTACAAAACGTGCAGGTTCAAATCCCCAACACACCCCTGGACACAGTGCAGGCACTCTGCTTCATCCCCAGGCACGTGAAGTATCACCGTAGTGCCACCCAGCATCTCTGCCACCACCTGCCCCTCCCCTTAATAGTTTGAAAGACACAGGTGTGGATGGTGCTTAGCCCTCCTTGAGATCAGAGTCTAGGCCCCAACTCAATAGGTGCCCCCATCTCTTTCTTGATTCCTCTCTCCTTCCCCTAGGTCGCTTGGGGTCTGTGACCCTTGCCCTATCAGGCGGGGATCCCCGAGGACTCTTCTCCTTAGATGGGGCCTCAGGACTGTTACAAACACTTCGCCCTCTGGACCGGGAGCTGCTGGGACCAGTGCTGGAGCTGGAGGTGCGGGCAGGCAGTGGAGTGCCCCCGGCTTTTGCTGTAGCTCGGGTGCGTGTGCTGCTGGATGATGTGAATGACAACTCCCCTGCCTTCCCTGCACCTGAAGACACAGTGTTGCTGCCGCCAAACACTGCCCCAGGGACCCCCATCTATACACTTCGGGCTCTGGACCCTGATGCAGGTGTTAACAGTCGAGTCACCTTTACCCTGCTTGCTGGGGGTGGTGGGGCCTTCACTGTGGACCCCACTACAGGCCATGTACGGCTTATGGGACCTCTGGGGCCCCCAGGGGGGCCAGCCCATGAGCTGGAGTTGGAGGCCCGAGATGGAGGCTCCCCACCCCGCACCAGCCACTTTCGACTACGGGTGGTGGTACAGGATTTGGGGACCCGTGGGCTGGCTCCTCATTTTGACAGCCCTTCCTACCGTGTGGACCTGCCCTCAGGCACCACCCCTGGAACTAAGGTCCTGCAAGTGCAAGCTCAAGCACCAGATGGGGGCCCCATCACCTACCATCTTGCAGCAGATGGGCCAAGTAACCCCTTTGGCCTGGAACCACAGAGTGGTTGGCTATGGGTGCGAGCAGCACTGGACCGTGAGGCCCAGGAGTTGTACACACTGAAGGTAATGGCAGTGTCTGGGTCCAAAGCTGAATTGGGGCAGCAGACAGGCACAGCCACCGTGAGGGTCAGCATCCTCAACCAGAATGACCACAGTCCCCGCTTGTCTGAGGAGCCCACCTTCCTGGCTGTGGCTGAGAACCAGCCCCCAGGGACCAGCGTGGGCCGGGTCTTTGCCACTGACCGAGACTCAGGACCCAATGGACGTCTGACCTACAGCCTGCGACCGCTGTCAGAAGACAGCAAGGCCTTCCGCATCCACCCCCAGACTGGTGAGCACTGGGGCCCAAATTCTGAGACCTCATAGCCTCATCCTCAGACTGGTGAATACCCAGACAGAATCCCCAGACCCCTGCCATGAGGACCAGGACTGAGCCTGGACTTTCACCCTGGCATTCCCTCCCACACTCCCTAAACCCCAGCTTCTTAGCTGCAGGCCTCAGGCTGTACATCCCTAGCTACCCCATACATGATCCCTATCCTGCACTCCCAGGAGAGATGACCACACTCCAAACCCTGGACCGAGAGCGGCAGAGCAGCTACCAGCTCCTGGTGCAGGTGCAGGATGGGGGGAGCCCACCCCGTAGTACCACAGGCACCGTGCACATCGCAGTACTCGACCTCAACGACAACAGCCCCAGCTTCCTGCAAGCTTCCGGGGCTGCTGGCGGGGGCCTCCCTATACAGGTATGTGAAGTGGCAGGACTCTGCCCTGAAAAAGTGTGAGAGGCAGTGGGAGCTCCCCACAGAGCTGTAGGTATAGGTAAGAGAGACTGGCTCTTGGAACAGGTGTGAGAGCAAGAAAGGGGCTCTGCCTGCATTCAGGTGAGGGGAACTTGACCCTGAGATAACTCAAGAACAGGAAGGACACAGCTGTAGGTGAGTTGTGTGTCCCCACAGGTACCAGATCGAGTGCCTCCAGGGACACTGGTGACGACTCTGCAGGCCAAGGATCCAGATGAGGGGGAGAACGGCACCATCCTGTACACACTAACTGGTATGGGGGGTGGTGTGGAGAGAAGGGAGTTGGTGGTGATGGCATGACCTGCTGAGCTCTCGCCCTTCTTCCTCTACTGTTCCCAGGTCCTGGTTCAGAGCTCTTCACTCTTCACCCTCACTCGGGGGAGCTGCTCACTGCAGCACCCCTGATCCGAGCAGAGCGGCCACACTACGTGCTGACTTTGAGTGCTCACGACCAAGGCAGCCCCCCTCGGAGCTCCAGCCTCCCGCTGCTGGTGCAGGTACAGCTGCCCTTCCTTAAATCTGTCCACTTCTCTTTGGCCACCGCTATGGGCTTCTCCAAGAGCTACACCTTCACAGAATCCTTATGCCCTCTAGTCGGGCTACCCTGACTACCCTTTCAGCTACCCAGTCGGCCAGCCCAGACCCCTTTTACACGGGTCCCACTGATTCTGTCCTTCCTCTTCGGTCCACAACAGGTGCTTCCCTCAGTTCGCTCCGCTGAGCCCCCACCAGATCCCTCAGAGCCAGACCCAGCGGCTCCAGTGCCCGTCGTGTTGACGGTGACAGCGGCCGAAGGGCTGCAGCCGGGCTCCCTGTTGGGCTCTGTGGCGTCGCCGGAGCCGGCGGGGGTGGGCGCACTCACCTACACGTTGGTGGGTGGCGCCGACCCGGAGGGCACCTTCGCGCTGGACGCGGCCTCAGGGCGCTTGTACCTGGCGCGGCCCCTGGACTTCGAGGCGGGCCCGGCGTGGCGCGCTCTCACTGTGCGCGCTGAGGGCCCGGGAGGCGCGGGGGCGCGGCTGCTGCGCGTGCAGGTGCGCGTGCAGGACGAGAACGAGCACGCGCCGGCCTTCGCGCGCGATCCGCTGGCGTTGGCGCTGCCGGAGAACCCGGATCCTGGCGCAGCGCTGTACACCTTCCGCGCGTCGGACGCCGACGGCCCGGGCCCTAACAGCGACGTGCGCTACCGCCTGCTGCGCCAGGAGCCGCCGGTGCCTGCGCTTCGCCTGGACGCGCGCACCGGGGCGCTCAGCGCACCGCGAGGCCTGGACCGGGAGACCACACCCGCCCTGCTGCTGCTCGTGGAAGCCTCCGACCGGCCCGCCAACGCCAGCCGCCGGCGCGCAGCGCGCGTCTCGGCGCGCGTCTTTGTCACGGATGAGAATGACAACGCGCCCGTCTTCGCCTCGCCCTCACGTGTGCGCATCCCCGAGGATCAGCCGCCCGGGCCGGTGGCGCTGCACGTGGTAGCAAGGGACCCGGACTTGGGCGAAGCCGCACGCGTGTCCTATCGCCTGGCAGCTGGCGGGGACGGCTACTTCCGGCTACACTCCAGCACCGGTGAGTTGGGCCCGGAGGAGGTTGGGGCGAGGGAGGGTGCTGATGTGAAGGGAGTGTTGACATTTCCTTCCAACCTGCCCTACCGCTCACCTAGGAGCGCTGTCCGTGGTGCGGTCCCTGGACCGGGAACAGCGAGCTGAGCACGTACTGACAGTGGTGGCCGCCGACCACGGCTCCCCGCCGCGCTCAGCCACGCAGCTCCTGACTGTCAGTGTCGCTGATGTCAACGACGAGGCACCCGCTTTCCAGCAGCAGGAGTACAGCGTCCTCTTGCGTGAGAACAGCCCGCCTGGCACTTCTCTGCTCACTCTGCGGGCAACCGACCCAGACCTGGGTAAGACCTGAGGGGATGAGTGGAGAGGGTCACTGGGCAAGAAAGGGTATATTTACCCTCTGATCTCCTTCCATGCTGCCCCTCCTCAGGGGCCAATGGGCAAGTGACTTATGGAGGCATCTCTGGCGAAAGCTTCTCCCTGGATCCAGATACTGGAGTTCTCACGACTCTTCGGGCCCTGGATCGGGAGGAGCAGGAGGAGATCAACCTGACAGGTACACATTGACAGGACCCCAAAAGCCTGAGGTGTTGTAAGCACCAGTGTTACATGAGCAGAACCCCCAAACTACCCTCTAGAAGCTTCCACCTATTATAGCACAGCTTGTTATATTTTTGGATCCTTTTGGGGAGGCAAGAGTTGGGCAGATTGCAAGGTGATCTGACTTTTAGGCTGTTACCGTTGTGATCACACAAACTCTTAAATACATAATGCCACAGCTCTGTCCTGTAGGATTCCCTCAGATTATACTGTGGCCATCTAACAGAAAAGCATATTGATAATGAGTACCATAGAGGTTAAGTGACTTATGCAAGCTAACACAGCTTGGAAGCGGTAGAGCTAGGGCTTGAACCCACATCTTTTGATACCTTATTTAGTGCTTTTTCTGTCACATTACCACTAATCTTTCTTGCACTAAGTATGGGAAGTGGGGAAAAAAAAAGTCTTCTGACATGTATGTTTATGTGTGTATGTACACATGTAGGCACCCATGTGCTTGCAGAGTGTGGAGAGATGGACATTTTCTGGTTCATATGTGCACCTGGTGAACATGTGTGAACGCTGTGTGGTGTGGGTTTATCCATGGATGGGAGCAGGCTACATATTACTGATTTTGCTTCCCCACAGTGTATGCCCGGGACAGGGGCTCACCCCCGCTGCTGACCCATGTCACAGTGCGAGTGGCCGTGGAGGATGAGAATGACCATGCCCCAACCTTTGGGAGTGCCCACCTCTCCCTGGAGGTGCCAGAGGGCCAGGACCCCCAGACGCTTACAGTGCTGCGGGCCTCTGACCCAGATGTGGGAGCCAATGGGCAGCTGCAGTACCACATCCTGGGTGAGAAATGTCCCACATTTGCTAATCTAGCACCACTTGCCCAGATTTACTCCTTGTGGGCTTATGTCAGCCTCAGTGTGTCTGGGTTTCCTTTCCCTTTTCTTGGTCTTCTACCTTTTCAATCATGCATATATGTGTTTCTAAGTGTCTCTTTTTATACCTCTTCAGCTCTTTATGTCTCTCTGTGTCTCTGTTTTTATTTCCTGTTTCTTTTCTTTTTCTTTCTTGTTTCTCCCTGTGGAGCACTTGTTCTCAAACTTTTTGGTCTCAGTAACCCTTAATATTTTTAATTTTTGAGAACCCTGAAGAGTTTTTGTTTATATGATATCAGTATTTATTGATATAATAATATGATATTATAACAAACATATAATATAAATACATATGTATAATAAACACATTACATCAATATTTAGTATATTAGATATTAAAGCTAAGAAAAATCTTAAAACACCATTGTAAAACAACCAGTGAAGTATCCTGCTTACTGTATTTCTTCATAGGCACAAAGAAATATTAGGGGTTCAAATAGTTTGTTGGACAGCAGTGAGATTGCAAAGATTATAGCAGGTGTAACTAAAAGTAAGCCAGTAAAAACTGAATGAGTCAGGGCACCTCGGTGGCTCAGTTGGTTAAGCGTCTGCCTTCAGCTCAGGTCATGATCCTGGGGTCCTGGGATCAAACCCCATGAGCCCCACGTCATCGAGCTCTTCGCTCAGCAAGCCGGCTTCTCCCTGTCCCTCTCCCTGCTGCTCCCCCTGCTTGTGTTTCCTCTCTCTCTGTCAAATAAATAAATAAAATCTTTAAAACAACAACAGCAACAAAAAACTGAATAAGTCTTTGAAAATACACGTTTATGCTCTAAACTTTCTATCTATATTCTAGAAGACATAAGAATTCGTAAGCACACATTCCATTACTATACAAGTGATGTCATCACTTGTCATGAAGCATTTTGACTCTACATTTGTGAGATACTAAGAATTTAAAAGGGCATATAATGTTTTAGTATTACTATGAAACTAGTTTTGATTATATACTCCCTGAAAGGAGTCCCCAGACCACACTCTGAGAACAGCTGCTTTATAGTATCTTCCTTTACCATCTGTGGTTCTCCTCTCTTCCTTTCTCCCAGTTTCTCTCCCCTCCACCCCTTCCCATTTGCTGTTGCCTATATATCACCCTCACTCCCATGGGCTGACACATCTTTGTCTATGTGCACATGTACTTCTCTGCAGATGGGGACCCATCAGGAGCCTTTGTCCTAGACCTAACTTCTGGGGAGTTTGGCACCATGAGGCCACTAGACCGAGAGGTGGAGCCAGCATTCCAGCTGCGGATAGAGGCCCGGGATGGAGGCCAGCCAGCTCTCAGTGCTACTCTGCTTGTGACAGTGACAGTGCTGGATGCCAATGACCATGCCCCAGCCTTCCCTGTGCCTGCCTACTCTGTGGAGGTGCCTGAGGATGCACCTGCAGGGACCCTGCTGCTGCAGCTACAGGCTCATGACCCTGATGCTGGGGCCAACGGCCGTGTGACCTACTACCTGGGTACAGGTGCAGCAGGAGCCTTCCTGCTGGAGCCCAGCTCCGGGGAATTACGCACAGCCACAGCCCTAGACAGAGAGCAGTGTTCCAGCTATGCCTTTTCTGTGAGTGCGGTGGATGGTGCAGCTGCTGGGCCCCTGAGCACCACGGTACCTGTCACCATCACCGTGCGTGATGTCAATGACCATGCACCCATCTTCCCCACCAGTCCCCTGAGGCTGCATCTGCCCCGCCCAGGCCCCAGCCTTAGCACCCCGACCCTGGCTCTGGCCACTCTGCGAGCTGAAGACCGTGATGCTGGTGCTAATGCCTCCATCCTATACCGGCTGGCAGGCACGCCACCTCCTGGCACCACCGTGGACTCTTACACCGGTGAAATACGTGTGGCCCGCTCACCTGTAGCCCTGGGCCCCCGGGATCGTGTCCTCTTCGTTGTGGCCACCGACCTTGGCCGTCCAGCTCGCTCTGCCACTGGTGTGGTCATTGTTGGGCTACAGGGGGAGTCTGAGCGTGGACCCCGCTTTCCTCGGGCTAGTAGTGAAGCCATGCTCCGTGAGAATGCGCCCCCAGGTGGGTCCTCAACCATGCCTCCCAGCTTTGTATCCCTGGATGGGCTGGGGTTACTCACTAAAAATGTCTGGTAAACTCCCTCAGTGCTCACGGTCCAACCAATACCATCCTCTCTGCAGGGACTCCCATTGTCTCCCCTAAGGCTGTCCATGCAGGGGGCTCAAGTGGACCAATCACCTACAGCATTCTCAGTGGGAATGAGAAAGGGACATTTTCCATCCAGCCGAGTACAGGTAGGGGGCAGGAACAGGGGCTCTGTGAGAGGACAGGCTCCTGGGGGTGCTCCTCTTTGGGCCCGAGAAGGCCCTGGTTGGGGAGGGGCTGCCCTTGAGGAAGGGGCATCAGAGAGGAAGTCTCCAGGGCAAGCAAGGGCTGTCTGTGATGCTTTCTGCCTGCCCCCAGGAGTCATCACAGTTCGCTCGGCAGAGGGGCTGGACTTCGAGGCCAGCCCACGACTGCGACTGGTGCTGCAAGCAGAGAGCGGGGGAGCCTTTGCCTTCTCCGTGCTGACCCTAACCCTGCAAGATGCCAATGACAATGCTCCCCGCTTCCTGCGGCCCCACTACGTGGCCTTCCTGCCTGAGTCCCGGCCCTTGGAGGGACCTCTGCTGCAGGTATGGGATGTGATGGGAAGAGGGGGGCAGGGCTGGCTAGACTTGTCTGTGGCCAGCCCAGTGCCAGCAGCCTCCTCCTCCCACTAGGTGGAGGCAGATGACCTGGACCAAGGCCCCAGTGGACAGATCTCCTACAGCCTGGCCGCATCCCAACCAGCACGGGGTTTGTTCCATGTAGACCCAGCCACAGGCACTATTACTACCACAGCCATCCTGGACCGTGAGATCTGGGCTGAAACACGGTAAGGCCTGGCCCTGTAGGTTCCAAGACCCCATCCTGGCTCCATCCAGTTTCAAGCCCAGCCCTGAATCCCTCTCAATCTCTAGGCCACATCCTGAGTCCCCCAGGCCCCCAGGCTGTCGTGAGTCCTCCTAGCCCTGCCCAGGGTTTTCCCTTATCCCCAGGCCCCACCTCTGATTGTGCTCTGTGTCCAGGCTGGTACTGATGGCCACAGACAGAGGAAGCCCAGCCCTGGTGGGCTCAGCTACCCTGACGGTGATGGTCATCGACACCAATGATAATCGCCCCACCATCCCCCAGCCCTGGGAGCTCCGAGTGTCAGAAGGTGAGGGCTCGGGAAAGTGAGAGGTAGAGAGGGTGGTAGGGCAGCACTTTACCCCACCCTGGGGCTCCAGGGGTGTCTTGGACCATGCCAAACACACTTGTCCCATGTATTGCAGATGCACTATTGGGCTCAGAGATTGCACAGGTAACAGGGAATGATGTGGACTCAGGACCGGTGCTGTGGTATGTGCTGAGCCCATCTGGACCCCAGGATCCCTTCAGCGTAGGTCGCTATGGAGGCCGCCTCTCCCTCACGGGCCCCCTGGACTTTGAGCAACGTGACTGCTATCACCTGCAGCTGCTGGCACATGATGGGCCTCATGAGGGCCATGCTAACCTCACAGTGTTTGTGGAGGATGTCAATGACAATGCACCTGCTTTCTCACAGAGCCTCTACCAGGTACTGATGCCCCCAGCTGACCCCACACCTGGGCCCAGGGTTGTTCATGTTGGAAGGAAGTGGCAAGGCTAGAAGTGTCTGAGGTGGGCTGGATGTTGGAACTGACCTGAGGATGGAGCCCTGGGGATGGGAGGGTCCCATCTCAAACCAGCCTTCCAAGTTCTAGGAACTATGTCCAGGTTCTTCATCCTGTGCCCAGAAATGGAGGAAGGTGGGCAGTGTGAACACTGAGTATGGGCTTCAAGCTGGCATGGATGCCAAGCAGGGCTCATGGGACCAAGCTCCAGAACACAGGCTGAGTGGACAATAGGGCAGCTGGGAAACAGCCATAAACACTTGTCCTCACTCCTCAGGTGACACTGCTTGAACACACACCTCCAGGCAGTGCCATTCTCTCCGTCTCTGCCACTGACCGGGATTCAGGTGCCAATGGTCACATTTCCTACCACCTAGCTTCCCCTGCTGAGGGCTTCAGTGTTGACTCCAACAATGGTACGTCCTTCCTAGGATCTGACCCCTTATCTTTGACCATGATGGGCCATATTTTGACTCCATTCCTAGAATTTGCCTGAATTCTTAACTCCTGGATCTCTGACCCAGTGAGAACATTTTCCCTCCTTTGTCTCTGTTTTAAACTCTGTCCTGACTACATGTCTAGAAGCCATTTCGTGAATCCTGGAGACCATTCCATAAATTCCCAGCACATAGGCCATTCCCTGGAGTCTGACTTCCAAGGCCATTTCTTAGGCCCCCAAAGGATCACCCCTGTACTCACCTACAGCGTCTGCTGAACGCATATTTCTCTCCATTCCCTTCTCATCTCAGGGACTTTGTTCACAACAGTGGGGACAGTGGCCTTGGGCCAGGAGGGGCCAGGAGTGGTGGACGTGGTGCTGGAAGCACGAGATCATGGGATGCCAGGACGGGCAGCAAGAGCCACAGTGCATGTGCAGCTGCAGGACCAGAATGACCACACCCCCAGCTTCACATTGCCACACTACCGTGTGGCTGTGACTGAGGATCTGCCCCCTGGTTCCACCCTGCTCACCCTGGAGGCCACGGATGCCGATGGAAGCCGCACCCATGCCGCCGTGGACTATAGCATTGTCAGTGGCAACCGGGGCCGAGTCTTCCAGCTGGAACCCCGGCTGGCTGAGACTGAGGAAGGTAGTGGACTAGGCCCCCAGGCACTGGGCTGCCTGGTGTTGCTTGAGCCTCTAGACTTTGAAACCCTAACCCAGTACAACTTAACTGTGGCTGCAGCTGACCGGGGGCAGCCTTCTCGCAGTTCAGCCGTGCCTGTCACCGTCACTGTGCTGGATGTCAATGACAACCCCCCTGTCTTCACTCGAGCGTCCTACCGCATGGCGGTTCCCGAGGACACACCTGTTGGAGCTGAGCTGCTGCACGTGGAGGCCTCTGATGCTGACCCGGGTCCTCATGGCCTTGTGCGTTTCACCCTTAGCTCAGGCGACCCTTCTGGGCTCTTTGAACTGGATGAGAGCTCAGGTGCCTTGCGACTCGCCCGCCCCTTGGACTGTGAGACCCAGGCTCGACATCAGCTTGTAGTGCAGGCTGCCGACCCTGCTGGGGCACACTTTGCTCTGGCACCAGTGACCATCGAGGTCCAGGATGTGAATGACCATGGCCCAGTCTTCCCACTGAGCTTGCTCAGCACCAGCCTGTCAGAGAACCAGCCTCCAGGCACCCTTGTGACCACTCTGCATGCGATTGATGGGGATGCTGGGGCTTTCGGGAGGCTCCGCTACAGCCTGTTGGAGGCCGGGCCAGGGCCTGAGGGCCGTGAGGCATTTGCACTGAATAGCTCAACAGGGGAGTTGCGGGCACGAGTGGCCTTTGACTATGAGCACACAGGAAGCTTCCAGCTCCTGGTGGGTGCTGCGGATGCTGGGAATCTCTCAGCCTCGGTCACTGTGTCTGTACTGGTGACAGGGGAGGATGAGTATGACCCAGTATTCCTGGCTCCGGCTTTCCACTTCCAGGTGCCAGAAGGTGCCCGGCGTGGCTACAGCCTGGGTCATGTGCAGGCCACAGATGAGGATGGAGGTGCCGATGGCCTGGTGCTCTATTCCCTTGCCACCTCTTCCCCCTATTTTGGTATCAACCAGACTACAGGTGCCCTGTACCTTCGAGTGGACAGCCAGGCACCAGGCAGCGGAACAGGCACTTCTGGGAGTGGAGGCCGGACACGGCGTGAGGCACCACGGGAGCTGAGGCTGGAGGTGGTGGCACGGGGGCCTCTGCCTGGTTCCCGGAGTGCCACAGTGCCCGTGACTGTGGATATCACCCACACTGCACTAGGCCTGGCACCCGACCTCAACCTGCTATTGGTGGGGGCTGTGGCGGCCTCCCTGGGAGTTGTGGTGGTGCTTGCACTAGCAGCCCTGGTCCTAGGGCTGGTGCGGGCCCGTAGCCGCAAGGCTGAGGCAGCACCTGGTCCGATGTCACAGGCAGCGCCCCTGGCCAGTGGCTCTCTGCAGAAGCTAGGCCGAGAGCCACCCAGCCCACCACCCTCAGAGCACCTCTATCACCAGACTCTCCCCAGCTATGGTGGGCCAGGAGCTGGAGGACCCTACCCCCGAGGTGGCTCCTTGGACCCTTCACACTCCAGTGGTCGAGGCTCAGCAGAGGCTGCAGAGGATGACGAGATCCGCATGATCAATGAATTCCCGCGTGTGGCCAGTGTGGCTTCTTCCTTGGCTGCCCGTGGCCCCGACTCAGGCATCCAGCAGGATGCAGATGGACTGAGTGACACATCCTGCGAGCCACCTGCCCCTGACACCTGGTATAAGGGCCGCAAGGCAGGGCTGCTGCTGCCAGGTGCAGGAGCCACTCTGTACCGAGAAGAGGGCCCACCAGCCCCTGCCACAGCCTTCCTGGGGGGCTGTGGCCTGAGCCCTGCACCCACCGGGGACTATGGCTTCCCAGCAGATGGCAAGCCGTGTGTGGCAGGTGCACTGACAGCCATTGTGGCTGGTGAGGAGGAGCTCCGTGGCAGCTATAACTGGGACTACCTGCTGAGCTGGTGCCCTCAGTTCCAGCCACTGGCCAGTGTCTTCACAGAGATTGCCCGGCTCAAGGATGAAGCTCGGCCATGCCCCCCGGCTCCCCGTATTGACCCACCACCCCTCATCACTGCTGTGGCCCACCCAGGAGCCAAGTCTGTGCCCCCTAAGCCAGCCAGCACGGCAGCAACCCGGGCCATCTTCCCACCAGCCTCTCACCGCTCCCCCATCAGCCACGAAGGCTCCCTATCCTCAGCTGCCATGTCTCCCAGCTTCTCACCCTCACTGTCTCCTCTGGCTGCTCGTTCACCCGTTGTCTCGCCATTTGGGGTGGCCCAGGGCCCCTCAGCCTCAGCACTCAGCGCAGAGTCCGGCCTGGAGCCACCTGATGACACAGAGCTGCACATCTAGCTGTGGCCCAGGCTGGGCCCCGACCTGGGATGCGCACAGCGTCCCCAATGCAGGCCCCATCTGAGCCTGCCCTGGGCAGCCTCGGACCATGATTGACCACGGGGGAGGCCAGCTCCCCATCCTAAACCCCTCCAGTGAGGGTAGGTCCCACATCTCACCCGGCCCCATCAGAGCACAGTGCCACAGAGGCTCTGTTGGGCACTGACCTGGGGCCAGGTCCAATGCGGGGAGAAATATGAAGGAGGCAGCAGCCCTGGGTTCTCCTCAGTGAGGGCTTCCTGCCCTGCACCAGCACCCTGAGGTGGAGCTGAGACTTTATTTATTGGGGGGTAGGGGGATGGGGGAGGTCCCTCCAACCTATTTGGGCCCAGCTCCTTTGGGTTCCACTGACACCCCTGCCCCTGCACAGAACCAAGTGCCAATTCTCACTCTGGAGCCTTAATAAACTGCAGTTTGTATCCAGTGTCCGGCTGTATTCTGTGGGGGCCGTGGGGCGGGGGGATGATTGCCAGGCATCTGATACATTGTGGACACCTCAGGGGGCACAGAGGGGTGGTGGACACGGGCATCTAGGGTGGGGATGGCCCTGGGAGCCCAAGCCAAGCCTGAGGCTGAGTGTCACATGTCTGCAGTTGGCCTTTCCTACTCACAAGGGCTGGGAAGCCAGACAGAAGGCAGACAGCAGGGGCTTCCTTAAGGCACTGACATAGAGAGGGATTGGCTGGGTGAGGAAAGATCTTGGGGATGGCCAGCTCTAGGCCTGAGGGTCCACATGGAACAAGAGCTCACGTCTCTTGAGCCTTTGCCACACCAGGCTCTCTGCTGAGCGGTGTGCCTGCTTTATCTCTGTACATGTTCACTGCAATCCTGTGAGGCAGAGCACTTTAAATATAGCCGCTTCCGTATTCTCAATGAAACCTAGGCTCCGAGAGGTTGGGTGCTTTCCCGATATCATACAGCTAAGGAGGAACCCTGGTCTGTGGGTCTGTGTGCCCCAGGGCCCCTTCCTTAAGCACTGCCCTATACCCCTTGATGAGTGCCAGCTGGACTCCGGCAGCCGGGGCGGGGGTGGGGGACGGTGGCGGGGGTGGGGTGGGGTTTGGAGCCCAGGACGAACCCAGTGCGGGCGGGGGTCGGGGAGAGGCGTCTGGAGCCCGGACGAACCCAGTGCTGGCGGGGCCGCAGAGGAAGGATCGGGCGGCAGCCCCACCCATCTCCAGCATTTAGGACCACCCATTTAAAGGAGGAGCCAGCACGGGCACGAGTTTCCCCGCAGCCGCGTGGTGGTGGTGCTCGCGGTAGACTATAAGGCTCATGTGATCTGTCACATGACAGCAGATCTCCAGAAAGGCAGAATGAGACTCCGAACCTGGTGAGAAATTCGGGGGCCCCGGGAGGAGGGGGTCAGGTTGGAGGGTGGGAATACAGTGGCAGCCCGGCCCCTGCTGAAAACCGCCTGCCGCCTTTGCAGCCTCGTCGGGCTCCTTGCCCTCTTCGTCGCTGGCCAATGCACTTATAGCCCGGAGCCGGACCAGCAGCGGACGTGAGTTGACTTAGCACAGACCGCCCCCTTCCCTATGCCCTGTCCTATGCCCACTGTCTTGGCCCAGCCTCCCTCACCCCCTTGCCAGCTCCTGGTACCCACTCCATAGTCTTATCCCCAGGTTCCCAGGCTCAGTCCCCAATCATTCACCTCCTGTGAGCCGTATCTGCCCCTGGGATCCTACCCCAGGTCTCAGCCCCTAATCCTGAACCTTCCATGACTAATATTTCCCATCCCCACACTAACGAAGGCCATGTTCCTGACCTCTGACCCTGCAGGTTGCCCCCAGGCTGGGTGTCCCTGGGCCGTGTAGACTACGAGGAAGAGCTGAGTCTCACCTTTGCCCTGAGACAGCAGAACGTGGAAAGATTGTCCGAGCTGGTGCAGGCTGTGTCGGATCCTGGCTCTGCTCGTTATGGTGCCTATTGGAATAGGGACTGGGGCTGGGAAGTGGGATGCAGTGAAGGGACTCCAGGGCTGGGCTGAGTGTGGGATGGTGCACATAACGTCAGGGCCATGCCCTTGGTGCCTAGGGAGGTGGTGATATAGGACAGTTGAATGGCAGTGGCCCTCATTGAAGAGTTTCTGAATAAAAAAAAAAGTGAACAGGAAATAAACTGTCCAAAACTCACTCAAATTCCTTCCCCCAAAACTTCCCACCTATGTTTATCAGGCTAGAAACCTGAAAGTTAAGAGCACAGGCTGTGTGATCAAATCTGGATTCAAATTCTGCTACTACTTACCAGACACATGGGACGTAGTATCCAGTACAGATAGGTGCTCATCAACTCAAATTCCTTACCCACCCTCAAACCCATGCCCGTTTCCTCCTCCAGTCAGACTCTAGAGCTATCATCTCCAGTTCTGGTTCTGAAAGAGCCTTTGGAGTCCTCTGCTTTCTACCATTGCTTGTTACTGCCCACCCATTTGTTTATTCTTGCACCCAGACTGCTGCCCAGTCCGGAGTGGTTCACCCCACTCCCCACCCTGCCCCCTACTCTGCTCCCAAACAGTGTTCTGTTCCAGTGGTCATGCTGGATAGTGTCCCTCCCCTGCATGAAGCCCTTCATGGTTGGGTGGCAGTGGTATGTGTGTGAGGGGGCAGGCTCAGATTCACCCCGGAGCTGTGTACATGGCACTCTGTAGGAAAATAGTGACTCACCATCATGTTAAGCTTAAAATCAACAAGTACGAAGACTGGAACTGAATTAGATGTCACTTTATAATTGGTTCTGAAAGTTTTGAGAACTTTTACTGGAAATAAACTTAATATGGGAAATTTTAATTTTTAACCTCATTTGTTGTTTATGATTATGGCAATACATGTTCTGATGCAGCATTTGCAACCTTCTGGCCTTTAGGGTAAATCCATATTTCTGGCCATGGCATTCCAAGTCTCCCTAGCCTTTTCTTCTCCTGGCCCCCAAATATAGCTTGCAACTGCACAGCCTGCCTTTTTGCTAGAAAGTTCCCACCTATCCCTCAAGACCCTGTACCAGGTTCCCTGGGAAGTCCCAATGTCCTGGCTGAGGTCCAAAATGGGCAACTTGGAAAAGCAATGAATGAAGACAAGATCCTCTACTGAATCCCTGCAGGAAAATACCTGACCCTAGAGGATGTGGCTGAACTGGTCCGGCCATCACCACTGACCTTCCGCACAGTCCAAAAATGGCTCTTGGCAGCTGGAGCCCGGAACTGCCACTCAGTGACCACACAGGACTTTCTGACTTGCTGGCTGAGTGTCCGGTGAGAGGGAAGGATTGCCCCGTGGAGGGTACCAATCATCCCATCAGGGAGATGAGTCACCCCAATGGGAGAGAGCCGAGAAGCTGGTGGGAGCTTGTGGGTGAGAGCTAACACACAGGGAGACAAGGATGAGCAGTAATGCTCAAGTAGCCTCCTCTGCTCTGGTCTGTGCTGCTTTCTGACCTCTGTTCTCTGATCTCTGACCTCCAGACAGGCAGAACTGCTGCTCCCTGGGGCTGAGTTTCATCGCTATGTGGGGGGACCTGCAGAGATCCATGTTATAAGGTCCCCACGTCCATACCACCTGCCGAAGGCCTTGGCCCCTCATGTGGACTTTGGTAACACCCATTGGGGTCGGTGGGGTTTGAAGCAGGCAGAACCAGGGGCTGGAAAAGTTTAGGTGCCATGGCGGGGTTTGGGGTGGGATCAGTGGTAAAGTGGGGGTTGGAGTCTAAAAGATCTCCTCCTCAAGCCTGACCCCTCCCCACAGTGGGCGGGCTGCACCGCTTTCCCCCCACATCATCCCTGAGGCAACGCCCAGAGCCACAGGTGTCAGGGACTGTTGGCCTGCACCTGGGGGTGACCCCATCCGTGATCCGTCAGCGATACAACTTGACAGCACAAGACGTGGGCTCTGGCACAACCAACAACAGCCAAGCCTGTGCCCAGGTGAGCCGGGCAGAGAGCTCCAGGGTCCTGACACCCTACCCAAGATGCCTCCCCAGGCTGGGGCTTGCTTTCTGACTCCTCCCCTGGGTCCTCACCCCCTATCTGGAATAGTGTCCCCTGCCCTGACCTTGGGGCTGCATCCTCTGACCCATGATACCTGATCTAATTCCTTCTGTAGTTCCTGGAGCAGTATTTCCATGACTCGGACCTGGCTGAGTTCATGCGGCTCTTCGGTGGGAAATTTGCACACCAGGCATCAGTAGCCCGTGTGGTTGGACAGCAGGGCCGGGGCCGGGCTGGGATCGAGGCCAGTCTAGACGTGGAGTACCTGATGAGTGCCGGCGCCAACATCTCCACCTGGGTCTACAGTAGCCCTGGTACTGCCAAGGGGACTGGTGGGTGGGGAGAGGGGTGGTCATGAGTGGTGCTCACTGCTCCTTCAAGGGAATCCCATGAGCTAGAGGGAGACCGTGACAACCTCCCAAAGGACCACCCTTGTGCTCCTCCCCTCCCCCCAAATCCAGGCCGACATGAGTCACAGGAGCCCTTCCTGCAGTGGCTCCTGCTGCTGAGTAATGAGTCAGCCCTGCCGCACGTGCACACCGTGAGCTATGGGGATGACGAGGACTCCCTCAGCAGCGCCTACACCCAGCGGGTCAACACGGAGCTCATGAAGGCGGCCGCTCGGGGTCTTACCCTGCTCTTTGCCTCAGGTGACCTCCTACTCTAAACTTAGACCCTACCTCAACTCAGGAGTTTTGACCCCACGGGGACCCTTGTGATTGCTGACTTACAATCTGAACTCAGTAGGGACCACTGATCTGACCTCTAAACTCAGACCTCTTGCAGTAATGACTAACTCTTGAATTTCTTCTCTGACATCTGAACCCACATATCAAGCTCTGACCAATTAATCTGAGTGCTAAACTTGGTCTTTCTCCCAGGTGACAGTGGGGCTGGGTGTTGGTCTGTCTCTGGAAGACACCAGTTCCGTCCCAGTTTCCCTGCCTCCAGGTAAGCACCCCAGCCCACTACTTACCTGTGACCACCAATCTTCATCTACGGCTGCATGATCTAGAACTTTGCCTTGACCCCACCAGGTGCTCCTGTAGCTAAGACCTCAGTTTAACCAGCTCTGGTTGCTGCATTCCCTTCTTCCTACATGTCTAGGCCCCATGGCTTCCGAGTGGAATGCAGTTCCCAGTATTCCTCTTCTCAGTTCCCAGGCATTTTAGTAGAAGATTTGGTGAATGTTCTGTAGACAAAAGTGTGCACTGTCACCTCAGGCCATGCCTTGAGGGCTCAAAATCTCTTAGTCTTTCTCATGTACCTGCTTCCCCACAGAATCCAGCCCCTCTAGCAAAGCGAGCCCACACTTACCCATCTCCACACATTTTGGAAGTCCCCTTGGAACCCGTACAATCTGAGTGCTGTTTTCTGCTTTCAGCCCCTATGTCACCACGGTGGGAGGCACATCCTTCCAGAATCCATTCCGAGTCACAAATGAGATCGTTGACTACATCAGTGGTGGTGGCTTCAGCAATGTGTTCCCACAGCCTTCATACCAGGTATGTGCATGTGTTTGTGTGGATGGATGGGTGGGAGGGATCCTCAGTTCAGCAGACAATACTCACTCAACAACATCTCTCAGGAGGAAGCTGTAGCCCAGTTCCTGAGCTCCAGTCCCCACTTACCACCATCCAGTTATTTCAATGCCAGTGGCCGTGCCTATCCAGATGTGGCTGCACTCTCCGATGGCTACTGGGTGGTCAGCAACAGTGTGCCCATTCCATGGGTGTCTGGCACCTCGGTAAGAATCAGCCTGGCTCCAAGTCCCCACTCAGGAACTATTCTCACCCTCTACTAAGACCTTACACCCAGAACCCCTGTCTCCTCAGAGACCTCTGATCCTTTCAAACATCCCTCCCCCAAATCCAATCACTCTGAACCCCTAACTTCTACTTACATCCTCACTCTTACAGGCCTCTACTCCAGTATTTGGTGGGGTCCTATCCCTGATAAATGAACATAGAATCCTCAGTGGCCGCCCCCCTCTTGGCTTTCTCAACCCAAGGCTCTACCAGCAGCGTGGAGCAGGACTCTTTGATGTGAGTATGGAAGGGAAGGGTGTGGACATTTTCATGAATATGGGGAGTGCAAAGGTGAACTTGAGGGCAGTTCTGACGGGGTCCTGAAATGTAAATACAAGGTAAGGGGGCTTAGTCTGTTAGTACTGGTACAGACAGGCCCAGATCTGATATCCACCTTCTCCCTAGGTAACCCATGGCTGCCATGAGTCCTGTCTGAATGAAGAGGTGCAGGGTCAGGGTTTCTGCTCTGGCCCTGGCTGGGATCCTGTGACAGGCTGGGGAACACCCAACTTCCCAGCTCTGCTGAAGACACTAATCAACCCGTGACCCTTTCCTGCCGGAGAGTGAACCTATCCCCTGCCCCATAGCTGGTGGCTTGGTCCCTTATTCTGCACTGTTGGAAGCCCTGCTGAACCCTCAACCATAGACTGCTGCAGACAGCTTATCTCCCTAACCCTGAAATTCTGTGAGCTTGACTTGACTCCCAACCCTGCCCTGCTCCATCATGCTCAGGTCTCCCTACTCCTGCCTCATGTTTCTCTATAGATGCTATAACTAGTATTGTTTGGGACACCCCGAACCCCCCTATTTTTTTTTTTTTAATATTTTATTTATTTATTTGACAGAGACAGAGATAGCGAGAGCAGGAACACAAGTAGTGGGAGTGGGAGAGGGAGAGCAGGCTTCCCGCCGAGGAGGGAGCCCAATGTGGGACTCGATCCCAGGACCCTGGGATCATGACCTGAGCTGAAGGCAGACGCTTAACGACTGAGCCACCCAGGCGCCCCCGAACCCCCCCTGTTTCACTCCCCCCCATTTCTTCTTCCTCTTTTCAACCAGGCTTTTTCAAAGAGTTGTCTATGCTCTCTGTGTACACTGTTTCACTTCATGTTCTCTCCTCAGTTCACTGCAGTGAGACCTCTGCTCTCACTTTTTCCCTCTTTCCTCCCCTGACAATGACAGCAATGGCCGTCCTGCTGCTTCATCCAGTGCACTCTTCCCAGTCTTTGCTTTATGGGCTCTCTGTCACAGCTGTCCACTGCCTCTCCTTCTTTAGCCTTCAGGGCTTAACTTCTTTTCTGACCATTCCCACTTCCTCCTTCATTCCCTCTTCTTCCTTCTCTTTCTCTTCTTCCTCATTGAATGTTGGTATACTTGATTGCTTCATCTTTACTCTTTCGCTCTTCTCAATCTACCCAGTGTTCCCTGGAACAAGTCAGTCACGTGTATCCACAGCTGTCACCATCTCACTAAATCAGACTTTCTATCGGACGATGATTGATACCTCATATGCAAGGTGTATGACACTCAATACTTCATCTCCCTCCTTCCCAATTCCAGACCATTCTCTTGTGTTCCTTCTTGGTAGATGAGACTATACTTCTTCCAAGCAAGCCAGAAGCCTAAGTATTATCTTAGACTCCCTTTTCCTTCACCTCCCACTCCCTATCACCACTGTCAATCAATAAGTCCTACTGATTTCACCTCTTAAATATATTTTTATCAATCCACAAGTCCTGCCTAACATTCCCTAAGAATATCTAGAACTCATTTACTTCTCTCCATCTCTACTGCTACTAAATTAGCTTAGAACCATATTTTGTCTCCTCTGAATTCTAGGAGGCTCTTGAAAAAGATGTCCTTACTTCCTGCCTGTCCATAAAACCATTTTTCCAGAGTAAAATGCAAATCCCATCAGGTCATTTACTTAAGACCCTTCAAAGATTACTGATGAAGTTCTGAAGTTTTGCTCTGACTCACAAACCTGATCCTTTCCTTGCTTTTTTTTCCTGAGTAACAAATTGTTTATCCTCCGGTGTTCTCCCTCCCCCTTCCTCCACTTCCCCACTTTCACTTTTGCTCAAGATATTCTGTGCCCTTAACATGACCCCTGACTCCCTTTGCGTGGTTGGTTTCCAGGATTTTTTGAAGACCCAGCTCAGAAGTCTTCTCCGGTGAACCTTTGGCTCTCTGAAGCTAGTTGATTTTGATATAGCAGAAAATGATTTGGTATAGCAGAAAAATCCGAGATTTTTTCAAACCAAACATGGTTTGATTCTTGGTTCTGATGTAGACTGGGAGAGAGCCTTGGACAAGTCCATCTCCCTGAGTCTTTTCCCTCCTCTGTTAAGTGGGGATATCAGTACCTGCCTCTAACAATAATCAGGGAATAATTAAATGGAATAAAATTGATAGAGTGCCTGACACAAAGAAGTAGGCAGCAGATGTTAGTTCCCTTTCTCCTTTGCACTGCATACTCTGTGTCTACCTCTAGTATTGTAACTCCAGCATAGTATTGAAAATGCCAGTTTACCTCTTTGCCTCCCTTTGAAGACTGTTGGTGCCTAGAGGACTAGAGTCTTGTCCTACCGAACTTTGTACTCCCAGGCCCTAGCTCAGGATTGGCAAATAGGAATTAAATAAATGTTTGTTGCGTTGAAAACCCCACCCTCACTCGTGATTTTGCATATGTTGCAAACATACGTGATTTTGCATACTCAAGCTGAAATACCTCCCTTCCTATCTACCCCAGCACTATTCGCTCCCCTGCTGTCCTCACTTCTGGCAGCTGGAGGGGAGTGGGGCTTTCCAACCCTTAAAAGGCTGAGGAAGGGAACTAGAAAGGATGCAGAGTGGCAGGCAACCTGTGGTTGAGGGGTGTCCCAAAACAAGGTCTTTAAGCGCCAGGTTCCCAGAGGGGTCCCAGACCCGCGGAAAAGCGTGCTAGACATTGATGGTTGACATCCCGGCGAAAGGGCCTAGGAGTACGGGCGGGTGGGAGGCGGCCTGTCGGAAGCGTCTCACTGGCTGGTAAACAACCAGGAGGCGGGAGACCCGAGAGAGCAAACATGGCATGGGAGGGGCAAAGCGCGGGGCGTGTGACGTCACCCTTGGTGTGTGCGTAACGTGAGCGGAAGCGGAAGCGGCTCTGTTCGCCGCCTCTCCCACCGGCCCGATGAGCTGCAGCGGCTCCGGCGCGGACCCCGAGGCGGCGCCGGGCTCCGCCGCCTCGGCCCCGGGCCCGGCGCCCGCGGTCTCGGCCCCCGCAGCGTTGCCCGCTGGCACCGCTGCGGAGAATAAGGCCAGCCCCGCGGGAACAGCAGGGGGACCTGGGGCTGGAGCTGCGGCAGGGGGCACGGGACCCGTGGCGGCGCGGGCCGGGGAGCCGGCCGAGCGGCGTGGGGCGGGTGAGGGACGGGTGAGGGTGAGGGCAGCGCCTAGGGCTGGGTCCAGTGGCGGGTGAGGGCAGAGGGTTTGAGGCCGACCTAGCCGGGGCCCCGCATCTCCCACCTCCATGTCTTTGCTGGTTCTCCTCCAGCTCCGGTGTCGGCGGGAGGCGCGGCGCCCCCGGAGGGGGCCATGTCTAACGGGGTTTATGTACTGCCGAGCGCGGCCAACGGAGACGTGAAGCCGGTGGTGTCCAGCACGCCTCTGGTGGATTTCCTGATGCAGCTGGAGGATTACACGCCTACGGTGGGCTTCCTGCCTGAACAAGGCTATTGGCGCGCTGTCAGGCCAACTTTCTGCTACACCGCGTGGATTTCCAGCTTCCTTTTGTACTTGCTCCCCTACTAGCTCTTTGACTTATCCCCTCTGCCCACCCAAACTGTGAGCTTCCTAAAAGCCAGGCCTGCCCTCCATTTCCCTCACCCTCTCAGCCCCGCAGCGCCCAGGGCAAATACTGACAGTCATCTCATTGATCTCTCAGATCCCAGACGCAGTGACTGGTTATTACCTGAACCGTGCTGGCTTTGAGGCCTCGGACCCACGCATGTGAGTACAGTCTGGGTGGGTAGGTTAAGAGCCTTGAGTGCTTGTGTGGAGTTTATTGTCCCATCTTCTCACACCAGTTTTTTCTCTCTAGAATTCGGCTCATCTCCCTAGCTGCCCAGAAATTCATCTCAGATATTGCCAACGATGCCCTACAGCACTGCAAAATGAAGGGCACAGCTTCTGGCAGCTCCCGAAGCAAGAGCAAGGTGTGAGGGGAGGCTCATTGAATCACTAATTACCTCCCACAGCATCGGAGGCTTAATTTGTTCTGAAATCCCTTTGGGGAAACTAAGCCCTAGGGGAGGTTAAAGACCTACTCAGGGTCACTCACCTGGGATTGAAATCTGGGATTCCTGTGCTCAGCTGGTGCTCTTCCCTCTTCCCTCAGGACCGCAAGTACACTCTAACCATGGAGGACTTGACCCCTGCCCTCAGCGAGTATGGCATCAATGTGAAGAAGCCGCACTACTTCACCTGAGCCACCCAACCTAAATGTACTTGTCTGTCCCCTTGTCCCCACACCAGCCTGTTTTCATAATAAACTTTATTGTGACAGGCAGGGCTGGTCCCTCCCATGCTGGGAGATACCGTGTGGCAAGTGACAAAGCTCTGAGCCTAGCCCCTTTGGGGGCTGCAGTGGTAGGGATGGGGGCAGGGGATGGGCCCCATGGCTGGGGTAGTACCATGACTGGAGGCAAGGGAGGCAACCAGAGGCCTGCTGCTTTGGGGAGACATACTCCCCTAACCGTGTCCTGACACCTCTGGAGTTTAGGCAAGGGCTTTCCAGCTCTACTTGTCCTGCATCTTCTCCAGGATAGGCACAATCATGTCAAACTTGGGCCGCTTAGCAGGGTCTTCATTCATGCATATCTTCATGAGCTTACACACATGGGGGGAAATGCCTGGTGGGATGGTAGGCCGAAGGCCTTCCAGTGCCACCTGCAAATACAGGAAAAAACAAAATGGGTCTCAGAACTTGAGTATCCTGTGGGGAGAGGCCTCTAGTCCTCAGGACAGGATTACTGTATATTTGAACAAATATGGGAAGAGCCCAGCCCTGCTATAGTTATTGTCACCACCACCACCATTCCCCCAACACAAGTGCATACAGTTGTGCTCTCACCTTCATTCCAATCTCCATGTTGGAGAGGTCAGCAAAGGGTACCTCCCGTGTCACCAGTTCCCACAGAAGCACTGCAAAACTCCACATGTCTGCTGAGCGTCTGTTTGTATCTTCAGGCTTCTTCTGCAGAGCTGGAGGAACAGGACTTAACTGTTCCAGCTGCCTATCCTGTCTCTGCCCCCTTCCATTACTACTGAGCTGGCCCTTCTCTACCTCCCAACATGATGCCCTCACTCACCTTCAGGGGCCACCCAGGCAGGTGCATACATACGCCCAGGGCACTGGAAGGAAAACTTGACGTCGGCCATGCTGATTCGGGCAGTCATGTCCTCATCAATCTGAGGAAGAGAAGATAGATATGTGGAAGGAGGTAAGTCCTATTCTAGACAGGGAAAGGGCTCTGGGGGCCTGGGCCAGGGGTGAAGTGTGACCTCACCATTACACTACGGCTATTGAGTGCATGTCGTGGGATGAGGGGCTCTAATGTATGTAGGAAGGCCATGCCCCTTGCCATGTCCAATGCAAATTTCACAGCCTGGCTCTGGTCCACAACGAAATCTAAGGAGGCAAGAGTCAAATAGTTTGGGGAGGCTCACACACCCTGCCCCCATCCCATGAGATTTGGTATCCACTACTCACTGGTGCCTTCGTGTAATACATTGTACAGGGATCCATATGGCATCCAATGTGTGATGAGGGTGGGATGAGGAGCAGGTGGAGACTGACAGGCACCTAGCACTGGGAGCACATTTGGATGCGAGAAAATCCTGGAAGAAGGACAGTACCCTAGCTGAGATCAGCATAAAAGATCTCCCTTTGGGTGCTAGTCAGGGTTCCTTGGAACCAGCAGCTTCCTGTTTAGGCTTTGCCCCACCTGAGACGGGGACACTCCTCGTTGAAGTCCCTGCTCTTCCTTGTACTCCAGTCTCGAACCTTTAACACCTTCATGACGATGTCATTACCCTGCCAACGGCCCTTCCATAGCTGAGAGACAGGTAAGGGTTAGGAAGCTTTAACTAAGGCCACTGCTTTCTTGTCCACTAACTGGAAGAAAAACTTAAAACAGGTGCAGAGCAGGTAATTTGTAGGAGATTGGGGAAGGAGGGGCAAGAAAGGCAGGGTCACCTCTCCAGAGTGATTCTCGTTGAGCTTCGCCAGAAAGTTGAGCTGTTTGAAGTCAATGCCGGAGTGTTTGTTCAGAGTCCCATTTCCTGAGAGTGTGGGCAGGTCAGGTACCCAAGCTTCACCATAACCCAGCTCCAGCAGCCCAGGGTTATTCCCTTGACCACCCCTCCCCTTACAACTGACTCACGGGGCCGAGTGCGGGTGGTTCCCTTCCAGAATGTGTCCTTGTATGGAATACGGTTAAGGTTTTGGCCCATCTTCTCTGCCCGCTCTGGGGAAGAAAAACAGCTTTGGCCCCAGTTGTAGTATGGAGCGAGGAGATAGGCAGGGACAAGACAAGAGGATACAAACTGGAGTTGAGGGACAGACCTCGGAGGAGCTCTCTCAGGGGTGCCTTGGCTTTGTCCACAGGCATCTCTCCATACTTGTTACAAATGCTGACAAGGGCCCCATTAGCCACCAGGTCCTGGAATGAAAAGGGGTTGTGATGAGGGGCTCTGCCACCTCCCTGGCAGTCACAACCAACCATCAATACAAGTGGTGTACCAACTCTGAGTGTCACACATTCAGCAGTACTTACAGGATGGATTGAAGGTTCTAGACTTTTCCATTCAGGCTCAGACTTTGCTTCCTACCCATCCCAGGGCTCAGGGCCTTAGTACTCACCTCTGCAACCTGATCTTGGCCCCAAAAACAGGCATAGTGCAAGGGCACATTTCCATGCTCATTCACTGCATTGATGTCAGCTTTATACTGCAGCAGCTGGTCCCCATGGCCAAGTAGAAGAGGCAGAAGACAAATGAGAGATGGGAGTTGAGGCGTGCAAGGAGGGAGAAGAGTACACATGTGTTATATTGCTTGTGACTGACTTCCAGACATGTATGTAATGTAGGTGAGAGGGAGCATTCATGCCTACCTTCTGCACAATATCACGGTGTCCATGACTGGCTGCCAGGTGCAGGGGGGTGTCATCCCCACGATTCATCACATTGATTCGTGCCCCCCGCATAATAAGCATCTCAACCACAGCAGAACGGCCCTCTCGGCAGGCCCAGTGCAAGGGGGAGAAGCCATGATCATCCCTTTGAGGAAGGGACAATGGTCATTGATCTGGAGGTGGGATGGGGGCAAAGGCTTTGATATGGGAAAAAGTGATAGTTATTCTGAATAATCTCCCTGGAAAACCGTACCTGTCCAGGACTCTGATTCTCATTCATGCCAGCAACTCCCAAAGCCATCCAATTAAGACTTTCCCCTGAGCTTCAAACCTATCCAACCACCACCTGAAATCTCAACAAATCCGTATGATTCACTGTCTTCATCACCATCTCCCACCAGCCTTTCTTCCTTGGCATGCCCTATCTCATTAAATGGTAGCATTTTTCATCGGTTTTCTCTGCATTCCTTTTGCAACATCTGTTGGTCCTTTTTGTTTCCACTGCATTTCATATCCCTCTGGTATACTACTTGTGGCACTGGATTGTAAAAATTTTAATGAGCTGTCTTGTCTGCTAGACTGAGCTTCTTGACAGAATGGATTGACAGCAGGTGTTTAGTGCATGTTAATACAAGGGAGAGGTGTCTTGGAGAAGGAAAGCCACAACTCATGGGAGAAGAAGCAAGCTTACTGATTGGCTCTGGTACTGAAACCTAAGACCTAAAAATGGACTGGAATTAAAATAATGTTTTGGAAGGGTTTATAATGAAAGAGAGAAATGCTTTTGATAAGTCATTACTAATGAGGCAGATATCAAACCAGGATTTGGTAAAACAGGATTCCTCTACTCAAGCAGTCCTGGTCCCAGAAAACAGAGGAAAATGAGAATGGCTTCTTTAGAAAAAAAACTGTCTAACTCCCCCACCCCCAAGGACATGTATTTTCTAAAGTAAAAACTGTACCAAAAAAAAAAAGAAGAAAACACTTGGTGGGAGCTGGGCCTGCCTGACAGCCTGGGGCCATAAAAGGAAATTCCCTCCAGTCGTGTGTATGAAGATCCAAGGGGCGGGGCAGGGGGCGGTCCCTGCTCTGAGACCGCAGCCTCCGGATGCCTTAGTGCTGCTGTCACTTCCCTTGTGGGGGCTCTACGCGTGGCCTGAAACACATCAGGGGTCTGGCCACTGCAGGCCATCCAGATGTCCCCCTCCCCCAGGGGAATGGGGTGTGTGTGGCCTTTAATGACTTCCCTCCACAGCTGCCCTCATCTGCTCACTTAGAGATAGCCAAAAGCTTTCCTGGGAGGTGGATTACTCCCTCCTCCCCCTCTCTGAAGCAGCCATTCCCTACTTATCAGTGAGTTTTGCCTCCCAGATCTTTAATTTGTGCCCTGGTTTATCAGCCTCCTGCAGTCTGTGGCACGAGCAGGCCAGAGCCTGAGGGCAAAATATGAGCACAAGGGTTCCACTCACTGTCAGACTGCCTGTCACCTCAGGGCCACAGACTATAATCCCGAAGAGCCCTGCAGGGAGTTCACCCCACCTCATATCCAGCATATAGCCTGCTTGGGCCCCCAAAGCCTTCCAGTTTCACTAATGCCACCCCTTCATCTTTTGGCACTAAAGAGTTTTATAAAATGCAAGTTCCCCTGGACAACTTCACCTAAGCCTTTATAACCCTACCAACAAAAATAGAGTACTCACTGTCTTTATCTGAGCACCCTTTGAAGAATTATGAAAGAATTATGGAAATTATAAGAGTACGAAAAATGGGAAAAAGTGACCAGGAATTATGGAGGAAGAGCATAAAGCCTAATGAGAACCTGTGAAGCCTAGATAAAGATTATAGGTGATCCTTACCTCTCAAACCTAAAAACTGAAGAAATAAAATTTTAAAACAAAAAACCCCTAAAACCCACCACCCTGAATCATCAACATCACTATTGCTTTTCTTGCCTGTCTC
The DNA here is from genome assembly GCF_004348235.1 of Phoca vitulina. Classification (NCBI taxonomy): domain Eukaryota; kingdom Metazoa; phylum Chordata; class Mammalia; order Carnivora; family Phocidae; genus Phoca; species Phoca vitulina. The sequence goes on from NW_022589739.1 coordinate 10,154,277, forward strand.
AGCCAACCCTGAAGAACTTGTCTACATTCACTATTTCCTCACCTCCCATTGAACCTGCCACCAGGCTGCTGCCGTGAGGGCTGGCATTATGTCTGATTCTGGGCCTCTAGCACAGGAGGTGTTCATAGTACTTTAAGTGAAGGAACCGGGTGTTGTCTGGTTTCTTCATCCATTTTCCTCTACGGCAGCCTTCACAAAGATCATCAAATACATCATTAATTTTAAGTTCAATAGTTACTTTAAAGTGCTCAAGTTCTTTGACTTCTCAACAGCCTATACTACTGTTGACCACTCCCCCTTCATTGAAACATTCACTTCTCTGAGCTTTACTAACATATTTTCCTGTTTCCTGCAACCTCCAGCTGCACCTTTTTAGTCTTGCAGGCTTCTGTCTCTGTCACACCCGTGTCTTCAGGTATCATCGAGATGCTAACACCTCCCAATCTGTCTCTCCAAGTCAGCTCTCCTGAAATCCGAATCTGCATAACCAACAACCTACATGACATTTCTACTCTACTGTACAGTCACTTTAACATGTCACAGCAGCAGTCATCATCCTTCAGCCTTGTCCAACTCAGTAAAAGCAACCACCATCTACCCAAGAGTCTGAGCCAGAACCCTGGTCATCATCTTTGCTTCCTCACTTCCCACACCAAGTCTCATCAATTCTTTATCCTGAAGATTTCAGGAATCTGATCACTTCTTTCTTTTTCATCTGCTCCCATTCTAGTCACCACTTCTGGGACAGACTAAGCAATTGCTTCTCCACATGGCCACCTGCTCTTCAGAAGGTATCCAAGATGACACTTAAATGGACAATCTCATCATATCACAGCAGGGCTTTAAACCCTTGTTCTTAGAATAATGACCTTATTATAGCATAAATACCCTTGCATGATCTGGCTGACCCTTGCAGCAGACTTCTCCAGTCTTATCTCCTGTGGTTTACCACTTGTACCCAATGCTTCAGCCCACTGAAGCTCATAGAAGTCTATCCTCCTGCCATATGGACCTGTAGACAATTTCCAGACACTCCGCTCTCTCTCTTGCCTCCTAGCTTTCGCCCATGCAGTTCACTGAGGCTGGAAAGCTCTCTGCAGCCTGTGCCTGTGAAACTCTTGTTGAGCAGTCAAGATTTCAGCCGAAACACAGCTTCCTCTGTGGAGACCCTCTGCCCCCCACAGGCTGTGCTTCGCACTAGTCCTACTGGGTAGGAAAGTCAGCCGCCCCCAGCCAACGTGAGCACCCCACATCGCGGAGAGGAGTATGTCTTTGCCGTTCTCACCCACCAGCCACCTCAGCTCACCCCTGGTTGAGGTCGTTCTCCGTGTTGTCCAGCCACAAGCGAACGGCCACCGCGTTGCCCTCCCGGCACTGAGTGAAAATGTCGTCCATAGCAGCGTCCCGGCGCTGAGTCCCCTAGATTGGGGAAGCCTGCGGACTGTGGAGGGATCCAGAGAAGGGTGATGAACCCCGAGCTTTGTCCCCTACCGGAGATAAGTGTTCGTGAAGGGGGTGAGGGTCTCCTGCTGCCTCCCCAGCTAGTGGAGGTCTGGGAAGGAGTTCGGGAAGTCGGGATTATCCCTGACCGTGTCCCCTGGGCGCGAGGGAAAGCGGGTCCGCGCGAGGTGGGGGGTGATTAGGAAGTAGAGTCTCCTGAAGGGGTGTCGGCGAACAAGCTCGGGGACCCTACCCGCGAACAGACCTGGGGGGAGGGGGGAGTTCAGGCGCCCTAAACCCTGGGAGAGGCGATCGGGGGTCCTTCCCGAGGGGTGGCCCTCGTTCCCTACTCGGTATTCGGGCCGAGTGAAAGCTGACGGGTTGGCAGGGGTCGAGCCTTGGGGAAGGGCACGGGTGCTCCCGCACTCACCGGGACTCGGACCGGAGGAGCCTTCTTCGGGGAACTCCCGTCCGGCCGCGCCCGCCGCCCGGCCCCGCCCCTGGCCCTCTCTGGCCAGCGCGGGCCCCCATTCCTCCCTCCCGCTCGCCTCCCTTGCCCTTCTAGCCAGCAGTGCCTAAACTCGATGGTTTCCGACGCCGCGCCGACCGCTCTAGCTACCCATGCTTCACTCTTTGGTTTCCGGCTCAGTTCCGGCGGCTCTGGGCCCTCGGTTTACTAGAGACGCGCTCTGCACGTGGAGAGTTGTGTGGACCCCGCGACTTCATCCACCCCACCGGCATGTTTGAGGAGCCGGAGTGGGCCGAGGAGGCCCCAGTAGCCGCGGGTCTCCCGCCTGTAGCCTCGCGGCCTCGGCCCGCCTCAGCTTCGCAAATCAAGGTGAGCCGCCCTGCAGGGAGCTGTTTCAAGCCGAGCTTACCCTGGTGGATCTGAGCGTGTGGGCACGCAGTGTGTGTGTGTGTATGTGTGTTGGGGGGGCGCTTGCCACCAACAGAATGTGTGTGTGTGTGTTGGGGGGGCGCTTGCGGCCAACAGAATGTGGGGGGGGCGGGGGGCTGCGGCCAATAGAAGACCCGACTAAGTGAGAGATGTTGAGTAGAAGTTAGTGAAGACGCATTTTTGGACAGGAAAAGCACGTGCAGAGGCTCTGGGGCAAGAAAGCATGTCCTGTTGTTAGGGTCACACACACAGTAATCCGTGTGGTTGGAGCACAGAGAGTGAGAGGGTATGCCATTGAAGTTAGAGAGGTAGAGGAGAAGTGTTGCATATTTTACCGATAGAAGCCAATGAAGCGGTTTTAGCAGGGGAATGATTTTTTAAGATTTGCATTTTGAAAAAGTCATTGGTTTCAGTGTGGAGCTTGGATTAGAGAGAGAAAGAGTGAATGACAGTGAAGGATTTTATCAGCACTACCATTCTAAAGGAGTGGTGCAGAGTGGGTACTGAAAACCACCAGGTTAAGTGCCTGGCCTGGGACCTCCCAGTAGGACTTCAATCCAGAAGGCCTCCCAGACAAGAGACCTTCTCCTTTAAGCCTTTGCAGATGTGAAGGCTGCTGTACTTCCTCAGGCTCTTCCTGCCTTTCAGTCAGCATCCAACATGAAATCTGCCTGCTTTATTCCCTCCTCTTCATCCCCTCAACCCACAGCTATAATCAATGCCACAGGTCTTTCCGTCGGCAGCTTGTCCCTTTCCATTTATTTTCTACACTATGGCTAGACTCATTTTAAGTACACACCTGTGATTCTGTCACTCTTATTTTCAGAAACCTCCCTAGCTTTTACAGAAAGATACAGAAAGCTGCAGGCAAAAGCCTGAGATTGAGGGTTGAACTCCTATTCTCTGACCTTGGTCCTGTTGCTTGTGGCCTTACCACAGTCCTCTGGGGAACTCCATTTTCTCATCTGCAAATTGAAGAAGTGAGGTGGGTGGTTTCTCTGCTCTCCAGCCTCCCAAAGGTTGAGATGGTGACTTAAAAGTTGTTCAGGGTCTGGCAGGCTTCATGACAAGCTAGTGAAGTTAACTGAGAATAATCCAGGTGCTTCTGCCAGCATCTGAATCAGGTCTCTATCTCTGCCTTCTTATTCTCCAGGCCCCATCTATTCACCTCACCCCTTCTCTCTTCCCTTGTTTTCCCTCAGGGCTCCAAGCACCGTCAGCTCTTGGCCACATTACGGGCCCTAGAGGCAGCATCTCTTCCCCAGCAACCCCCTAGCCTGCCTGGCAGTGACTCTGAGGAGGATGTGGTGGAAAGGAAGAAGAAACACCCAAAAAAGGCCTCATCTGCCAGTGCTTCTATTGAAGTAGAGAAGAAGAGGAAGAAGAAATGTCAACAACAGGGCCCACCTGGCAGTGACTATGAAGAAAAGGAAGTAAAAAGGAGGAAAAAGTGCCTCAAAGGGGTTCTCAGTGCCAGTGACTCTGCTGAAGAACAGAAAAGAAAGAGGAAATGCCAGAAACAGGTCCCCTCAAACCGCGCCCAGCACCAGGACAATGATAACCAAACAGGTACTAGTGGCTGTGTATATGTGTGTGGGACAGGGAGGGGGATCAGCTGATCCTGTACATGACAGAGGTTACCTGCCACCATTAGGTTTGGGGTTAGGCAATAAGAAGTGTTTTCATCCAGGCCATAGTCTCTTCCTCAAGGACAGGGGTATGGCCAGGATGATTGCCAAACGCCTGAATTCAGGGGCTCTTGCCCCAAATATGCTTTCTCATCTCCCTCTCTTCAGGTCCCAAAGCTTGGAAGAGTAGTGCGACAAATGACCAATCCAAGCAAAGTCCTGGGTCCACTTCTGCCAACCCCCCGCAAACCTTGAGTCGCAAGCAGTGGCGGAACCGACAGAAGAACAAACGTAGACATAAGAACAAGTTTCGGCCACCTCAGCCACCAGACCAGGCTCCAGCCACAGCCCCCAAAGAGGAGACAGAGATGCCTCCTGCCCCCAGCCCAGATAACTATGAGGATCGGGCAGGGGCTCTGCGAGCCCGCATGGCACAGCGGCTGGATGGTGCCCGATTTCGCTACCTCAATGAACAGCTATACTCAGGGCCTAGCAGTGCTGCACAGCGTCTCTTCCAGGAAGATCCTGAAGCCTTTCTTCTCTATCACCGCGGCTTCCAGAGCCAAGTTAAGAAGTGGCCACTACAGCCAGTGGACCGCATCGCCAGGGATCTTCGCCAGCGGTGAATGGGGGTTGGGCACTGTGAGAATCGATGTGGGTCAGTCATGGCTCAGACTAGACCAGTGAGTGATCCCTCCCCTCCACTCCCAGGCCTGCGTCCCTGGTGGTAGCTGACTTCGGCTGCGGGGACTGCCGCCTGGCTTCAAGTATCCGGAACCCTGTGCACTGCTTTGACTTGGCCTCTCTGGACCCCAGGGTCACTGTGTGTGACATGGCCCAGGTAAACCCTTCTATCTCTCTGTGTCTCTGGCCTGTGCTCTAGACCCAGCCTCTATGTGCTAATCTCTAATGCTCCCTCCCTCTGCACCCCCATCCTGGTGTCTGGTGCTAGCAGTCAGTGCTGGATTTCTTTCTTTTTTGTTTTGTTTTGGTTTTTTTAGGATTTTATTTATTTGAGAGAGCACAAGCAGGGGGAGCGGCAGAGGGAAAGGGAGAAGCAGGCTCCCCGTTGAGCAGGGAGCCCAGTGTGGGGCTTGATCCCCGGACCCTGGGATCATGACCCGAGCCAAAGGCAGACGCTTAACCAACTAAGCCACCCAGGTGCCCCTCAGTGCTGGATTTCTGCTTCCCATGTTGTGTGCTTTATACAGTACTCCTACTCTCTACAGGTACCTCTGGAGGATGAGTCTGTGGATGTGGCTGTGTTCTGCCTTTCGCTGATGGGAACCAACATCAGGGACTTCCTAGAGGAGGCAAATCGAGTGCTGAAGCAAGGGTAGGAGTTCCTGGGACACAGATATGTGTATATGTGCACAGACGTATGTCTGTGTATATACACAGAACTTCTCACTCTTCTCAGGGGTCTCTTGAAAGTGGCTGAAGTCAGTAGCCGGTTTGAAGATGTTCGGACCTTTCTGGGGGCTGTGACCAAACTGGGCTTCAAGGTCATCTCCAAGGTGAGGGCCTCAAAAAGTCTCCCTATTTTTGTCTCGTGTGGTCTTTCTTAGGGTAATGGTGTTTAGGAAGGAGGCCATAGGCACAGACACAGACATTTGCTCTTTGAAGGCATGACGCATGGGAGAGCCCTGGGGAGCTTTCTGAGCAAGGGCGGGACATGGACCAGAGGTGTTTTGAGGAGCTGGGTTGAGGATTTGGAGCTCACTAGGTTTTTTCCACCCCTAGGATCTTACCAACAGCCACTTCTTCTTGTTTGACTTTGAAAAGACTGGGCCTCCTCGGGTAGGGCCCAAGGCTCAACTCACAGGCCTGAAGCTTCAGCCATGTCTCTACAAGCGCAGGTGACCCCTGGGCCTGCCTTGAAAGGGGATGCAAGTCTTGAACTCCAGGCTCAGAACTCTGAAGACTGTATCCAGCCAGTCTCTGACCCAGGAACTGATAATGTCACTTTCGCCGTCTTAAGACCAAAGTGTGATGAAACCCCCTGGCTCAGCCCTGCTCTCATGAAGGCTTCTTGTTTGTGAGAAGCATAAAGTCACTCAGGCTAGCTAAAGAATAAGGAGTTTATTGTGAAAATACAAGGGTATCTGGGAATTATGGGTCCTCCAGATGTGGGAACTAGCTGGTTTGGAATTCAAGGCATCTCTGGGTTTGGCTCCTCTTTCCATCTATCAGGAGTCATGTGGACTTTCTGCCCTGGCATCTCTACTCTCTTCTCATCTCCGTCTGCTGAGAAAATCTACAGCCAGGGCTGGGTGTATAAGAGGTGCTCAATAAACTGTAGCTATGGCTGTGATGTGTTGTAAGCCTTACTATTTTCTACAGTCCTTTCCTAGGTAGGGTTGGAGGTTGAAGAGTGAAAAATGGATTTGTTGACTGAGGAATACTTTGGGAGAGCTCAAGATAGGCCTTTCAACGGGCTTCATTTCAGGGTATTTAGAGATTGTTGATAAGACTCTGAGCTGTTCTTGGAGGAGCGTGGTAAGGTTGCTGGGTCTCTTCATAAATAACAACTGGTTGATGCCATGGTAGGCTGGGGGATTGGGCTGTCCATTGGCACAAATGTCTGTTTGTTGTTTCCACCTTGCAGTGGGCCCAGATCAGCATGTCCTGGGAAAGCTACGGGCAAGGAAGGCTGGTGTTGGAAAAAGATGAACTGGGATGATAGACCCTTGGCCTCTCTTGGAAGGTATCTGCCATGTCCAGGTATAAAGATGCAGCATCTTACCTATTTGGAAGGGCAAAAACTGAGAGTGCCCACTGGGACACAGCTTCCAGGGCTCTGAGCCAGTCAGATGCCTCCAGTGAGGGAATGGAGATTTTGAGGTAGGCTGTAGGCCAGAGGGCATGTTTGGAGGCTAGGCAGTGTACCGCAGTGTCTTCGCATGTGTTCTGTCTGCTGAATACTCTTCTGACTGATGAAGTCTTACTCATCCTAGCTTAGTTGTTCCCTACTCCACCCCTCCTAAAGCAGAATTAATTCTTCATCTGCATTCTCCAAACTGCATTGTGATTACTTTGTGCATTAGGCTGCGGTCTTTTCAAGTCATATTTATCTTTGTATTCCCAGAGCTTGTCACTTAGGTGGTGGAATAACAGGGTCTAGTTGGGTGGGACTGATGAGAACAGGGTATTGGGAGGAACCCAGGCTCAGGGTACAAGATGTGGGCACTGAGGACTAGAGACGATGGAAGAAGTAAGCAGATAGGAGAACTTGAGCAGGTAGAACAGGTGGGATTGATGAGGGTTGTGAGAGAGAGGAATCTTCAGTGAGTCTGGTTTCTCACTTGAGCAACAGGTTGGGCTGGTGCTGCCGTTTAGAACGTTGGGTTGTAGGTACCTGTTCCATGTTCATTTGGAAGAGGGATGTAAACGTGCCAGGAGAGACCTGTGCTAGGATTTGGGAATCAGTAGTCTAGAGGTGGTCATTCAAGTCATGGGAATAGATAAGATATCCAGAGTAAGGTAGTGAGAAGAGAAAATGGCTCTGAATAAAACTCTGAGGAGCATTTGATGGATGGGCAAAGGCAAATGGACCAGTCAAGGTGACAAGGTGAGAAGGTTGGGCCAAAAATGGAGGAGTAAAACTGGGAGAATGGATGCTTTCAATATGGAAGGAAGGGATGGGGAAGTTGTCAGCTGTCAAACGCTGTTGCAAGGTCTGTTAAAATTTACAGTGAAGTCAGACTGCAGTGAGTGAAGGTTGCTGAATACTCTTGAGGGTCTGTTTGAATTTATGGTGGTATTATTCATGACTTTATGGTTACACCAGCCAGCCCAGTAGTGTGGTTTTCTCTGCCTACTCAGGAATCTAAATGTAGCTGTGGGGAAAATGAGCACTAAGGAATCATCCAGAGTTGGAGTCTTGCCATGCAGTGGAAATGAAAGGAGGCATTTCACACCATTCAGAAGTAACTGATCACTGCTGGATCATGCACTATTGTAGAAGAGGTAGGAGAGTGAAGACAGAGGGGTAGGTTATTGCACTGGGAATCATTAAACAAGCGACCTGGGCAGGTGAGAGGTGGTGGTCAGAAATTGGAGTGCTTTAATTATTAGTGTTGGAAGCACAGCAGCTCCAGGCGATGGCTGCGTCTAGAGTGAAGCCACAGGGGTTAGTGCCTGAGAGGCGTGCGAGAGAGGTTGCCCATACGTTGGGTAATGGACTGAGGGCTCAGGTATTATGGGGAGGTCTTGTCTGAATGGACTCTGACGTTCTCCAGGATGATGGCTTGGAACAGGTGCTAACCTCTCAAGGGAGGGGGCAGATCCAGGAGATCTGCAGACAAAGTGATGGGGAAGCTAGATGACATGAATTTCAGAAGTGCAGGGGGTTTGGACTGCCTACTAGAGAGACCTCCATTGTGGTAGCGATGTGAGGCTGGTGAGGAGCTGGCTGCTAGGCAGCCAAGATAAAATACCCTCACAGTCCTCTCCAGCTTCTCAGGATTCACTGGGGATTTCTGGGGAAATGATTATTACAGCAGCTGCACGGGACAGGAGCCTCCAGGGATAAGGGGAGGCAGGCCACAAAGTCCAAGGAAAGTGTTGGAGTAGCAGGCATCTCGCTGTGGGACACACATTACCTTTGATAGCTCTCTATCTCTGTTCTTTTGCGAATGTTTATGTTCCGTAGGTCTTGGTTATTTTCCCTGTTTTTTTTAATTCTCAGCAGGACAGCTGTGGTCTGCCTTTCTCCTTTTTTTGTCCTCCTCACTTATAATTTGGACTCTTCCTATGCCTATTCTGGCTCCATCCACCCAAGTAAATATCTCTCTGGGTTTGATTCAGGCCTTGGACTCCCCGTAACTCAGCCCAGCCCCACTAGTGTCTCCATCAGTTGCTCTGATTCTGAAAGCAGGACTCCCCTGAGCCTGCTCTGGGGCCTCCTGGCTCTATCATCAGCTTCAGGACAGACTCTTGGGCAAGCCCAGACTCTTGGACTTCAGTGTTTAATGCTGAGAGCCGAGGCTGGAGAGGGAACAGTATATTTCCTTAGGAAATAACCGCATGCCAGCTGCTCAAACAGCAACCTAGTTTAAAGAACAATTGGAGAAAAGATTGAAGGAAGGGCAAGAGTAGTAAGCGGTAAGTGGGAGGGGGTTGCTCTACCGTGCAAGGCAGTGCATTATAGTCACCCAGTGATTACCGAGCCTTCCCCCAGTTTCTAATTCAGGAGATCAGGCTAGGGTTTGAAAAGTTCTATTCTGGTTGCTTTGGTTTCTCACAGTGAAGCAGGAAGCAGGGTTGAGAGAGTAGCAGGGAAGGGGTTGGAGTTTTGAGGCGAGGAGAGCGTAAACGTCCTTACGAGAGTTAAGAGGGAATGAACGAATGAGGGAAATGGAGTATGATTGCTGGTGGTATTAATAGCATGCTTGAGGTTCAAGGTCAGAAAGAGGATGCATGGGGAGAGACAGTGTAGGATCTCTGTAGAGAGCTTGCTGTTGTGAGACAACACAGCTGGACTGTGAGGGCCCACCCCCCTCACCTCAGATCTAACTGCGGACTCCACTGGGACCATTCAGGAAGCTTGAGGTATTTATATTCCTACGGCCGAGGAGTGATGAGCCTGGAGTCTGACTCCCTCCCTGGGCATGTAGAGGGCAAGCAGAGGCTCACTAACTGTTCAGTGGTGAAGCCGGGGGAGTGCCGCTGCTTTTGTATTGGCCTGCATTCCCACACTTTGCCGTGGCAGTTGAGGCATGTGTGTATCCTGTGCATCTTGCAGGAGAGAAGGAAGCGTGGGGTGGTCTTGGGTCCTTTCCAGTAGGACCATTTGAGGAAGCAAGGAGACCTCAGCACAGAGCAGCTAAGAGTGTGCCATGTGGACTGAGGAGGGAGTTGCAGGAGACCACCCACCACAGCTGCATCTACCAGGGTCAAGGGGGCAGCTGGGATGTCCCCTTTAAATATCTGTCAGGCCCACAGGGCACAGAACCACCCAGTCCAACAAGAACCTTCTTTCCTTTCTTACCCCCTTATTTCTGTGCAGCTGGGCCCAGAGCAGTCAGCAGCTGTTAGGTAGATTGGAGGTAAGAAGAGCAGAGAGCATACAGATTATTCTTCCCCTCTCCAGCTCAGGCTCCTGGAGACTAGACGTAAGTGGGGCAGGGCTGGGAGGGGAAAGTAGCTAAAGCTACAGTAGGTGCAGATTATTTATTGTTACATAGGGTTAGACATTCTAATTGCTTGAGATGGTAAGACTGTTAACTAAGAATGAGCTGAAAAGTCGTAGGCTTGCTGCAGCTTCTCTCCACAGCAGGGAACAGTGCCCGCAAATGAGAAAAGTTTGGAGGGGTGGTAGGAATAAGGTTGGGTTTGGATGGCAGCCTGTGCCTTGTGCTTGTTCAGCGTGCTTTGAGAGGTTTCTTGCTGCTGCAGTTTTTGGTGTGCTCCAGCTTTTGTTCCTGTAACACAGTCCTGCGGGAACACCGTTCCAAAGGAAACAACATGATCTTGGCAGAGACACAGCTCAGCTCCAAACACTCAAGCATTTACATAATTGCACAAAGCCCTTCACAGCTTTTCACAGACACAGACCTGCAATTAGAGCTCTCTATCCACAGGTCGTCCTCCTTCCCAGGTGACTTCTCAGACTGGCCCCCTGGTTCTAGGACATTTGACCACTGTAGCAACTGCCTTCCTGGTCTCAGTGCTTCCATTCCTGCCCCCAAAGCCATTCATTTCCCACACAGCCAAGTGATTTTTAAAATGTAAATCAGATATGTCATTTCTCTTTTTAAAATCCTTCAATGGGTTCTCAGTGTTCTGAGAACAAAAGATGTAGACCCGTTCCCAGGCCCTATGTGATCTGCCCAGGCCTCGCTCTCCAACTGCATCTTAACCCACTGCTTCCTCCTGAGGCTCCCTCCACACAGGCTTTCTTTTCTTTCCTCAAGCATTCCAAGCTGCTCCTGCTGGCTCTTTACACATGCTGCCCCATCTTTCTACAGTACTTTTCGTGATGAGCTCATTTTCATCTTCCAGATCTTCACGCCAGTATCTGCATTTCTTCTATAGAAGAAACTGGCTAGATGCTCACCAAAATGTCCTGTTCATGGACACACAGTTAAACTCCGTTTCCCAGCTCCTTGCATCAAGGTGGGGCTCTGTGAATAGTCCTCACCAATGGAAAGTAAGTAGAAGTGATGTTTTACTACCAGACCAAGGCAGCTACAGAGTGGATGAGTCTTCTCCACATTCCCACACCCCCTCCTGCCTTCCTCAGTAATCTTGAAGCACATGTTTTGAAGACCGTGGAGTCAGAACATAGAGTCTGAGTCACTGCTTGGAGGAAAGCTGTTTGACCAAGAACATCCACATTGGACTTTAAACAAAAAGAAACCTCTATTACATTAAGTTACTGAGTTTTGGGAAGGTTACAGAAGTTAGCATTATATACCCTGGCTAATATATGTTTTCTGGGCATCCTGTCCACCTTACTCTAGATCACAAAACCCTTTTTGTTTCCTTCAGGGTGCTTCAAACATACTGTTCTACCAGGTGCCAATCAACACTCCTACCTGTCCCATAACTTTGAATCTTAATTGAGAGAAAAAATGCTCACATGAGGAAGTTGAGATACTCATTTTATCAGTTGCATTTTTTTTTTTTAAGATTTTATTCATTTATTTGACAGAGAACACAAGCAGGGGGAGCGGCAGGCAGAGGGAGAGGGAGAAGCAAGGAGATCCCAGGAACCTGGGATCATGACCTGAGCCGAAGGCAGATGCTTAACCGACTGAGCCACCCAGGCGCCCCTGTCAGTTGCATTTTGATTGTGACCAGAAGAAAATATCCCACTGAAGAATGTCCTAAACAGATTTTTATTCTAATATTATTAGAAACCCAAAGGTAGGTGGCTGGTGACATTGGTTTAGGAACTCAAGGATGTTATTAGATCTTTGTTACTCTTGGTCTCTTGATTCTGATGGTCACAAGGTGATGTGTTCTTGATTGGGCAGGGACACCCTACTTACTCTTTTACTTCTTGGGAGTCTTGCTGATTGCCACAGCCCTTACCTTTTTGACCTTACGTCAAGGGTCTTTCTACATTGTTAATACTCTGGTATAAATATGTTTCATTATTCCCTACAACATAACTGAGGCCAATCTAAAATACTAGCATTTTAAATATATTTGTCTCCCTCATCTCTTCCCACACCTCAGTGACCTGTGAGCAACTTATCCAATTCAAAGCTGTTCTTCCTCCAGCTCAGTGGGGTGGGGAAACATGGTCTGTTGCTTTCACTCATTCTTTACCTCCTCTGTTACTTAGGATTGGGATGGGGAGGGCACATTGGAGGAGAAAAAGCTAAACTCCCATCAGTGTGCTCTACTAAGACAGGCATTTAAATGTTGCCTCCGTGTGAGCTATTGGGGTTCTCTGGAGGCCCCATGGGGACTTGTGCACTGACTGGCTTTGCTTCCCTCCTTATGATACACAGCCCACACTCCCCTTCAGCTCCTGCCCCTGTCTGTGAATCCACAGCCTCCTAATACTAACATCCCTCCCCCTGGGCAGCCCTCCTGGGAGCAGTCCCAGCAAACACCTCAAGACTGGTTTTCTTTCAAGAAGCCCACTGGAAACTCATGCATATTTGTCCCACCAGACACTGAAAGTGCAGGCCACCCAGCAGCTGACTCCTCTCTCCCTGCTTGCCCCTGCCAGCCCGACTGACTTCTCCATATGAGAAATAAAGCACCAATCTCTACAGTCATAGGACTCCAAACCTTCATAAGAGATTCAGGTTCTATTCTCCCAAAAAGCCTTTGCCCCAGGCTCCACCTCAGTGGTCATATGGAGATGGCTCTGTTAAGTTCCTGGGTGTGGCAGACCTCTAGCTAGAGAATGTAATCTGAATGAATATAAAGCCTGTCCCTTGTGGAAACACAAAATGACTATAGATGGTTCTTTGGAGCCCTCCTCACTTGATTTAGGATGGAGGGAACAGCACTGCTCCTTTTCCTTTCAGGGAGGAAAAGTTCTCTATTCCTAAAAATTCCCATCAATGCATCTTTCATTTCCCACTTCTTATACAGTAGAAAGTTGGGGGGCTCTGGATCAGCTCTCTTATCTTAGGAGTAAATCCTATGTGGCTATACCCAGCACCTTCATTAGAATGTGTCGGTACCTGTTACCTGTTGTGTTCAATTTTGGTGTATTACCCAAAGATCTTAGACAACTGAAAACCTCATTTAATGTCCTCGTTCTTATGTGCATGTTCTTAGGAAGTGTGAACTGTTTGTGTGCGTACGCTTTATTTATATAGAGTGTTACTGACGATGTATTCTTACTTTCCCACGCCCCTCCCTCACTCAGCTGTGTTTTTAATATCCACTCACCTATCAATCAGGGCCCTGTCAGGAAAATGCAAACCACACTAAGTATTTCAAGTGACGGCATTTAATACGGAGAATTGATTCCAAGTGTCGGAAGGCTGAAAGAGTAGGAAGAAGTTGCTGATGTATTTCGGAAATTAATAACTGGAGATATCCAAGAACATCCCAAGTCCTGGGAAAACAAACAGGAAGAAGTGGTATAATCACCGGAAACTAGGAGCTCAGAGAAGGGGCCCCTTTTGGCTGATACTCAGAGCTTTGTGGGGGAAGCTCCTTCCATGTACCTAGTGCTTGGACATCTGAGGAAGGGCATGATGGCCTGTCTGCTGCTAAAATCTCTTGACAAGTGTGGCAAAGCTGCTGCTAAATGCAGAAGCGGCTAGTAGCTGGAAACAGCTGCCTGCCCCTGAAGTAGGGTGACAGCATCTGGAAAACAGGAATGAAGGGCCTTCCTCCTGACTTTCACTTTCAGTTTCCCTTTAGGATGTCCCATTGACAGGACCTAATGGAACCAGCTGGCAGTAGATTCTGGGAAATAAGAGTTTGCAGAATCTCAGCTGCTGCAACACAACCAGAGTGTGTTAAGGGGGTGGGCCGAGATAATGTAGTGGGTTAGGAGCCCAAAGAAAATAGGTAAATAAGGGATATAATCCATGTCGTTTCTCATGACTTTGTCACTTCTGTCAGCCACATAGTAATATGCCTCCATTCACCTTGTTGCTTCAAATTCTTTGCTACCTGGAGAAATTAAAATCCTTGGAGCTAGCGTTCTTATAATATGTTCCATCAATTAGATGCACTCACGGGATTTGGGAGGCCAGGGTCATCCTCCTGCTGCTTAGCTGTTGCTGCTGGAAAGCAGGTTTATCTAGATGTTGGGCTCTCTGTAGCCGCCTTCCCACTGACGCCAGGGATGAAGTAAGGATGCTTACTGTAATGGCTGAAGTTCCACGTGGGACGGAGGTTCAACAGGTAAAATCCCATCTACTCTGTGACACGTACAGAGTTTGGCTATAACAAAGTGTGGTTAAGAAGAGAAAGTCCTGGGAGGACATCAGTAAGTAATAAGAACTTGTGAGAAGTCCAAGGAGTGAGGCTTAGAAAACAGACTGGACCAGGAGAGGATGGACAGCTGTAAAGACTAGGGTCACAATTCAGAGTCAGTCCAGTTAGGATGGCACGTCTGGCACCGTCGCTGCTGGACTTCTTGTCTCTTTCATTGCTGCATCGATTGATGCTAAGAATTGAGTTAAGCCTCTTTATGGTCCTGTTTTAGGATTGGCTCATGAAAGCCCCCTCTTCTGTTCTTTGTTTCCTTTATTCCTGATTCTCGCTCTTCTGTTCCTCACCCCCGCAAAGGTGTTTGTTGCATGTCCCTAGATACGTATGTATCTTTGGGCAGATACATGGTTTTGGTATATATGTGTTGTGGCAGAGACCAGCCAGGTGTTCCTCACACCCATGTTCTTCTTCCTGGGAAATCAGCCGGACTCTGTTTTCCAGCTCCCCTCATGCTTAAGTGTGGCCACAGGATTGAATCTAGCCAGTTGGATGATAGCAGAACTAATGTGTGCTACTTGCAGATTTGGGTCCTTATATTTTCCTATGCATAGTCCTCTGTTATCCACTATGGCCACCTTCATGCATTTGCACATGTGACCGTGAAAGCTACATGCTGAAGATGCTGGAACCAAAAGATGGAGGGAGCCTAGATCCCTGAAACATCATTTAGAGAAGAGCCACCCACCAATTAGTGATGTAGGAAATGGTGGGGTTCAGAGCTGATGGCCAAGAAAGAATTCTTGAGATGTGTTTGGTGCAAAAAGATGGTTTTATGAAAGCACGGGGATAGGACCTGTGGGCAGAAAACTGCACTGGGGTCATGAGGAGTGGCCGATTATATACTTTCAAGTTGGGAGGGGGTGAGGGATAGCACAGGCTTTGAGGTATTTAGGGATAGCACAGGTTTCTAGTACCTTGAGGAGGCTAGCTCTTGTTGGGAAAAGGTCATTTATTACTGTTTAGGTTAAGACAGTTTCCCAGCTCTCATCACTTAGGAAATTCCAACGGTTTTAGAAGCTCTGTGTTAGAAATGGGAGGAAGACCAAATATGTATTTTTTATTATAAATCACAGTATCACAAGGCTTAACTAGTAAGACTATACAGAAAAGCAGGGAAATTAATGTCATGAGAGTCAGGATGATGGTAACTTTGTTTTGTATGGCTGAGAGAAGCCCCAGATATCAGTGGGCCAGATGCTGGGAGGATGCTTGTCAACATGTATCTTGGGGGAGTTTAGAGATAAAGGAAATTTCCAAAGTAGTTTTTAAATGTTAAAGTTGACTGACAGGATCCTGGGGGGTCGGGCTAAGATTGCCTTTTGCCGTTAGCAAAGTATTAACATCGAGGCAGCTGAGTTCCTAGAGGAATGTCACTCTCCCTATTTCAAGGATTTGTCAATGGACTGTAAGTAGTAAGGAAATTTAATTTTTCTTTTGCCTTTGTTCTCCACATCATTAGGAACACCTGTTTTGGACTTCACGTGAGTGAGAAATCATTTTCTTTATGGTTGAACCATTACACCCTTGAAGGTTTGTTGTTACAGCAACTATTGATTTTTTCAAATCCCTTTTAGTTAAACACATCAGAAAAGTAAAGAAAACACATGTCCATATAGAAAAGTAAATGAAACAAAAGTGTTTGGCCCATTGTTTGTCACAGGCCAGCACCATTGTAACCAACATCCAAATTGAGAAAGCCTCAGCACCTGAAAGCCTTTTATGCTACCTCCCAAACATCAACCACTTTCTTCTCTCAGCCATACAAAGTTACCATCATCCTGATTCTCATGACATTAATTTCCCTGCTTTTCTGTATAGTCTTACTAGTTAAGCCTTGTGATACTGTGATTTATAATAAAAAATACAGGGGCGCCTGGGTGGCTCAGTCGTTAAGCGTCTGCCTTAGGCTCAGGTCATGATCCCAGGGGCCTGGGATCGAGCCCCGCATCGGGCTCCCTGC
Organism: Phoca vitulina; assembly: GCF_004348235.1. NCBI lineage: Eukaryota > Metazoa > Chordata > Mammalia > Carnivora > Phocidae > Phoca > Phoca vitulina. Next base: position 10,170,625 of record NW_022589739.1, read on the forward strand.
TCGGCGGGAAGCCTGCTTCTCCCTCTCTCACTCCCCCTGCTTGTGTTCCCTCTCTATGTCTCTGTCTGTCAAATAAATAAATAAAAAATCTTTAAAAAAAAAAACATATTTGGTCTTCCTCCCATTTCTAACACAGAGCTTCTAAAACCATTGGAATTTCCTAAGTGATGAGAGCTGGGAAACTGTCTTTTGTGTTAATGAGACAACTTTTGTAATGCCCCAAGTCACCTGGGATGGAAGGTTTGCCTTCCCACATGCTTTGTCCTAAGCATCTTTTCCACCTGGATGTTAAGCTGCATTCTTTATTGTATTGTTTTATAATAAACCAGTAAATGTAAGTAAACTGTGAGCCATTCTAGGAAATTAATTGAACCCCAGGAGTGGGACGGTCATTGGAATCTCCAATCTGTAGGCAGTTAGAAGCACCAGTTGAAACCTGGATTTTCAACTAGTGTCTGATATGAGGGGAGGGCAGTCTTGTAGGACTGAGCCCTAAATCTGTGCAATCTGATGCTGTCTCTAGGCAGATAGTGTCAGAATTAAGGTGAGTTGTAGGACAACCTGCTGGTGTCTCAGAGATTACTTGTTGGTATGGGGGACCCCCCCCCCTCATGGTGGAATTCGGTGCTCAGACCCCTTTTTAAGTACTTATACCTAAATAGTATATATTTCCATGTGTTTGGCTTCTTTTACTCAACATTAAGTTTATGGGATTCATCCATGTTGTTGAGTACAAATGAATTTCTTTCACTGTTATTACTGTAGAATTATCCTGTTCTGTGAGTAAATTACAACTGTAAACCACAGTTGATCGATTCAACTATTCATGTACACTTGAGTGGTATATCAGTTAGAATGGGCTGGGCCATGCTGCAGGAAATAAAAATCCAAAATGTTAATGGCTTAACACCACAGAAGAGGCAGGGACTACTCATAGTCACTCAGGGTCCCTAGCCAATGCAGTACATGCTTCCAAGAGGAAAGAAAAGGGAACAAGGTACATCACTCCCTGGCACCAGAAGTTTCAGCCCAGAAGTAACACATGTCCTTTTTGCCTCTATGTAATTGGCCAAAACAAGTCTCCTTGCCATGTATAACTCCATAGTTGGTAAGAAAGTGCACAGTATGGAAGTTCCTCAAAAAGTTGAAAATAGAGCTACCATACGATCCAGCAATTGCACTACTGGGTATTTACCCCAAAGATACAAATGTAGGGATCTGAAGGGGTATGTGCACCCCAATGTTTATAGCAGCAATGTCCACAATAGCCAAACTATGGAAAGAGCCAAGATGTCCATCGACAGATGAATGGATAAAGAAGATATGTGTGTGTAGAGAGAGAGAGAGAGAGAGAGAGACACACACACACACACACACACACACACACACACACACAAAATGGAATATTATGCAGCCATCAAAAGGAATGAAATCTTGCCATTTGCAACCATGGGGATGGAACTGGAGGGTATTACGCTGAGCAAAATAAGTCAATCAGAGAAAGACATGTATCAGATGATCTCACTGATACGAGGAATTCTTTTTTTTTTTTTTTTTAAGATTTTATTTATTTATTTGACAGAGAGACAGCGAGAGAGGGAACACAAGCAGGGGGAGTGGGAGAGGGAGAAGCAGGCTTCCCGCCGAGCAGGGAGCCCGATGCGGGGCTCGATCTCAGGACCCTGGGATCATGACCTGAGCCGAAGGCAGACGCTTAACGACTGAGCCACCCAGGCGCCCCTGATACGAGGAATTCTTAATCTCAGGAAACAAACTGAGGGTTGCTGGAGTGGTGGGGGGCAGGAGGGATGGGGTGGCTGGGTGATAGACATTGGGGAGGGTATGTGCTATGGTGAGTGCTGTGAATTGTGTAAGACTGTTGAATTACAGACCTGTACCTCTGAAACAAATAATACATTATATGTTAAAAAAAAAAAAGAAGAAGATAGCAGGAGGGGAAGAATGAAGGGGGGAAAATCGGAGGGGGAGACGAACCATGAGAGACTATGGACTCTGAGAAACAAACTGAGGGTTCTAGAGGGGAGGGGGGGTGGAGGGAAGGGTTAGCCTGGTGATGGGTATTAAGGAGGGCATATACTGCATGGAGCACTGGGTGTTGTACGCAAACAATGAATCATGGAACACTACATCAAAAACTAATGATATATGGTGATTAACATAACATAATAAAAATATATACATATATAGGGGCGCCTGGGTGGCTCAGTTGGTTAAGCGACTGCCTTCGGCTCAGGTCATGATCCTGGAGTCCCGGGATCGAGTCCCACATCGGGCTCCCTGCTCGTCAGGGAGTCTGCTTCTCCCTCTGACCCTCCTCCCTCTCATGCTCTCTGTCTCTCATTCTCTCTCTCTCAAATAAATAAATAAAATCTTTAAAAAAAAAAAAAATATATATATATATATACATATATAGTTCAAAGTAAAAAGAAAGAAAGTAAGTACACTCCCACCGTGTACCCAGGGGGAAGACAAACAAGATTTGTGAACCACCTAATAACCAGTTTCTGATTCCTGCAAATAATGTTATGAATAATCTTGCAAATGCCTCTTGTGCGTGTGTACACATTTAGGTTGGGAATATAACTAGGAGTAGAACTGTTTGGTTGTAAAGTACGAATATCCTTAAACTTTAGCAGATAATGCCAGACTGCTCCAAATTTTTCAATTTATACTCTCTTCATCAAGAATATGAGAGTTTAATCCATATGAGAATTCACTTTATTTCATATCTCTGCTATCTTGTGGCATTTCCCCCCAGTTGTATGTGTAATGTTAATGTCATTTGGTTTTACTTTGCATTTCCCTGATTACTAATGGGATTGATCTTTTCATGATTCTACTGGCTATTTGAAAATACTCTTCTATAAAGTGCCTGTTCAAGTCCCTTGCCCATTACTATTGGATTATCTTTTTCTTCCTGTTTTTGGAGTTCTTTGGCTATATACTGAATATAACCCCTTTAAGTTATATGTATTACAAGTATTCTCTCCCATTCTGCAGTTTGCCTTATCACTTTTCATGGGTGTTTATTGATGAATAGAAGTCTTAATTTTAATACAGTCTAGTTTATCGATCATTCCCTTATGATTAATGCTGTGTGTACCTATTTAAGTAGTCATTCCTACACCCTAATGGTGAAGATATTCTACTAAATTATCTTTTGGAAGTATTTGTACTTTGCCAGCAACCCATGTGCAACTGATTTTTATGTGTGGTTAGAAGAGGAACCTGAGTTTAATTTTATTTCCATCTCGATATCTAATTAATCCAAAACTGTTCACTGAAAAAACCTTCCCATTGCTATGCATTGCCTCCTTTCCATATTTTTCTCTGTATGTGTGAGCCTGTTTTCTGATCCTAATCCATTCCTAGATCTATATGTCTATCTTGGCACCAGTACCTGGCTGTTTTCATTGCAATAGCTTTCTAATAAGTCCTCATAGGTGGTACAGCATGTCCCACACAATTTTTCTTTTCCGAAAGGACTGTTGTTGGCCCTTTGCATTTTCATGATTGTCGAGCTCCCCAGACACCCTGATGGGATTTTCTTACACTGGATCAGTTTGGGGTGAATTACAATAGTGAGTCTTCAAGTCTGTGGCCTATATGCTCCATTTCTTTAATTGCTGTCAATAATATTTTATAGATTTATGTACAGAGTTCTGCATATCTTCTGTTAGATTTATTCCTTGGCATTTACTGGTTGTTTTTTTTAATGACTTACAAATGGGATCTTTTAAAATTTCATTTTCTGCTTGCTTATACGTAGAAATACATTACTATTTTTTATGTGTTGACCATGGAGCAGCACCTTTACTAAATATAAATAACCTCATTTACTAATTAATTCAATAATATATCTGTATTTTTTACTTTTCTACAAACATACTCATTATTTCTGAAGTTATCAATTTTATTTCATTCTTTCCAATTTTGTACCATTTATTTCTTTTTCTTGCTTTACTCCACTGGCCAGGAGATCTGTTACTGTGTTCAAGAGAAGTGATGTTGGCGGAAGTGCTTGTCTCATTCTCAAACTTGAAAGAAAAGCTTTCAGTATTTCATCATTGGGTATGATATTTGCAGTGAGGTTCTGATTAATGGTTGTCAGATTAATGATGTGCCTTTCTGTTTGCTATTATTTTTATCATGAATTGGATTTCAAATTTTGTCAAATGCTGCTTTTGAATTGAGATACCATATATATTTTTAAAAAGTTCTGTCAGTGTAAGGGCGTTTGGGTGGCCCAGTCAGTTGAACATCTGACTCTTGGTTTTGGCTCAGGTCGTGATCTCAGGGTCATGAGATTAAGCCCTGCACTTTGAAACTCTCCCTCACCCCCCGCCCCCCGTCACACACACATTCTCTCTCTCAAAAAAAAAGAAATCTTTAAAAAAAAATTCTGTCAATGTAGCAAGTAATAGATTCATTTCCATATGTGAAATCAACCTTGAATTTTTAGAATATAATCACCTTAGTTGATTATTATCCTTTTTAATATATTGCTGAAATCAATTTGGTAATATTTTGCATAGGACTTTTACAGCTATGCTCATGAGTGAACATATTTTCCTATAAATCTTTTTTTCTCAATACAGTGCTTTTAATTAAGTGCTATACATTGTTGCTATATGTACCTTTAACTCACTTTTCCTCTTCAAATGCTCCAATGGCTTCCCATCTCACTCAAATAACATAGTCCAGAGTTCTTACTGTGGCCTAAAAGGCCCTGCATTTGCGATGCCTGGGTGGCTCAGTCATCAAGCGTTTGCCTTCGGCTCAGGTCATGATCCCAGGGTCGTGGGATCGAGCCCCACATCAGGCTCCTTGCTCAGCGGGAAGCCTGCTTCTCCCTCTCCCACTCCCCCTGCTTGTGTTCCCTCTCTCGCTGTGTCTCTGTCAGATAAATAAAATATTTAAAAAAAATAAATTAAAAAAAAAAAGGCCCTGTATTTTCTGGATTCCAATTATCTAATACTCACTCCCTCTACTCATGTCTTTTCAGCTACACAGTCCACCATGCTATTTATTGAAAATGCTAGGCATGCCCCTGCCACGGGGTCATTGTACTTAATATTCCTTCTATGTGGATTGTTATTTCCACGATATCTACATGGCTCACTATGCACTTTATTCAGGTCTCTGTTCAAATGTCAGTTTTTGTAGTCCCCGTCTCTACTGGCCTTACCATGCTTAGTTTTTCTTCAAGGAGCTTATCATCACCTTTTAAGTTATACATTCATTTGTTTATATGATTACTGTGTATTTCTCCACATTAGAATGTAAATTCCAAGGCAGCAGGGACTTGATCTATTTTATTCAGTACTGTGCTCCTAGGATCTAGGACTTACTTGCCTCCAATGTCTGTGTAGTGTTCCAGAGTGTCTGTTTAGAACTTTTAACATATCCATACCCCTAGTAAAGGACATTTAGATTATGCAAATCTTGTGACCACAAAAAATTGGGTAGAGAATTTTCTTATAAATGTTCTCTTAAAAACGTATGTGAGTCTTGCTTCCAGATTTCAAGTTAATTTGTCAGGCCTTTATTCCCTTATAAAATATAACAAAATTGGGCCACCTGGGTGGCTCAGTCGTTAGGCATCTGCCTTCGGCTCAGGTCATGATCCCTGGGATCGAGCCCCACATCGGGCTCCCTGCTCAGCGGGAAGCCTGCTTCTCCCTCTCCCACTCCCCGTGCCTGTGTTCCTTCTTTCACTTTGTCTCTCTCTGTCAAATAAATAAAATCTTTAAAAAAATAATAAAAATAAAATATAACAAAATTAACAACTATAAAATCTAAACAAAATGTAAGCCAAAAAGCAACTATTTGCAGACACTGAAAAGTGAACAAAAGCAGGCAAAAACTAGAGAAGAATTTACCCTTAAAAGACTTCAACTGCAGTGGGTAAAATGTGATTTTGTGGTCTTTGCCTAAAGGTTCTTCCCAACCCCACCCCATCTACCAGTTCCAAAGGCAGAAAACCACAGCCTTACTGGCTCAAAATAGCAGAGAACAGAGTTCAGGGCTAGTAAAGCAGCTGGAAACTTAAGAGCAGAAATCCTGGAAGTGAGAGAGTGGCATGAGGGGTAAGACCAAAATATGAACATAAACTCTGCCCAAGTCTTTGCATGACTGCTAAAGTACACATGCACGGAGGAGACTCAGGGGACCTACCAAATAAAGCGGGCAGAGTCCAGTGAAGAGTCTTCCTTTGAATGACAGAAGTGCACTGGCCAAGATGTGCAAATTTGCTACTTTTTTGACTGAGTGCATTCCTCAGTTCATGTCCAGCTTGGGTAGCAACTGAGGTGTCAGAGGTCAGGGTTTGGTAATGGAGAACAGCTGGAAATTTAAATGGAAAACTCCAGAAGCAAAAGGACTGTAGTGGAAGTGAGCCCCAAAATCTGAGCCAAAGTCTGCTCACATCTTGGGCCAGTGACTAAACTATATAAATGGGAGATGCCCTGAGACCAGGCTTAAAAAAAAAAAAAAAAAAAGCAAGCTGCTGCTAGAAGATGGAAGAAATAAGCAGAACTATCTACTGTTACATAACACAGGAAATAAAAGATTTGCAATTTAAGCCTACCCTCACCCCAGATCGCCTGCTATAACTACACCACCAATAAATCTTCAGAATATAAGAGAAGGAAAACTTACTACATATTATCCACAACAACCAGCTTTCAAACAAAATTACCAGACATGCAAATAAACAGGAAATTATAACCCTGTTAGAAAAACATGAAATTATAAACAGTAATTTATACTCAGGGTAAAGGACACTCAATAGAAATTGACTCTGGGGGGCTCAGATATTGGATTTAGCTGTCAAATACTTCAAAGTAGCTGTTATTAGTGTGCTCAAGCAATGAAAGGAAAATATGTATAAGAAACTAAAGGAAAGTATGGCTTGAGTGAATATACAGATAGGGAACCTTGCCAGAGACAGGAACTACAAAAAGGAACCAAATGGAAATTCTAGAACTGAAAAGTATAAACTAAAAAGGGGTAAGAGAAGAACAATATCAATCACTCAATTTGAATAACAGAGAAGATAGACTGAAAGAAATGGACAGGGCCTCAGGAACCTGTGGGATTATAACAAAAGATCTAACATTGTGTCATCAAAATCCCAGAAGGAGCTGAAAAAGCACTTGATGAAAAATACCTGAAAATTCCCCAAATTTTGACAAGAGACAAGCAGAGTGAACCCCAAACGATAAACATGAAAAAAAAGTCAATATCAAACATATAATGAAGCTTCTGAAAATTAAATTAAAAAAAAATATATTGAAAGTGGCTTAAAAAAAATGACACCTTGCCTAAAAGAAAACAATTTGAATGACAGTAGATTTCTCATGAACCATGGAAACTATAGGGAGTTAGTATGATATTTTTCAGGTTTTGAAAGAAAAGAACTATTAACTCTGAATATTATACCCAGTGAAGATACTCTTCAGGAATGAAAGGGAAATTTGGACATTCTCAGATGTAGGAGAATTTGTCACCAGCAGACCTACCCGAAAAGAATAACCATTCTTTTGGTTATTCTTTATTTGGTTATTCTTTATTGGAATAAAGTTATTTGAACAGAAAGGGTGAAAACAACTTACGCAAAAATTAATTAAAGCAGGAGTAGCTATATTAATACCAGATAAAGTAGAGAAGGAGAATTTGACAAAGACAGGGAGGGACATTATATAATGATAAATGTATCAATGCATCCAGAAGACATAACAATGTAAATGTGTATATACCAAATAATATTGTGCAAAATATATGAAGTAAAACTGATAGAACAGAAAGGAGAAATAAAACCAAACCACAATTGCAGTTGGGGACTTCAACACCCCTCTCAAAAATTGGTAAAACAACTAAGACAGAAAATCAGCAAGTATACAGAAGGACTCAACAACACTTCTTCCACCAGTATGATCTAATTGACATTTATAGAATACTTCACTCAAGAAAATACACATTATTTTCAAGTACTCAAAGAACATATACCAAGAAAGGCTCTATCTTGGGCCATAAAATAAATTTTGAAAAATTTAGAAGAACTGAAATCATATAGAGTGTGTTCTCTGGCCACAACAAAATCAAACTAGAAATCAGTAACAGGAAAATCTTCAAACGTTCAGAAGCTAAACAATATACTTACAAATAATCCATGGGTCAAAGAGACAGGGAAATTAAAAGTACATTGCATGTAATGAAAATGAAAATACAACATATCGAAATTTGTGTGGCTAAAGCAATGCTGAGAGGGAAGTTTATAGCACTAAAAGCATACATTAGAAAAGAGAGTCTCAAATGAATAATCAAAACTCCCACCTTGATAATCTAGGGGTGAAAAAGAGCAAAATAAATCCAAAGCAAACAGAAGAAAGGAAATAATAAAGGTAAGAGCAGAAATCCATGAAATTGACAATAGAAAAACAGTGGTAACAAACCAGTGAAACAAAGGGCCATTTCTTTGAAAAGATGGATAAAATTACAAACTTCTAACAAGACTAACAGAAAAGACACAAATTATCAACATCAGGAGTAAAATATTACTACAGATCTTGCAGACATACTATATAAAGTAATACTACAAATAACTGGATAGACACATATTTGACAGTGTAGTTAGGATGGAACAATTCCTCCAAAAAAAAAAACACAAGTATTACAACTTATGCAATATGAAATAAATAACTAACCCTATAAACTACTAAGGAAATTAAACTTACAATTTTAAAACTCCCAAGAAAGAAATTTCTAGACCCCGATTATCTGTCTCACTGAGGAATTCTACCGACTGTTTAAAGAATAACACTAATTCTACACAACCTTTTTCAGAAAATAGAAAGGAACACTTCCCAATTCAGTTTATGAAGCTAATATTACTCTGATATCAAAACCAGGAAGAGATGGTATAAACAAAACTACAGACCAATATCCCTGATGAATATAGGCACAAAAATCTTCAACAAAATATTAGCAAATAGAATCCAGCAATATATAAAAAAGAATTATATGCCATGGCCAGATGAAATTTATTCCAGGAATACAAAGACTGGTTCAATAGTAGAAAACCAATGTAATTCACCATATTTAAAGGCTAAAGAAAAAAGTCATAGGATTACATCAATTGATAAGAAAAGACATTTGACAAAATTCAGCACCCATTCATGATAAAAACTCAGAAAACTAGGAATAGAGAGGAATTTCCTCAACTTCAGAAAAAATCTCTTAAAAATCTATAGCTAACATTACACTTAATGGTGAAAAAATTCTATGCTTTCTTCCTAAAATTGAAAAGAATGCAAGGATTTCCATTCTTATTCAGAATAGTGCTAGAAGTTCTAGCTAATGTGGTATGGAAGAAAAGGAAATAAAAGGCATACAGATCAGAAAAGAAGACTCAAACTGTTGCTATTTACAGTTGACATGTTTGTCTATATAGAAAATCCCAAAGGGTCTACAAAAATTTCCTAGAATAAGTGAGTCCAGCAGGGTTACAAGGTACAGAATAAACATACAAAAAAACCCATGGTTTTGTACACTAAAAATGAACATGCAGACACTGAAATTAAAAATACCATTTATACTTGCTCACAAAGAAATATTTAGTTGGAAACCTAAAATACATTTGTAGGACTTGTATGGTAAAAACTGTACAATGCTGATGAAAGTAATCAAAGATCTAAGTAAAGGTAGAAACATACCATGTTCACAGATTGCAAAACATAACATGGTAAAGATGTCATTTGTGTACACATGTAAACCACAGAGGGCTTAACACAATTCCTATCAAAATCCCAGCATGATTTTATGTAGATATAGGCAAGATCATTCTAAAATTTGTATGGAAAGGCAAGGGAACTAGAATAGGAAGAGAGTTTTGAAAAAATAATAAAGTAGAAGGAATCAATCTACCCAGTTTCAAGACTTACTATACAGCTACAATAATCAAGACTATAGTGGTATTGGTGGAGGGAGGGATAGATACATAAATCAGTAGAACAGAATAGAAAACCCAGAATAGACCCACACAACTATGCCCAACTGATTTTTGACAAAGGTGCAAAAGTAACTGGGTGGGAGAAAGCCTTTTCAACAAATGGAGCTGGAGACCTTGGACATCCTTAGGCAAAAAAAAAATGAACCTTGACCTAGTCTCACACCTTAGACAAAAATTAACTCAAAATAGATCATGGACTTAAATGTAAAGTACAAAACAATAAAAGAACTTTAGAAAAGAAACACAGGAGAAAAATCTTTATTATCTATAGTGAGGCAAAGAGTTTTAAACATGACATCAAAAGCATGATCCATAAAAGAAAACTGATAAACTGGACTTCATCAAACCTAAAAACCTTTGCTCTATGAAAGATCCGGTTAAGAGAATGCTTTAGACTGGGAGTAAATATTTGCCAACTACATATCTGACAAAGGATTAGTAGCTAGAATATACAAAGAATTCTCAAAATTCACGAGTAAAAACCCTAGCCTTAAATCTACTAAAGAAATTGAATTTTTAATTTAAGACTTCCCCCACAAAAACAAAACTAAAAACTCTAGGCCCAGATGGTTTTACTGGCAAATTCTATGAATCATTTAAGGAAGAAATAAATGTCAATCCAACACAAATTCTTTTAGAAAGTAGAGTAGGAGAGAACACGTCCCAACTCACTTTGTGTGTGACCCACTAAGACGTAAACCTGGGAGCAGAATTGCTAGAACATAGTAAATATATTTTTTTATGTTTTTATTTTAATCACCCAGCATTCATCATGTCAAGTGCACTCCTTTATCCTCATCGCCTATTTAATCCATCCCTCCACCCACCTCCCCTCTGGTAACCATCAGTTTGTTCTCTATAGTTAAGAGTCTGTTTCTTGGTTTATCTTTCTCTCTTTTTTTCCCTTTGCTTGTTTGTTTCTTAAATTTCACATATGAGTGAAATCATATGGTATTTGTCTTTCTCTGACTTCTTTTGCTTAACATTATACCCTCTAGATTGATCCATGTTATTGCAAATGGCAAGATTTCATTCTTTTTTATGGCTGAATATTCCATTGCGCATATCCCACCCTTTCTTTTTTTAAATTTAATTTTATTATGTTATGTTAATCACCATAAATTATATCATTAGTTTTTGATGTAGTGTTCCATGATCCATTGTTTGCATATAACACCCAGTGCTCCATTCAATGTGTGCCCTCTTTAATACCCATCACCAGGCTAACCTATCCCCCCACTCCCCTCCCCTCTAGAACCCTCAGTTTGTTTCTCAGAGTCCATAGTCTCTCATGGTTCATCTCCCCCTCTGATTTCCCCCTCCTTATTTTTCCCTTCCTACTACCTTCTTCTTCTTCTTCTTTTTTTTTTTTTTTTTTTAACATATAATGCATTATTTGTTTCAGAGGTACAGGTCTGTGATTCATCAGTTCTTACACAATCCACCTTTTCTTTATCCATTCATGTATCAATGGACACTTGGACTGCTTCCATAATTTGGCTGTTGTAGATAATGCTGTTATAAACATCAGGATGCATGTATCCCATTGAATTAATGTTTTTGTATTCTTTGAGTGAATATCTCATAATGCAATTGCTGGGTCATAGGGTAGTTCTATTTTTAACTTTTTGAGGAACCTCCATGCTGTTTTCCACAGTGGCTGCACCACTTTGCATTCCCACGAACAGTGCAAGAGGGTTCCTTTTTCTCCACATCCTCGCCAAGTCTTGTTGTTACTTGTGTTGCTGATTTTAGCCATTCTGACGGGTATGAGGTATACCTCATTGTAGTTTTGATTTGCATTTCCCTGATAAGTCATGATGAGCATCTTTTCATGTGTCTGTTGGCCATCTGTAGGTCTTCTTTGGAGAAATGTCTGTTCATGTCTTTTGCCCATTTTTTAATTGGATTTTTTTGGGGGGGGGGGTTGAGTTTTATAAATTCTTTATATATTTTGGATGCTAACCCTTTATCACATGTCATTTGCATATATCTTCTCCCATTCCGAAGGTTGTCTTTTAGTTTTGTTGATTGTTTCCTTCACTCTACAGAAGCTTTTTATTTTGATGTAGTCCCAATAGTTTATTTTTGCCTTTGTTTCCCTTAGAACATAGTATATTTAATTAACTTCACCAAGTGCTGCCAGATTGCTCCCCAGAATAACTATACCAGGATAACCACCTACCAACAGTGCATGAGAATGCTTGTTTTCCACTATATCCTCAACATTTGGTAGGGAAGAGACAATAGAAAGTCATAAGGAGAATGGATTCTGGGGACAAATGTCTGGATTCCAAAACTGGCTGTACCATTTTCTGACTTTGTGACCTTGGATAATTTATTGAAAATGTAAAATGGAATGGTAACAGTATCTTTTAGATACCGGAGCTTCTTAGGCATTAGTGGGTGAAACTGGCACTTTTTTTTTTTTTTTTCCCTATTTCAGACATTTCCCCCTATTTATCCTATTTCTGAGTGAGGATTTCAAATTAGACTGAAAAGCTACAAAAATAAATGAGTTTCAGGTGAATTACAGAGCGGAAGTCAATGAGATTTTTGGTCTTGGGATTATTAGTGCATGCAGTATACAGAGCAGGATCACAAATTTCCTTACAAATTTGGATATGCAAATACAATTTAGCTCCTTTCTCAATTACTGGTCTGATTTTCCTCACAAGTCTCACTCCCTCCTCCACTCCACTGGATAGTAGTAGAGTCTAGAAATAAATTCAGTTCAGTCTCTTCAGGTTTCATGTATTCTTTTTAAAATAAATGCTCAGAAAAGTCTGAGCATTCTACCTTTGCTCCTCTCTAAAGTGGCATCTGGGTATAGACAGGAGGACTTATGTGGCATTTTGATATCAGAAGGAAGGGCTTGCCTGGCTTAATACTGGTTCTTGGGTGTGCAAAAGCTGGAATCTTCTGGGCATGGCTGGCCTCGTCCCATACCTAGGCATTCTACCAACATTTGCTTCTAAAGCTGATAAATTGGTGGTCTTGTCTCTCTCCACTGTCAGGCCCTTGTACCCTTCCCTGTCAATTTGGCCTCCTCTCAACAACCCTTTTTGGTACTGCAGACCCCAGTGATTCTCTGCCTCATATCCATCAGGCCAAAAGGGTCTCTGCTCAGTATCCATACCATAAAGGGGTCAAGGGACACTTCTTCCTGGCCATGCCAGTCTGCTCTCTTAATGCTCTTGGGGCCACAGTAGGTCCATGCTGCAGAGCAGTTTCCTTTTAAAATCTTAGTAGGGAAAAGGGCAAAAGCATTTTCTCCACAGTACCTCAGTTTACTGCTGCATCCCAAGTCCCAGATGAGGTTGATTTTGTCATACTTGTCCCTCTTGTCTCTACTTCATTTACCCCCATCCATCAGGACAGGATGGGACCTGTTGCTCCCTTTTGTCATGTGTCTTACTTCTTCCTTCCTTTCATTGTTTGGGACTTTGATTTCCTAATGGGATTTTAATTTATCTGATAGACAATAGTGAAATTGTCTGGTCTGGAATATTTTCACATGGCAGTCATTGTATTTGAGCCAGATAGTCATATGGTACTTATTTTATAGTCTCTAACTGATTAAAAGTTTAATACCTCAATAAAGCTGAAATTACAAAAATAAAAGAAGAAAATCCTACATAAAAGAGAAAAAGAATGAATTTCAGTCTAGAAAACAGTGTGGATTTGTAGAAAATGTTCTGTTCTAACCAATTTTAGGTGGTTTTACAGGTACCGCACTGTTGCTCCCTGCTTCCACTGGAGGATAGGTAGTAGCGATGGTATATGTGGATAGAGGGTATGGTTCATTTATCCAAACGGACTTCTTTAATAATCTGCTTATCTCCTCTCCTAAAGGAACAGCCCTGTCCCTGATTGACCATGGAAAAGAAAAGGAAAGGGTTTCTGAGGAAAGTAGAACTTTTTGCCCCTCTGCTCAGCCTTTTGTTAAAGGACATCGGTTACACCGCATTCACTGGTGAGGCGGGTGGCTCAAGAGGTTGTGTGTCAGCGCTCAGTATACACTGCCCTTTGCATTACCTCCTACCACATAGTTCACACCTAGCCATACAGCGGGGGACGTAGGTTGTACCTAGTAAGTTTTGGTGCTTAGGGGTAAGGAGAGGAGCCCATGTAGGCCTTTTAGCTCAGTTACATGCTAACCCAACTTTTGTCAGAGAAGTTTGTCCTGGGATAGCATGCAAACACCTAATAATAACTGAACATATCAAGGCAGAACTCTTGATTCCCTACCCCCAGCAAGTCCCTCCCTCAAATTTCTCATCTCAGTTAATGACACCATGATCCACTCAGTTGCTTAAGCCTAAAATCTCAGAGTCATCCTAGATTTGTCCTCTTTGTTCACTCTTCACATACAACCCATCAGCAAGTCCTGCTGGCTTTGCCTCTAAAATATTTCCTAAATCCATCAATTCTCCATCCCTGCTGTTGGGACCCTATCCAAACTCCATCATCTCCCACTAGAATTACTTCAAGCCTCCAAACAAATGTTCCTTGTTACTCTGGATTTTCTTCCACCCATCCGCCATAGAGAACAGCCAGAGTGATCTTTGCATCATGTCCTCTCATACCTAATACTCTACACTAGATTCCTCCTTATGCTTTTAAAAATAAAATACAGGGCGCCTGGGTGGCTCAGTTGGTTAAGCGACTGCCTTCGGCTCAGGTCATGATCCTGGAGTCCTGGGATCGAGTCCCGCATCGGGCTCCCTGCTCTGCAGGGAGTCTGCTCCTCCCTCTGAACCTCCCCCCTCTCATGTGCTCTCATTCTCTCTCTCTCAAATAAATAAATAAAACCTTTAAAAAAATAAATAAATAAAAAAAATAAAATAAAATACAAGGTGATTATCATGAAAAGGCTCTATGTGATCTACCCCTGTCTATATCTTTCCATCATTTTTAATCACCCTACCCCTCATTCACCATACTCCAGCTACATGTTCTGTCCTGCCTCAAGACCTTTGCGCCTACTGAGGGCTCTACCCAGAAACACTCCTCCAACATCTTCAAATAGCTCTCTTTCTCATATTCAGGAAGCATCGCCTGACCACCTAAACGATACTAACTGCTCCATTCTAGTCGTGCTCTAACACATCAGCCTCCTTTATTTTCTTTATAGCACATACAGATCAAATTTAACTTCCCTATACATTGACCTTTTCTTGTCTGTCTCCCTGCTCTGGAACAACCTCGTCAGTGCCAGGAAGAGCATCTGGTTCAAAGGAGTGCTCAATAAATAATTGTTGAGGGGCTCAGTTGGTTAAGCGTCTGACTCTTGATTTCAGCTCAGCTCATGATCTCAGGGTCATGAGATCAAGCCCAGCCTGGGGCTCCCTGCTCAGTGGGGAGTCTGTTTGAGAGTCTTTCTCCCTCTGCCCCTCCCCCCAGTAGCCTGCATGCTCTCCCGCATGCACTCTCTCTCTCTCTCTCTCTCTCTCTCAAAGAATAAATAAATCTTTAAAAAAAATAATTGTTGAATGCACATAAAACCTTGTATCTTATTTGGCTTTTGTTTTTTATGTATATGACTCACTTGGAGAATCCATCAGGGCGGAGGTTGATGACTGGTAGGGAAAGATTGAGGCATTCTCGATAATACAACGAAAGCTTTAAAAAAATAATTTTCAGTTCTAATGTTATCTCTTCAAAAATATCGCTTGTGAAAAAAAAATATATCTCTTGTGGATTTAACACAAGTACTCAGACCCCAGTAAAAAGCTGGGCAAGGATTCGGGATCCTGTGTATTAGCCATCCCCATCTGCCAAGCCCCTGGGATGCATGACCAACACCAGGCCCATCTCCCACAGGATACCAACATTCCCCTCTCAGTTGTGCACACTGGGTCTTCCCCTCAGCAGGGCAATTCTCCGTGTGCAGACCCCCTGCACTGCTAAATCTCAGAAATCCTTCATTGAATCACCCCAACTTTATTTTGTTTGAGGGCTCACAGCAAGGGTGGGCTGCACACATGGACCCTCCGATGGTCACAGGTGGTGGGGCTGAGCTTCGTGGGCAGGGGCAGGTGCATCAGAATGTGCCTGCTGTGCAGCCTAGTGATACCTAGGGGCCCTTCCAGGTACACAGGACAGGAATACACAGCCAGGCCAGGTGGGGGTGGCAAGTCACTGGGGCCCCGGGCCTGGGCACTGACGCTGATCGGAGGCAGAGGGCTGGGCTGGCTGCAGGTGCTGTCCTGCAGGGCCCCTGCTAACGGGTCCCACTCGGCATTCCGGAGCTGGAGCCCAATCAGCAGCAGCCCCATCTCTGGAACGGTAGGATTTGGACCATTCACCACCTAGAGGCGCCAGAAGCTGATCAGGCAAAGCTAGGAAGCTGAGGGTTCCTAGTGGAGGGGTATCAGTGCATATGGGGCCCCTGAGGAGGCAAGATCACCAAGAGGCAAGGTGGGGTAATTGTAAGGTGTAATCAGGGATTTGAGGGGCGGCATGAAGATACCTGGAGGTGCAAAGGGTTGCTGTTCAGCTCCTCATGTTTATGGGGGAGCCCACTGGAGCTGGAGCCTTGGCAACCAGAGAAATTCGAGCTAGGCGCATGCTGGTTCAGGGCGGTGGTAGCAAAGGTAGCCTCCCAACGCAGTGACAGCAGCAGGCGGCGTGGGTGGCGAAAGGCTGAGAGGTGAAAGATGCGCTCTGGTACTTTGGTGTCCACGCCCAGGTAGCGAACCAACAGCTGCCCACGGCGCGACAGCTGTCGCAGCCAGTGCCAGGGTGGCTGGGGGCCGGCAGGCGCATGGGGACGCCAAGGCGGGGGTAGGCGGCCAGTCCAGAGAGCTTGGGCCACCGCCGCACAGCGCGGGGAGGCACACGGGGGCGCGCCCTGCAGCTGCTGCAACTGGCAATCCAGGTCCCGCAGCAGTGCGCCCGCCAGCTGGCTCAGCTCCAGCACCTCTGTCTGGAGGAAGGCCTGCAGAGGCCGCTGCGAGCTCAGTCCCAGCACCAGCCACCCGGCGCCAGACTCTTCCTGGCGGGTGGTCTCCGCCAGCAGAGCCTGCAGCGACTCCAGCCTCCACTTGGCCTGCACGAGGCGCTGCCGCAGCCGCCTTTCAGCGCGTCGGGAGCCTCCTCGAGACGCAGAAACCCAAGTGGGTAAACTCCGCTGCAGCGCGCTCAAGAGAGCACGGCTCTGACGTCGTAACAGCCAGGCCTGGGGGCCAGCGCTCAGTCCGCAGCTCTGGGGTTCAGGAGGTGTGGGCAAGAGGTGCATCTGGGCCTTGCACTCTTCCAAAGCATCCAGCTCCCCTAGCTCTTGGAGGTGAAGGGGAGGGGTGAAACTTTAAGCCACCATCCCATAACTGTGTGAATATTGCCCCATCCTACACCTTTGTTGGTACCACGGTTCACATTCCTGAGAGGGGGGCATTACACAGACTGTGCCCCAGCCCAACACAGGTACCTGGCTGCAGCTTACCTGGGCTGGGCAACAGAGTAGACAGCAGATACTGGGGGGTGTGTGGTTGAGCCCAGCTCCGGCTGTTGGGGCTCAGGCAGGCCTGTGTTAGGCTAATCAGGGCCTCCCTGTCCTTCTTGTCTCCCACAGGACCCCCATAGAAAACGGAAGCTGAGAATAAGGTCAGAGTCCCTCAGTTCTAGCCCCTGCAGTTTCCACCACCTCCCAAACCAAAACCAAAGCTGGGAATCATGCCCCTATCCCAGTACTCCCACTCCCGCCCTTTCAGGGCTGTCCTGGGGGCTGATGACCACATGGGGACAGGAAGGGCCTCACCCGCTAGCTCCTGCATGGCAGCACTGGGATTGCTAAGGCCGGCCCACAGCTGCTCTTGGATCTGAAGGACCTGCATCAGGGTCACTGGACTCCTGGGGGAGGGGAGCAGGAAGTAGGCTTTCAGAACCATCTATATGCTGAGGACTCTGGTCTTTCTAGCCCAAGCTCCCAAGCTCCAGACTCACGATGGTTCACTAGTCATTGCCACTTAGCACTTCAAATTCAACTTGCTTTCAACTGAAATCATCATTTCCTCCTATACCAGCCCCTAGTTGTCCTAGGCAGAAATCTGGGAGCCACCCTTGACTCCTCTTTCTTCCTCACTCCATATTTACTTTCTATCCGTGCTGGGACTACCCTAGTCCTTACCACCCATACCATGGTCTTGTCCCTTCAGACTGCCAGAGCCTCCTAAAACGGCTCTGCTTGCCTCCAGCCCTGTCCCATCTGGTCCATTCTCCACACTGCAGCCAGAGTGATCTTTCCAGCAGATAATTAGGATCACATTTCTTCTACTTAAAACTCTCCAGTGGCTTCCCACTATCCCCAGGATAAAATCAGGCCCCTTGCCATGGTCTTATAGGCCCTTTACCATAAGCCTCGCCTCTCCCCACTCAACCCCCAACATGTCCATCTTAGCCACATTGAAATATTTTTCCTCCTGCTGAGCTTAGTTCCCTCTGCGCAGAAAAGCCCCATCTCCACCTGATCTGCCTCTGCTTCCAAGACTCAATTCAAAGCAAGATTTCAAAGTCCTTGGAGGAGCCTTTCTTGACTTGCCCTTGCCCTCACACTTTGGTGCTGCCCAGGCAGTAATTAGTCGTACTCCTCAGGGATATGGAAAATGCTCAGTGTTTGCTGAATGACTGACTGAACAAGATGGACGGGGGTCCCTCACCAGCGCCCCCTGTGTGCCTGCAGCTTCATTCCATATTGCTGCCGGTGTAGCAGGAGGCCATGTAAGAGAAGCAGAGGCAGCATCCTTGCTGGGGGTTGCACAGAGAGTTCTTGCTGGGCTAGCTCCAAGCTGTCCATCAAGACGTGGCCCAGCTCCAGAGACTGGTCCCAGAAAACAGGCATGGAGTGCTGAGTCAGCACAGCTGGGGCAGAAGGAGAGTGCTGGGTCAGCACAGCACAGTTGCCCTCCTCCTTCAATCTGAGAGCCTATAGCGGGGACTCCTCACCTGGTAAGGAAGCAATAGCCTCTGCAGACAAAATAAGCCAAAGACGGAAATCTCTGTGGACGGTCGTCACACTCCTGCTTCCGGGTTGGGCTAGAAGCGGTTCTAACTCCAGATCCGAGACCACTAGGGGTCAGATATGGGGCTGAGATCAATCACTGGGTAAAGGGTCAGACACAAGTTTAGGGGTCAGACTTGAGGCTCTGGGGTCAGGAGTGAGATCCAGGGGTGAGGGGATCAAGCTCAGGCCCAGTACTGGATTAGGTAGCAGACACACCCCTGGCTCCATCCAATAGCCCCAGCAAGGGCTGTAGCAGCTCCTTTGGCCAGCGAGGCATCAGATGACAGTTCTCCAACACCAGCCAGTGCCCTCTGTGCATAGCCTGGCGTAGCGTGCTGACCACCGCTGACACTGGGTCCCAGGCTTCAGAGCCTAGGGCGATCACCTCCAGATGCTTCTGCCCCTGAAGACCAACAGAGAGGTGGCAGAGAACTCAAAGTGATCCTGGGGTGACCCAAGGGACCCAAAGGAATGCCACAAATGACCCCAGAAATCCCTGAGTTCGCCAGAAAGATCTATAAGAATACTGGGATGGGGCCACCACACCCCATCTTGGCCCACAGGGGTCTGGTGTCTCTGTGGCCGAGGGACTAGGCTCATACCTGTTCATGCTTGGCAGCCAGTTTCTGGATGACAGTCAGGGGATGCATGGTGGCTGTGGGGTGACCAGGTGGTGGCAACAAGATCAGCACAGGCTGAGTAGCCTGGCTGTGTTCGAAGGGTATGGTGGAGGCACCCAGGTTTTCGTCCAGGGGCCGGCCCAGGAGGCTGGTGGTAAAGTCTGCCAGGGCGCCTGCCAGGCACTCAGGTCGCAGCACACGCCACAGAATCAGCTTCTGGAGGAGGCTGAGTGGATCGGGCCCAGGCCCAGGCCCAGGTGCAGGACCCAGCACTGTGGATGACAGTGACAGGTAAGCCTGCCAAACACTGGACTGGCCTGCCAGGGATGCACACAGCCCCGGAAATGGGGGCAGCATCTCCAACAGGCCACATTCATGCCAGGCTCTCAGCCCCAGCCAGGCTGGCCGGGCCACCCCTGGCTTGCTGTAGCCCATGCTAGGGGAGGCTGCCAGGCCAGGCACAAAGGCTAGCCTCTCCAGCTCTGGTGCTTTCCTTGCCACTCGCAGCAGCGCCAAAGCACCCAAGGCTCCCACCAATGGTACTTGGGTCGGGCCCAGGGCAGCCACGGTGCTGCCCAGTAGCTGGCGGGTCAGCTGTGTTCTCAGATGCAGCAGATGGCTGGGCAGGTCCCCCCCCTGATGAATCTCACGCTGCTTCACGCTGTTCAGAGCCCGCTTGGTGGCCGCTAGCCAGTTGTCGGGGCTCATGCGGAAAAGGGGCAGCAGGTTCTGCAGCGGGCTAAGGGCCTTTATTATGGCCATTGCGTGCCAGACCACACGCCTATAGGGCGCCCACAATGCCGCCTCCTGCAGTCTCAGCTCTTCTAGATCCTCGCAGTGAGCACGCAGCTGACATAGCTCTGCCTGCGCCCTCACCATGTCCCGTAGGAATTTAGCTGGTTTTTGATGTTTTGGGTTCTGGAGTAGCATCAGCAGCAGCCGCTCCTGCAAACAGCCACCCATTCCGTGGGTCTGATCCTTTCCCATAGTCCTCAGCCATCCGCACCCACCTCTACCCCCACACCCGGGCCCCTCCAAAGCTCACCCCCACCCATAGCCAGGACCCCCAGGCACCTCAGCAGCCTCCACAGCTGCACAGCTGTCCAGGGCTCTGGTCTTTAGGTCCCGCCAACGGCTCTTGAGCTCGGGACACTCTATGCCCAAGATTTCATGCAGCATCTGGTCTTCCAGGATATCCATGTTCAGGCTCAGATCCAGCACATTCAGCCCCTTCAGCAGTTCATAACCTAGCACTTGGGGTCACATGGGAGATGCTTAACCCTTCCCCCTTGGCAAAGCCAGTGGCTGGGGTACACCAGGCGCACGGCTCCCGACCGCAGTCCTGAGCCTGCTCGGGGCCAGACTGAGTGAAGCGGGAGGCCTAGTGTGTCCACAAAGCTGTGGTGGCAACTTACCCACTGGGGCTCACCTTTTTCCAAGGCACTGAGGGGGAGACTAGTGCTCAGATAGAGACAGAAGCCCGGCTGCACCTGGGAAGGGCTCAGCTCCTCCCGCTGCAGTAGCCACTGCAGTTCTTGGCACCCTAGGCCCAGCTCCATGTTGGTCAGTAGCACGGGCAGGCCTATGAGGGGGCGACAAGGACACCCTACCCACCATGCCAGCACCGCGCCCCCCCCCCCCCCCCCCCCCCCAAAATCTGGCTCTGACCAGCTCCCCGCTGGCTAATGGGAGGATTCCCTCAGGGCTCTTCCACGCAGTTAGTGCCTGGCTTAGGGATGGGAGCTGAGGTCAGGCTGGGGGTGAGAGGCTTGTGGGGCCACAGAAGGGGGACACGGTGGATGGGGACCCATTCTCACCACTGGCAGCTGCCTCCCAGAGCTGAGGACCCAACTCTGGGTCAGTGCCTGAGAGTACACGAAGGTAGGGAAGGGGCAGAGACCCAGTCTCAGAGGCTGGCCTTGACCCCTGCCTCTCTGTCTCATCCTCCTCCTCGTGTTCTTGCTCCTCTTCCTTTTCTCCCTCCTCCTCCTCATTTTCCCTGTCCTCTGTCTTCCGCTCTTTTGTCTTGTCCTTAGCCTTATCACACTCTTCACGACTGTCGTCTTCCTCTTCTTCTTGATTTCTCACAAAGCCCTTCTCTGTGGCAGAAAGATGCAGAGGAACTCCTCTCAGAGGATGAGCCAGGCTCCTAGGGAGCACCGTTCACCCAAGGGCTCCATCTCATGAGAGAAGGCCCACAGGAAGACAACTTAGGAGTCACTTAAGCTCCTTCCGACTCAATTTCCTTATCTGCAACTCGTCTGCAACATGGGATTGATATTAGTGAGTACCTCCCAGGGTTACAAGGTGCAGAAGACATGAAATAATAACATAGAAAGCACTCTGCTGGACCCAGGAAGCACTCCACAAATGGTAGCTGCCATTACTGTTTCTCTAGAACTCCAGAGAGGGGTTCTAGGTATCCCTGAAATCAGCTCCATTTCTGCCTTTCACCAGACTGGTTAGAAGAGTCTGTGTATTTCTCTTTTTGCCTAAGCTAATTTTCCATCACAATGAAACGAATTGTTGCTAATATAGAAATCAGTGCCTGGAAGTAGCAACTTGTAAGTGAAAGGCCATAAACTGGAATTAGCCAAGTCATGGGGTATATGGTGGACCCTGATGGCTCCCTCCCTAGTCTCCTTCTCCTTTGCCGTCTCTACTGCAGGAACTGGAAAAGAAAAATAATATATTTTTTTAAGTATTAAGAAATTTAAGAATTTTAAGAATTTTTTTAAAGTATTAAGCACTGGGGCACCTGGGTGACTCAGTTGGTTAAGCGTCTGCCTTCAGCTCAGGTCATGATCCCAGGGTCCTGGGATCGAGCCCCGCATCAGGCTCCCTGCTCAGTGGGGAGTCTGCTTCTCCCTCTCCCTCTGCCTCTTCCCCCCGCTTGTGCTGTCTCTCAAATAAATAAATAAAATCTTTTTTTAAAAAGTATTAAGCATTAAGAAGTAGGCGAGTGGAGGTTGCCTGGTCCACAGTTTAGTGGATTCATTTCCTATTGCTTAACAAATTACCACAAATTACCACTTAGCAGCTTAAAACAACACCCATTTATTATGTCTGAGTTCAGAAAGTTAGAAGCGCCGCACAGCATGACTGGATGCTCCGCTCGGGGTTACACGGTGCTAATCAGGCATCAACTGGGGCTGTAGTTCTCATCAGGGGCTAGGGTCCTCTTTCAGGCTTACTGGTTTTTGACAGAATTCATTTCTACCTCACACTTTCCCAGTAGCCCACTCCATCTTCAAGCCAGCAACAGTTTCTTGAATCCTTCTCATGTTTCAAATCTTCCTGTCTTTTCTTTCCTCCTTGCTTCTTTGAAGGGCACATGTGATTACATTGGGCACACCCAGATAATCCAGGATATCTCTATCTTAAGGTCAATTGGTTAGTAATCTTAATTAACATCTGCAGAGTCCTTCCTGCCATGGAACATAGTTATAGGAGTAACAATGGAGGACAAAGGTGATGGGAGCCAAAACTCTGCCTACCACATTTGGCTATTCAGACTTCTGGACGATCTTTTGTTTTCCTGATAAAAGGGACAGAAATGGCAAGCAGCAAGTCTGACATGATGCTTCGGGGGGATAGCAGCCAATATGGTAACAAATTACCATAAATATGGTGGCTGGAAAAAAAAAAGAAACCCAAAAACTTATTTCCTTGTAGTTCTAGAGGCCAGAAGTCCAAAATCAAGGTGCTGAGAAAGCTGCACTCCCTCTGGAGGCTTTAAGAGAGACTCCTTCCTTGCCTTCTCCAGCTTCTGTTGGTTCCAGGAGTTCCTTGGCTCGTGGCTACCTGACAGCACTATCTGTCTGCATCTTCATGAGGCCTTCCCTCTGTGTACCTATGCCTTCTCTTTTTTCTCTTATAAGGACAATTGTCATTGGATTTAGGACCAACCCAGATAATCTACGGTGATCTCATTTGAAGGTCCTTAACTTAGTTATACCTACAAGACTCTTTTTCCAAATAAGTTCCTATGAATAGGTTCTGTGGGTTAGGATTCAACCCACTATAATGTGATAAGCCAACATGCTAAGGATCATTGAGCAGAAAGGTAGAAGAATCTGGGTACTTGAAGTCAATACTGAAGCCCTGTGCCTGCTTATCTCAGTACTTCTTATAGTGTGAGATAAATAAATCCTTCTTTCTAGTCTCTGTCTCTCTCTGTCTCTCTCTCTTTTGAAGTAGGCTCCACACCCAGCGTGGAACCCAATGCAGGGCCTGAACTCACGACCCTGAGATCCAAGCCTGAGCTGAGGTCAAGCAAGAGTCAACCCCTTTACCAACTGAGCCATCCAGGTGCCCCAATAAATCCTTATTTCTTAAGCCATGGTAAGTTGGGCTTTTGTTACTGATCATGATAGCATTCCTAGCTGATACAGGGAGTTAGTGGTGGGGAGGGGCAATGAGGATTTTTGTTTTCCCTCCTATGTTATGTGGTAGGTAAGAAGTTGGTTTATCTCATGGGACTTGGACCATATGCTCACTGAACTTCAGTGGATTTAGCAGAAGGCACGTTGGCTACTTCTCTCTTAGATAAGAGGAACAACTTCCCAAAAAAAGAAAATTCCTTTCTGCTCATATCAAGCAATTTCAGACCACAGATGATCAGATACTCATGCATCTTGTTGATTTGTAAAAATGATTTTCTACCTAATGTTGCATGGAATAGGAAATTTGGCTATTGGAAGAGCCTGGAAAATCAGGGAAGTCTAATTCTCCAGGTCCATCCCAAGCACTTCTCTTTAAGCATTCCCTGCTTGACAAACGTAATAGTCTCCCTCCCGCTTTTGATTTGGATACAGCCCCAAGTAATGGGGGCTACATTCCATGGGCAATTAGCCTAACCTCACTACTCAGACTATTTTATTACTACAGCTCTGAGGTGAAGGCCAAGGTTTAGATGGATGACAATTACATTAAGGCTTAGTGGGATTGCTAGAGCCCCAGAACCAATGTTAAGAGAGAAGACAAAAAAAAAATGGGGTTTAAATTCAAGAATGAGAATATACCAAGATTTCTGGCATTGATTAATAGCTAATAGAGTCCTTACAAATGAAATCTGCAGGGAAACGATGAGAGATTTAAAGGAATTAGCTAGAAAATCCCCTGTCTGGTAACAAGTGATCAGTGTTTGCTTAATTTTAAGGCAAATCCTAAGCCCCCATCCCATTCTAATACGAAGTGGATATGTAAGGCAGAACAGCTACAAACAGGGGACTCTTGCCCAATGTTCCTTTCATAGATAGCCGTGGGGACAATGGACAAGGAAAATTATACTGTTCATCAGAACCCAGGACAGCCAAAGTGGCTGTCCAAGAACTCACTCTATAGCCAGTGAAGTGATGCTAATCATTCGCCTTACTATCCCTGTTTGGCGTCACACAGCACATGATGGAAGATTAACATACAAGTGTGTGTTTCTTACCCTTACCTGGTTTCTAAACAGGAAGTTTACTGTAGTTATCTTGATTTGATTTTGCTTCACTCTGCCTATCAGGTGTATTACTAGGGTGAGATTTAGCTTGTACTCTATCATAGGTTATAGAATCACAAAGAGCTACATCTAGGTCTGATCAAGAACAGTGAACATCGTTCACAGTTCGAGGACTCAGAATTGGATGCTGCAGCTGGAGGTTTCTTCAGGGGTCTCTTACTAGAGGGGGGTAAATTCACTTATAGTTACACATGAGATAGTTGTGTCATGGGCATTTTTGTAATGGGGTATGGGCACAATGGAAGGTTGTGCTGGACAGCCAAGGGATGGAGTGGAATAATGGTAGTAGTAATACATTAGTAGTGATACTAACATTTTTGGGAACTTATTATTTTTAGGCACTGTGTAAACCCCTTTTAAATGAATTCTCTTACTTAATACAATGTTTTATGAGATGGGTATAATTAAGGTGCTCATTTTATTGGCAAATAAATTTAGGCTTAGAGCGATTAAGTACCTTGCCCTATTTGCACAGCTAGTAAAGAACAGATATTTGACCCAGACAGTCTGATTACAGAGCCCATGTTACAGACCACTTTATTACATACCTAGTCCATTGTAGATGTCTATTATTCTCCCCAGTGCAATTCCCAACCCTTTCTTCTGGAAAATAAACACCCTTTTTTCCTTCCCCTACACAACACCCTTGCTTCCTTCCCCTGGAAAACACCTCCTTCTGACACTCTACCCAGATGGGTCTCTGCTCCAAGCAGAGCTAATAGAAATATTTCCCCAGAATTCCTGAACATGGGATAAACTTGGATAGTAAGGAAGGCTCTGAGTTGTAGGCCAAGTTTCTAAGAATGCTGGGCAGACCAGGGAAGTAGAAGATCATGGACTGGTCAGCCATGTAGATTCAGAATCATCGCAATGTAGGCCCCAAGATGTAAATGTGACTAGTTGATTAATATCATATGGACTGATGAAGTCTAGGATACCCTGGCCACAAAAATTTAGTGTCTTCATTATGAAAGGGAAGACCACATGTGGCCGAGAGTGTTGGCAGTTCAGATACCCGAGAAGCGTTATGTTCCTCGTCCCTGGCTTTACCTCTGTACTCTGTGGGGCCTGGGGCCAAGCATCTAGTCTCTTGCAGAGGCAGTGGGTTCAGCCAGATGAGGGCCTGGTTGCTGGGGTCAAGCACCAGAGGCCAACGGCAACTGGAGTAGTGGGTGTTGCTTCGCAGAAGCAGGCCTGCCAGGCGGGCTGACTTCGCCTGGGGCTTCAGGTCTCGGTCCCACTGGAACTGTTCGGATTCAGAGCTCAGCAAGGACAGAAGGCTGAAGGGAGAGCGTACGGAGAGCAGGGGGTTCTTTGGTGGCACGACGACAGATTTCTGCTTCTGCTTCAGGGCTTGTGCCACATCATCTGGGCCCAGGGTCTCCTGAAAGCCCCTACACAGAGCCAGCCACTTGTCTAGTAGCTCCTGGCGCCGCACTGGCGGGAAAGGACCCAGGTAGATGATGGCAGCTGAACACAGGAGGGCGTCTCCGAACACAGTCAGGCAGTGCCCCTTCAACTTCTGGCATGGGAAGGGAGAGCGGAAGGCATGTGGGCCAGTGAGGAGGGTACAGGCAGAGAGGGAGCGAGGCAGGGGGTGCAGGAAAGCATGGCAGGGAGAGCCCAGGGAGGAGCCGAGGGGTTGGGGGCAGTGGTGCAGAAATGAACTTTGGGGGGAACCCCGGGAGGGGCTGGTTACCTGGAGCTCTGTAGTCCAGGAGTGCATGGGTGTGAGCAGTGCAGCCTTGATGGGCCACTTGTGATATTGGCCACACTGAGCCTGACTGAGTTTCTCTATCATACGGTTGTTCAAAGCCCGGGCCTCTTCCAGCGTCTTGGCCAGATCCAAATTGTGCTCTAGGGTCTCCTGGGCCTGAAACTGGCAGTGGCCCAGGCGGGCCTGCTCCCGAGCCAGCGTGGCCTCGATCTGCCGCAGCAGTAGGCCCGTGGGCAGTCCTCGGCGCTGGGCCAGTCCATAGCGCAGAACAGCCCAGAGCCAGGCGGCCAGGTTTGCTGCGGGTATACTTACTGCCCGCAGAGCTGCGTCACTCATACCTGGAGCCTTCAGAGCTTGGGTTAACTTTATCATCTCTGAGTCCGTCATCTTCTCCTTGGGGAAGAACACCAGCTCCTGGGAAAGTGTGTTAAGAGAGGTAGGGGCAGACATAGGTGCTCTGGACTTTGCCCCAACCGCCTCACTCTGCCAGGTCCCCCCCGCTTAGGCCTCCACTCTCCCCCTCCATTGTGCTCCACATTCCTACCTGATAAAAATCCTCGGTGTATAAGAGTTGCTTGGCACTGGCCCAGCCTCTTTCACAGTGGAACAGGTCGCACAGTGCATCGGTCACCTGGACCACCAATTCTGGTGGCACTCGATAGCTCCGTATCTCCTCAAAGTCAGCCACCTGCAGCTGGCTCAGAGGTCCCAGGAAGGCCTTGCCCATCTAAATGAGGAGAGATGCACCCCTGACGTGAGTTCCCAGAGTGTCCTCTTCCTTCAAGGTGCTGCCAGGAGGGATCATTTCTTCCTAGGGGTTCCCATGAGGGACAGTTCCTCAAGCCATCCTATTACCTTTGCCCCTCACCCCAAAGACTCCATGACAAGTCACCCCATTCTCTCCTCTGGGCATCCTGTGAAAGGCTGTCCCCTCCCAAGAGAGGACCAGTGCAGGGCAGGCAGCAGGAAAGCCCACCTGCTCCAGGAAAGCCTCATGCTGAGCCCGCAGGGCATCCCGCTGCTTGGTCAGGTTCCCGATGAGGTTCTCCTGCTGCTGACACTCTCCTAGCTGCTGCCTGAACAGCAGCTTGCCCTTCTCTAGCTGCTGCTGATGTATGCTGACGGTCTGCAAACAGAGATCCAGGCTCTGCAGCTCCAGATCCTGGGCCAGTTGGGAATACCCCAGAGGGAGCCCCGTGGGCTTGGGACTCCAGCATACTCCTCGCTTGGTAGTCAGGATGACCAAGTTGAACTCCATATAGGCCCAGAGCCCTGGACTGAGCCCTGAAACTGTCACTTACTGGTGTGTGAGTCACACACCTGGTAACGCAGCTCCAAGTGGGTGATTGCTTCTCCTGATCTGCCACACAGGCCCCGGCAGTCTGACTCCAAAGCCTATGTGCTTATGCTACACTCTTCATCTTACTTGACCCGTTAGTGGCATTTGTCACAGAAGACAGTTCCCTCGCTCTTGAAGCATTGTCTTCCTTTGACTTTCATGACCCCATGGTATCCTTTGGCTTTCTTCAGCTTCTTTGGTTGCTCTTTCTCAGTCTCTTCCTCTACCATCCCTTAAATATTCCTCAGCAATGTTTCAGGGCCTCTGTATCTTCTCATTCTACACTTCTGTGTGTCCTCCCTAATCTCATGGCTTTGATTACCACTTCTATTTTAACAACTCTCAAATCGCTGTCTCAAGCC
Organism: Phoca vitulina; assembly: GCF_004348235.1. Taxonomy (NCBI): domain Eukaryota; kingdom Metazoa; phylum Chordata; class Mammalia; order Carnivora; family Phocidae; genus Phoca; species Phoca vitulina. The sequence goes on from NW_022589739.1 coordinate 10,199,209, forward strand.
CGATTTTTTCCTGAGCCCCACATCCACATATCCATCTGCCTAGTGGCAGTCTCCTCTTGGATGCCTTGCATGCTCCTCAGACTCCACATGTCCCCAAAGGAACAATGTCTTGGCTACGCCCCATCAGGTCTCTTGAAATCTTATTTGCCTCCTCACCTGTTCTTTTTCTCAGAGAACTGTGGCAAAACACACCCAAGTTTCCTAAGGAAGAAAACCTCATTGTTCCCCTGACTCCATCTCTTCTATTCCCCTGACCCCAGCCCGTCTTTAAGGCTGTTCAGGTCTGCCTCCTACCTGTCTGTCCTGTGTGCTCCCCTGCCTGGGCCCGTGCTTCCTCACTGCTGTCTCAGTTTCTGCTCTACTCCGCTCTCCTTGCTGCAGCCAAAGACCATCATCCTCACATTCCCAAACACTCCCCACTCTCCAGGTGGTTTATGAGGCCTCTGTGCCCAGGAGGCCTCGACTCCACTTTCCAACCTCATGTCTCTCCTCCCCCAGCACCCCACTCTCCAGCCATTCCTGACTTTCAGCTCCTCCAACGTGGCATGCATTCTCTCACCTCTGGGCATCTGCCCATGCTTTTCCTTCAGCCTGTGACATCCTCCCCACCCAGAGCTTAGCTAACCTCCAGGTATCAACATTGTGCACTTCATTCATTTGTTTCCATATTTAAGGAATGTTTTTCAGTGCTTGCTATGTTCTACACATAACTCATTGTGGCACTTTGCTTTCTCTAGAAAAGTCTGATACTTCAGAGCACCATGGACTTTCTCTGTCATAACACACTGTCTTGTAATTGCCTGGATGAGTCTATATGTTCCAGTAAACTAGGCACCATGAAGGCAAGGACGGTACCTTATCTTTCTTATTAGGAGGAGCTATCATTTATTGAGCTCTTACTATGTGCCAGGACATTCAAATGCTGTCCATATGCGATCTCATTTAATCCTCATCCTAACCTCTCTGGATCTTAGTTTTCTCATCTGTAAAATGGGAAAAAGGATAGCCACCTCAAAAAGTTGTAGCAAGGATTCTATTGACCTAGATCTAGATGTAGACATAGATGTAGACACGGACATAAGTCTTAATAAGTGGGTGGACAAGAAGAGTGGAGTTCAATTAATTTTTGTAGAGTACAGTAATGAATAATGAACCAGCTGAATATGAGAGAGAATAGAGACGAAGGGCTCCAGAATGACTCCTGGGATTTGGCTTAACTAAGTGGATGGTGATGCCATTTCCTGGGGTGGGGAACTCTGAAAGAAGTACACACTAGTATGGTTGTTGAATGAATGGCCAAGGGATCTGACACTGAATGCCTCTGACACTATGAACATCTCTCTCTCTCTCGCTCTCTCTTTTCTTAAGACTTTATTTTTAAGTAATCTCTACACCCAACACAGGGCTTGAACTCACAACCCTGAGATCAAGAGTCGCATGCTCTTCAGACTGAGCCAACCAGGCGCCTCCACTATGAACATCTCTTATCCAGATTTTGGGCTTCTTATGTTGTCCTTTGATATAACTGACCCAGGGATCAAAGAATAATAGCACCTTTAAACCAGATTAATAATTCCTGGTATTAATAATCTTGGGAAATGGTAGGACCCAAGACAAGAAACTGGAATTTGGAAAACATGGGGGAGGCCATTCCTGTCCCTCTGTGAACTTTTTTTTTTTTTAATCTCAATGAGTCTTGAGGTTTCATCTAAGCTAGTGATCCTTGGTGGTGGATGGTAGGAGGGCACCAGTACTGTGAGAACTCTAGGGAGCATCGTTTACAGAGAACACAATGACAACCATGCATGTAGATACAATGGAATACATACTCCTACTAGAGTTGTGCAGCACTGGGTGATGGCCCTGAGGCACCCATCAAAAGAGACAGGCTAGGCATTGGGAGCTTATGGCCTGAGAGCCCAGTAGAGGGGAAGCATTTGTCTGTGTGTGGGTTGACCACTAGTTTACTTCTCTGAAGTTATCCCTGAACCTTCACCAAAGCCTTGTGTAGCAGGAAGAAAAAAAAAAAGCTATTTCAGAATTCCTCTTATTAAAAACAAAATGGGATTTAGATTTGGACTAGAAAAATTCTCTCTTGTTACATGAGAATTATATTGGACGAGCTCTAAAGGAAAGGTGGAGCACTGAATAACACTGTGGAGTGGGCACCGGGAGAGGTGAGGAGAAGAGCTGGTGACTGGGAGATACCCTGTAGAGGAGGGTGACTAAAGAAGTTCAGGACAGTGAGGTCTAGTGTACCATTCCAATCTCTTTCTGGTTCTGGTCTAAAAATGTAAATTGCTCTGCTGCCATCACCCATCCACATTTCCCCAGTGTGCATGTGAGCCTTGTGTAGTTGGTGCTTTTGTGGAAGGAAGAGGGTACAGGGACAAAGCTGTGTGGGAAAGGAGGATGGCCATAAGAGGTGTGCCAATGAGCCAGGATAGAGAATCCAGAAGAAGGGGTAAGAGTAGAGGTAACCGTGAGAATGTAATCTCTGCCTCATCCCTGATGGGAATCTATTCAGATCTTGGACAGTATACTGGACTTCCCATAGTCAAAGTACATACTAAGGACAGCAGAAGCAGACACTGGGGTTTCCTGTGTTTAGAAGAATCAGCCTGGTCTCAGCTGTGCCATGGGGAACTTTGAGCCTGAACTCTAGAGGAGGAGGCAGCAGGGATTAAAGAGATCCCCTGGGGAAAGGGGTACTCTCGGGAGATAAGAGCTAAGGTTCACTCTGGTTGGGTCCTCCAAAGCCCCCTGGGGGCTCCTGCTTTGCCCTACTGTGCATACCTCATAATCTTCTCCCCCTTTACCTTGCGGGAGCCTTTCAGCAGCTGTTCCAAGTTGGAGACAAAGTTGGTGTAGGCATTGTGCTTCTCGATCAGCATTCTCAAATTTTCTAAGGCTTTCTGGATCCTGGAGATACGATGTACCAATAAAGTGGGCCCAAGGAAGCAGAAGGAGGTACAGTGCAGGAAATGGGAGCACTCACCGCTGGAACTTTTTCTTAATCTGCAGAGTCATCTGTTGCTGCAGCAGCATGAAGGCGTCCAGAAAGTCTAGGAAAGTCTTGGGGGTGACAAGTGGTAACTCAGGGCATAGGTGTCCATAGTAGCTGACAGCCGAAAGGTGAATGAGAGCCATGGCTTTGGCCACCCTGGGAATTGATGCCTGGAGGTCTGGGCACTTCAAGGAGTCTGAAATGGGCATGAATTTAGCTTGTGAGTTTATTGGAGAATGGGAAAGAAAAGGGACCCTCTTCTGATTCAGGAAGGAAGGCAGAAAAGGTGAAGGGGATCACTAGGTTCTAGGGAGAGAGAGATATATATATAGAGAGAGAGAGAGACTGACCTGAGTCCTCACTAACACCTGGTTGAGAGGAGTAGTGAGAACAGGTAGAAAGGGCTCACCATCATCAATGGATAGATTCTGAGCGCTTTCCAGGTAGTACCGGACCACACTGATCAGGGAGTCTTGGTCCCAGGGTTCATAGCGGTCAATGCTAGCAACGGCCAGTTGAAGAAGCCTCAGGAAAAGGGTGGAGGGCAGCTGTCTGTGGGTCTGGTCATCTCCAAGCAGGATGAACATATGCAGGTGGTTGCAGACTTGCTGATAGAACCTGCAGGCCAGGGGCTCAGATACCATCCTCCCCTTTATCCCTGTTTGCCCATCTAGGCCCCAGTCCCAAACCTGACCCCTTAGCCCTCATCTTCTGAGCCCTCACAGCAGCTCTTAGATTTCTTTTTGGCCTTTTGGCCAGTGTAGAGCGAGAGCAGAGCAGCCCCTCCCATGGGATTCTTGGCCTTACCTCTGCAACAGTGTTTCCTTCTTGCTGTTCTGCTTGACACTAAGGTTCTCCCTGGGGAGATGTTCTTCAATGCTGTCCAGATCTGCCTCTGTATACTGGTCAGGGAAACTGCCCAAGGTTGCCAGGGCCAGCAGACGATGAAGGGTGGTAAGATCCACACCCTTGGGCACCAGCAGGGCCACCGGCTGGCCTAACACGCCAGCATGCCAACTGGCCTCCCGTAGGCACTGGAGGACGGCGTCCTCTGCGCCAGACGGCAGATGGAAGAGGCGGGCCTGGCAGATGCTAGCTGCCAGAGTGATGGCTGTACGGCGCCCAGTACCCAGAGCCCTTGAGAACAACAGGCCATGCTGCCGGGGCCTGGCCAGCACCCGGACCAGGCGGGCCACGTGCTTGGCCATGGAGTGGCACCGGGCAAGGTGGGCGCTCAGCTTCAACTGAGCAGCTGCAGTGGACAGCTGCTCCTCCAGGCTCTCCCACTGCCGTTCCAGGTACAAGCTGGGGCTCTCAGAGTTGGACCCCAGTATCAGCTCCTGACTGAAGACCAGGTCTGAGGGCTTTTCCTGGGGGCGGAGTAGTAGCACTGGTAGCAGAAGGGGTGAGGCCATGTCCATCCGGGAGGTTTTCTGCCACCTATTCTTGCTTCTGTTTAACTGGAGTCTGTAGCCAGAAGCCTTTGTGCCCTCCTCCTGGCTTATCTTCGGACTTAGGCTTTCTATGGTCTCCCTCCTTACTGGTGCTATGGAAGGTGCTAGACCCGAATCACAGGAGGGTGAGCTGGTGGTGACCCGCAGGCCATAAGGGTCCTCCTCCTCCTCTGTCTCACTGTCGCTGTTGCTTAAGTCCTCCCACTGGGCCAGCTCCCCTTCGGATTCCACTTCAGGCACCCTCTCCTCCTCCTCCTCCTCCTCCTCCTCCTCCTCCTCCTCCTCCTCCTCCTCAGAGCCCTTGGCCCCATTCTGGGGTGCTGGCCCACAGCAGAACACACTCTGAGCTATTTCTAGGAGCAGCTTGGCACAGTAAGAGCGTTCCCTAGGGCTGTCCAGCCGGTCACAAAAGGTTCTCTGGGCCTCGTGCAACCAGAGACGCACCATGTTGCGCATGGCCACCATAATCGTCAGGCGGGTGCCACGCAAGCCTGACACCCGGCGCAAGTGCTCCTGATGGCTGGGACAGTCCAGAAAGCCCCGGGAGCCCATCCTGGTGGGCAGCAGCTGCAAGCTGCCCAGTAGTTGGCTCACAGAGTGCAGGGAGAAGCGGTAATGTGGGTGGAGGGGGGAAGGCAGAAAGCAGTTGCCCACGGCCTCCCAGGCCTCCACCGAGGCCCGGACCAAGGCTTTTGCTAGAAGCCCCTCCCGTTCCACAGAGGGAAAGCGCTCAAGCCAGGCCTGGATGCTCGGTGTGTGCCTGCTCAGCAGCATGGCCTGGGTCACGCTCCCCAGGGCCAGCACTGTGAAGAGTCGAAAGAGGCGTGGGCACAGTGGGCGCTCACAGAAGCCTGGTACTGTGGCCGTGGCCAGGAAGTTGACCACAGGCTGCAGCGTCTGCAATTCCAAGGTGCTGTGGGCGTATACCGTGCCATCTATGGCCTGGCGCAGAGTCTCCAACACTGGCTGGCAGCTCTTCTCTGGGTCTGTGGGACATGAAGACCAACAGTGAGGACATGCAGGGGTGCACATGACAGTGTCACTCTCTTCTTCCTGTCCCTGCATCACTGGCTTTACTTCTGGCGCACACAGGGTTCTAAAGGAATTTTGTACACCTGATGCGTTGGGACTCGGTCATGTCTGAGTAAATTGATCTCTCTCCCCCACACTCTCTCTACACATAATTTCTTCTTTCTTCTCCCCACAAATCCCACTTCTGTGACCAATTATTCCTTAACGGTAGGAAGGTTTGGAAGCTGAGATGGATGGAAACCTGATCTGACCACAAGAGGGGGAAAGTGCAACCATCACACGCAGAGGGAGGAGTTAGCACATGTACTTTTCTGTAAAGTCAATGTTAAGATATGATTTATATAAAATAAAATGTACACATTTTAAATGTATAGTTCAGTGAGTTTTGACGAATGTATACACCTATGTAACTGCTACCCCAATGATATTTAGAACATTTTCATCATCTCAGAAAATTCCCTCATGATCCTTTGCAGTCAGTCCCCCTACCACATTGTCCCAGGAACTTCCATCTGATCTGATTTCTATCACTATCGGTTAGCTTTGCCTGTTCTTTTTCTTTTTTTTTTTTTTTAAGATTTTACTTATTTTAGAGAGTGAGCACGAGCAGGGGTTGGGGCAGAGGGAGAGGGAGAATCCCAAGCTGACTCTGCGCCAAGCTGAGCCCGGAGCCTGAGCAGGGCTCGATCCCATGACCCCGAGACCACGACCTGGGCCGAAACCAAGAGTTGAATGCTGAGCCACCCAGGAGCCCCATAGCTTTGCCTGTTCTAGAGCTTCATATAAAGGGAATCATATAGTATGTAGTTTGCCACGTCTGGCTTCTCTTACTCAGCATGATTCTGGGATTCACCCATGTTTTGTGTGCATCAGTGTGTTGCATTTTATTGGAATAGTAGTATTCCAGTATAAAAATATCAGAATTGTAGATCCACTGACACACTGATGGGCATTTAGGTTGTTTCCATGTTTTGACTCTGCAGAATAATACTGCTACATGTGCTATTGGCCACTCACAAATCTTACCTTTGTGAAGTATCTATTCTTTTATCCATTTTTTAAAAAATGGAGTTTGTTTTCTTATTGAGTTGTAAGAGTTTTTTTAATGTATTCTGGGCATGTCCTTTGTCAGATATGTGTATCATATTTTTGTGTATGGCCCATTTTTTCATTTTCTTAACAGTGTCTTTTGAAGGGCATTGGTTTTTAATTTTCCTAAAATCCAAATTTTTGTGTCCTATTTAAGAAATCATTTCATCTAACCAAGGTCACACAGATTTTTCTCTAACATTTTTTTGTAAAGTTTTATAGTTTTAGCTTTTACATTTAGGTCTTGAATTGATTTATAATTAATTTTTGTGTATGTCATGGGGTAGGATTTACGGTTCCCTTTCGCCCACACAGATGTGTAGTTGTTTCAACTCCATTCCTTGAAAGGACTATCCTTTCCCCTTTTGAACTATCTTGGCACAATTGTTGAAAACCAATTGACCACATATGTTCATATATCAGATTCTCTATTTTGTTCCATTAGTCTGTTTGTATCCATGTCCTTATACCAATACCCTACTCTGTTGATTACTATAGCTGTACAGGAAGCCTTGAAATAACTAGTGTAAGCCCTTCTACTTTGTTCTCCTTTTTCAAAGTCGTTTTGGCTCTTCTAGGCCTTTTGCATTTCCGTAAGTCTCAGAACGAGTTTATCAATCCTGTCATTTTCTACAAAAAAAAAAAAAAGTCTGCTCAGATTTAGATTGGCATTGCATTGAATCGATAGATCAATTTGGGAAGAATGAGCACCTTAATGATATTGACTCCTCTGACCCATGAACATGGTATATCTCTCCATTAATTTAAGTTTCCTTTATCTCAGCAATATTTAGTAATTTTCAGTGTACATCTCTAATTAAGTTTATTCCTAAATATTTTAAGCTTTCAGATATTTTAACTATATTTAAAATTTTTGCTCATTACTAGGATATAGTAATACTAACAATTTCAATAGATTGACTATGTATCCTATGACCCTGCTAAATTTTTTTTTTAAGATTTTATTTATTTGAGAAAGAGAGAGAAAGAGAGAGAGCCCACAAGTGGAGGGGAGAGGCAGAGGGAGAAGAGCAGACTCTCCACTGAACAGGGAAGCCCTACACGGGGCTCGATCCCAGGACCCCGGGATCATGACCTGAGCCAAAGGCAGACGCTTAACCGACTGAGCCACCCAGGCGCCCCGACCCTGCTAAATTAAATTCACTTATTTATTCTAGCAGTTTTGTAGGGTTTGTTTTTGTTGTTGTAGATTCCTTAGGATTCTCTAGGTAGAAAATCATATTATATGTCAGCAGAGACAGTATTACTTTGTCTTTTCCAATTTTAAAGGCTTTTATTTCTTTTTCTTATTGCACTGATATGGGTCTCTGGTGCAATATTGAATAGAAGCAGTGAAAGTGGACATTGTTGCCTTGTGACTGATCTTTGAAAGTGTTCAATATTTCACCATTAAGTATATAATTAGCTATAGGTTTTAATAGATGCCCTTCATCAAACTGTGAAAGTTCCCTTCTATTCCTAGTTTGCTGAGTGTTACCATGAACAGAGTTGAATTTTATCAAGTGCTTTCTCTTTATCTATTGTGATGATCTTAAACTTTTCCTCATTCTGTTAACGTCATGAATTACACTAATTTTTGAATGTTGAGTCACCTTTGCATTCTGGGGATATACTGCTTAAGCTACATCCCACAGATTTTTTTTTTTTAAGATTTTATTTATTTATTTGACAGAGAGTGAGCACGAGAGGGGGAGTGGCAGGCAGAGGGAGAAGCAGGCTCCCCGCTGAGCAAGGAGCCCGATATGGGACTCGATCCCAGGACCCTGGGATCATGACCTGAGCCGAAGACAGAAGCTTAACCCACTGAGCCACCAGGCGCCCCATCCCACAGATTTTGATAACTTTTTTTTCCATTATTTTTCAGTTCAAAATATTTTCTAATTTACCCTGTGGTTTCTTGGATGCATGAGTTATTTAGAAGTGTGGTTTGTATTTTATTTTATTTTATTTTATTTTATTTATTTTTTAGAGAGTGTGAGAGCAGGGAGTGAGGAGGGGCAGAGGAAGAGGGAGAGAGAGGATCTTAAGCAGACTCCACGCCCAGCACAGAGCCTGACGTGGGGCTCGATCTCATGACCCTGAGATCATGACCTGAGCCGAATCAAGAACCAGACGCTTAGCTGACTATGGCACCCAGGCACCCCTAGAAGTGTGTTGTTTAATTTCAAAGAATTTGGGAATTTTCTAGGTATATTATTGTTACTGAGTTTTATTGTTGTAGTCAGAGAAAATATTCTATAAATTTTAATCCTTTGAAATTTGTTGAGACTTATTTTATAGCCCAGCATATCATCTATCTTGGAGAATGTTCCATGTACTCTTGAAAGGAAAATGCATTTTGCAGTTGGTGGGTATGACGTTCTGTAAATGTACATACAGTTGATAGTGTTATGTAGATCTATATCCTTATTTCTTTTTCCTCTCTCCTGTTCTATCAATTATTGAGAGGAGTGTTAAATCTCCTACTATGATTTTTGTACCTGCTATTTCTTTCTCATTTCTATCCATTTTTTTCTTTATATATTTTGAAGCTGTTTCAGGTGCATTCACATTTAGAACTTTGATGTCTTTTTGATTAATTAAATCTTTTAAGGAGGAGATATCCAGTTCTCTCTCTCTGGTAATACCCTTTGTCTTGAAGAACTTTTTGGAGTGCTTAGGACTTTACATTTAATGTCATTATTCATATGGTTGGTTTAAAGTCCATCATACTATCATTTGTCTTCTAATTGTCTCTTTTATTTTTAATTTCTCTATTGCTCATTTTCTGCTTCCTTTTACAAAACTTAAGTATTTGTATATTTAAAATATTATATATTTTAAATTATATTCTTTGCTATTATTAGTGATTTTTTTTAAAGATTTTATTTATTTATTTGACAGAGAGAGACACGGTGAGAGAGGGAACACAAACAGAGGGAGTGGGAGAGGGAGAAGCAGGCTTCCCAAAGAGCAGGGAGCCCGATGCGGGGCTCAATCCCAGGACCCTGGGATCACGACCTGAGCAGAAAGCTTGACGACTGAGCCACCCAGGCGCCCCTATTTAGTGATTTTTCCAGGGTAATATTATGCCTCCCTAATGATTCGATACTTTTAAGTAATATCATGCCACTTCACACTTCATACCTGACCTTTCCCACTTCCTATCTCATATTGCACGAATGTAAGAACCTTACAATAGTATAATTTTTACTCCCTGCTCCCTACCCTATCCTTTTACTAGTGTCCCAATTTATTTTCTACCTCTGTCTACATTACCAACTCCATCTAGAAACGTTATTACTTAAATTTCACATATGAGTAAAATCATATGGTATTGTTTTTCTCTGATGTATTTTGCTTAGCATAATACATTCTAGCTCCATCCACATCATTGCAAATGACAGATGAACATATGGGGAAGGGGAGAGAGAGGGAAGCAAACCATAAGAGACTCTTCAAGATAAAGAACTGAGGGTTGATGGAGGGAAGTGGGTAGGGGATGGGCTAGATGGGTGATGGGTATTGAGGAGGGCATTTGTGTTGTGCACTAGGTGTTGTATGTAAGTGATGAATCACTGAATTCTACTCCTGAAACCAATATTGCACTGTAAGTTAACTAACTGGAATTTAAATAAAAATTTTTAAACTGTTGACTTTGTTTTAAGGAAATTAAGAGATGAAAAAGATAGTTATTTATATGCACCCACATATTTACCATTTCTGGTCCTCTTCATTCTTTTCTGTAGATCTGAGTTTCCATATGATACTATTTCCCTTCTACCTGAAGAACATCTTTTAGGCATTTTTTTTTTTAAGAGAGAGAGAGCACGAGGGGCAGGGAGCCAGGGTAGGGGGGTGGGCATGCAGTTCAGAAGGAGAGGGAGAGAGAGAATCTTAAGCAGGCTCCCCACCCAGCGTGGAGCCCATCGCAGGCCTTGATCTTACAAGACCCTGAGATCATGACCTGAGCCGAAATCGAGTCGGCCGTTTAACTGACTGAGCTGCCCAGGTGTCCCTTTTAGCATTTCTATTTTTTTTTCTAAAGATTATATTTATTTATTTGACAGAGAGAGATGATATGCTGGGCTATAAAATAAGTCTCAACAAATTTCAAAAGATTAAAATTTATAGAATATTTTCTCTGACTACAACAATAAAACTCAGTAACAATAATATACCTAGAAAATTCCCAAATTCTTTGAAATTAAACAACACACTTCTAGGGGTGCCTGAGTGCCATAGTCAGCTAAGCGTCTGGTTCTTGATTTCGGCTCAGGTCATGATCTCAGGGTCATGAGATCGAGCCCCACGTCAGGCTCTGTGCTGGGCGTGGAGTCTGCTTAAGATCCTCTCTCTCCCTCTTCCTCTGCCCCTCCTCACTCCCTGCTCTCACACTCTCTAAAAAATAAATAAAATAAAATAAAATAAAAACCACACTTCTAAATAACTCATGCATCCAAGAAACCACAGGGTAAATTAGAAAATATTTTGAACTGAAAAATAATGAAAAAAAAAGTTATCAAAATCTGTGGGATGGGGCGCCTGGTGGCTCAGTGGGTTAAGCTTCTGTCTTTGGCTCAGGTCATGACTATGATGTGCCTAGGTATGGTTTTCTTTTTATTATTTTACTTGGGGATAACTGAGCTTTCTATATCTGAAAAGTCAGTATTTTCCAAGAAATTTGGGGAAGTTTTGATCATTATTTCCTCACAGGTTTTTTTTTCTGCCCTATTCTCTCCCCTTTCCTTCTGGAACTCCAGTTGTGTGTGTGTATGTGTGTGTGTGTGTATGGAGCTCTATTCATATTCAATATTTTTTTGTTCTTCAGGATTCACTGACTTTCTTTTGCTAGCTCCAATCTGCTATTAAACCATACAGTGAATTTTTCATTTCAGTTACTCTATTTTCCACTTCTAAAATTTCTGTTTAGTTATTTTTAGTAGTTTCCATTTTTTTGCAGAGATTACCTATGTGTTCATTCATTCAGGTCATATTTTCCTTTAAGTACCTGAGGACTTTTATAATAGCTGTAATAGCTGCTATAAATATTTGCTGGATTCAACTTCTTGACCATTTCAAGGTCAGTTTTTATTGACTGTTTTTTCTAGACAGTGGGTCACAGTTTTTTGTTTTGTTGTACATTTATTAATTTTTTATTTTATACTAGATGTTTTAGTGGCTGTCACCCTGGGATATCTCTTACGCTGCCGGCTGTAATATACTTCACTCCATAGCACTACTTGCAATGTTTTCAACCTTCCTGTTGAAATCTCTTCTCAGTTGCTATTCACAGATCTGAATTTACTCTTTCTATTTTCCACTGACAATAACAAATTATTTGTGCAAATTCACTGAAAGACCCAAATAATAGAGTTGTAGAAAATTACAGGTTTTGGTGCTACACAGACTTAAATTTTAATCTTCGTTCTGACACTTACTGGCTAGAGTGTCTTGGGCAAGTTATAAAATCTTTCAGTTTCTTCATCTTTAAAATGATCATAACAAATCTTCATCTTTTTTAAAGATTTTATTTATTCGTTTGAGAGAGAGAGAGAGAGAGATAGAAAGAGCACAAGCAGGGGGAGAGGCAGAGGGAGAGGGAAATGCAGACTCCCCGCCGACCAGGGAGCCCCATGGGGGCTCGATCCTAGGACCTAGAGATCAGGACCTGAGCCAAAAGCAGACCCTTAACCATCTGAGCCACCCAGGCACTCCAACAAATCTCCACCTTAATGGGCTTTTATAAACACTAAAGATGATCTAGATAAAATGTGCAGAACATAGCCCTCAATAAATTGTATACCACCTGATTCAAGTTTTCTACATCCCATAAAAGACTTCAGTGTCTAACTGGACAATCCAGCTAATGCTTTAGTCCACTCACTTCCCTGACTCCATTTCTGCCCATTCCCATGGCCATATTCAAACCTGTCACCATCTAGAAGCACACCACTTTAGAAACTTTAAACTTCAATATTCCAAACTTTTACCACAATTTCCCCTTTCCTTTCTAATCTTTGCTTCTACAAACTCTTACTGAGCACTTGCTTCCTGTTGAGTCTATCAAAATGAGTAAGACAAATCTCTCTTCTCATGAAGCTCAGAGTGTAGTGGAAGGATCAACAAGTGAACATATAATCATAAAACCATGGTTGTCACAGACTTTTGTACAGAACACAAGGTGAGTATCTAACCTAGCCAGGAGGCTCAGGTTTCCTGAAGAAGATAGTGACTAAGATTATTTGTAAAGAACAAGGACCTAGCCAGATAAATAGAGTAGGGAAGGCAGAGAGGACAGCAATCCCAGAGGCTAGAGGAAGCTTGACTTACTGAATGCCTGTACATAGATGAGTCCAGTTAGAGTACAGAGTGTAAGAGCCTAGAGAAGAAGGCCTCACTGCAAGGAGCCTTGCAAGAGCATTCCCAATGGTCCGGGTAGTGACTGTCTGAACCAGGGAAGATGGACTGGAAATAAGTGGAAAGATTTGAGAGATATTTAGAATGCCAAATTGAGAGACACAGTGAATGGACTTTGGTAAGAAAGGGGGAGATGCCAACAAGATTTCTAGCTTAAGTGACTGGATGGATGGTTGTACTAGTTACTTAGAGGACAGGAGCAGGTTTTAGGGGTAAGATGATGAGTTGAGTCTGAAGTGCCAATGGGACAACAAGGTAGAGATATACAGTAAGTAGTTGGATAAACAGGTCTAGTGCGTAGAAGAAAAGCCTGACCTGGGGATAAAGATTTAGCAGCCAAACACAGAGATGGTGTGATTGTTCGGGGAGCACATGTACAATGAGCAGATATGAGCAGATATGAAGAATGGGATGCTGAGATTTGGTCTGTAGGTGTCTAATTGGGAGTCAGTAAATATCATTAGGGATTTTACAGCCTTAAGAGATCACAATGACTCCTTCCTTCCCTCCACCCAGCTCCTTACCAGAAGCAGCCAGGTGCAGATCCTCCAGCAGGAAGAGGAGGGAGCCTTTAGAATCCAGGTGCTGCCCAGGCCATGGGGCAGCTTGTGCTTGGCCCTGGACCCCTCGACTCAGCAGCAGGCGAAGGTGGATGGGAGTGAAGGCAGGGTGGATGGGGCTGCGCACGTACGGATGCTGGGGCCCCACGAGCACCTCCACAAAGGTGGACTTCCCGGTTGCCGCCTCTCCAGCCAGCAGCACGGGGTGTCCCTCTGACAGAAGCAGATCCACCACATACAAGAGCCGTTCAGTCTGTGGGACAGGAGCAGGGCTTTACTGGGGCAGCACCAGTTTAGGAGAGTAATTTAGCTGAAAGCAAAGTCTAGGGGTCTCGGCTTAGAGCTGCACTCGCAGAACACTTCACATATTCTCGTGATTGTGAGAACGTATCAAAGAACGGGAGCAGGTGGGCCTTAGCTGGGCCGAGAACATGGACTCCCCCAGGATATCTCCTTGAGCCCCAACCCCAGCTGCTGCCCCACTGTCTTCACACCTGCGGAGAAGCGTGGAAGGTGCCCAGAGTTCCCCTGATGCAGCTGCCCAGGTAATGGCCAGTGAAGGGGACCAGTGTCCCATTATCAGGGCACACATGTAGATCAAACACCAAGGCTGAAGGTGGTGGCTCAGGATAGTTGGAGAGGCAACTAATAGAACCCCTCAAGAAGGAATCAAAGAGGGGCCAGAGCCTGTTCAGATGGGTGTACGAGCAAAAGTGTCAGTTACAACAGTACCATTTGTGACACACACTCCACCCGCCCCCCGACAGTGATGTCACCTGGGTTTTTAACTCCCATGCGCCAGTCCATCTCAGCCCTCCGCATCAGCCCCCCCAGCCCCGCCCCTGCAGATACCTGGAGGGAAGGTGGGCTCCAAAGCCCCAGATCAATGCGAAAAGAAAGCTGCTGACAGCCAGCAAATGTTCCTTGCGCTGATTAGGTACGTCATCACTGTCAACTTGGGACCGGTTCAGAGAGCTGCTTTTTGAGGACTTGAAGCTTTGGGCCACCTCGCTAAAGCTGAGGTCTTCTGCAAAAGTCCCCATGGCCAGAATAGGAGCCCGGGTAGGAAAAAGTAGGGGTGGGGGGTGGGGAGAGAGTAGATGTTGGTTGTCACTGTCCACTTTTGGTCCCCTGGCCCAAGCCCACCGAAGAACCCATGCTCCAGGCACCAGCTGTCTGCCAGCTCTCCTCAAGGCCCCTCATCTCCAAACCATCCCTTCCCTTTCCCTTCCCTTCACCTGAGATATGTGCCTTCTGCCCCTCATCTATGCGCAGGTAGGGGTCCAGCAGACAGCGTAAGATACGGGCCAGGCTGGTGACTTCAGCCACACCTGGGCAAACGGCCTGCTGCCCATGTACGTGCAGCAGAGAGCTGGCGCCCTGGCGGGTGAGGAACTGGCACGTCGCTGGCACCAGTACTTTGGCCAGGTGGTTGAGCTCGGTGACCGTGTGTTGCTGTAGGCGGTAGTCGTGGGGCAGGGCTGCCATCAGGACGCTAAGCATCCCCTGCCACGTCTGCTCCCCGCCACACCAGACCAGGGCACACTGGCTCACCACTGTGGGGGACACGCCTGTTGCATCTCCCACCTCCATCAGGAGAAAAGTACCTGGGGGTCGTGCTATCTGCTGACCGTTGGGAAGGCTGAGCTGGGGGGCGTCTTTCAGGAGGCAGGTGATGGAGTCCAGCCAAGCCGCACTGGCGACCCCATCACATATTATCCAGTGCTGGGTCCCCACTGATTCCTGTGGTGGCCCCTTTGGGCCCACAGTCTTACCCGGACTGGCTGCACGCAGCAGCCTAGGGAAGACGCCGTGGTGCCAGCAGGGGCCCTCTAGCCATCCCAGGAACTCCTGGGGGCTGAGGACATTGGGGTACAGGTGCGTGATCTCCACCGGCTGGCAGCCCTGGGTTGAGGCGTCCTCCCTGGCCGCCAGCCGATTCTGGATCTTAAATAAGCTGTGCCAACAAGTGGTTTTGCCACTGCCGGCAGGGCCCAGGAGCAAAACACCCAGAGCCCGGCCCAGAGCCTGCCTCAGCTGCTCCAGGGACCCCAAACTGTCAGGGCTGGGATGGATGCCCATCTGCTGCAGTTCCTCCACCAGCAGTGGCTTCCTCGGCGCGTGGGCCACAGGCTGTGCCAACACCTGCCTGGCATTAGGGAAGAGCCCGCAGAGCAGCTCTTGGAGGTTGTGCAGGCGGATACCAGTGAGGCTGCTGAACAGCGGTGAGCGTAGCAGGGCACGCAGTAGGGCAGCCTCTTCGGTCACAGCCAGGCTGTGGGGCTGCTGGGACCTGGGCTCCTCCTTGGTCGCGTTTAAATCCTGTATCATGTCTTCCAGTACGTGCTGGAGCAGGGCCAAGCGGCAAGGCAGGGGCGCAGACACCAGCTCGAGCTCCAGGGCGAAGAATCTTGATAGGCAGGAAGCCATGCGGAAGGCATCCCGCATCCCTGCACCCAGCAGGGTCAGCTCTGCCACTCGCTGCAGGTCAGGCGGCGCCAAGGCCACAGGCCGCAGCAGCAAGCGCAGGCTGGCAGGCACGGCAGGGCCCAGGGCGCGCAGCGTCAGGAGAGAGCCATAGCCAAGGCGCACGTACACGTGCTGTTTCTCAAAGAAGCCACTGCCGAGGACCTGGGGTTGCGTGGGGTCCATGGTGCTGGTGCTGCGGGAGGCCTCCTGGTACAGCGGGGCGTAGAGGTGGTGCAGGTCAGCCAGGCGCCGGCCCAGGGCGGAGAGCAAGCCAGGGGGCAGGCGCTGGGCGGCTTCCAACAGCAACCAGGCACCGCCCTGCAAGGCCCCATGCAGGTAGTTGCTTAGGCTCTGGGCCTCTATCTGAGGCAGGCAAGTCATCGTCACCAGCTGGCGCCCCAGGGCCCATGCCAGGCTCTTCGCCGTGGCTGCCTTGCCTACTCCCTCGGGGCCCAGCAGAGTCCCACAGGCCACCTCCTCCAGGGCCAGCAGCAGTACCAGGGCTGGCCGCTCAGGCAGCAGGCTGGGCAGAGACCCCAGTCTGGGACCCAGGTACTCATAATTGTACAGGAAGGACCGGCCTAGCACGTCTACCCAGCACGCCGCTGGCGACGGAGAAGTCGCAGCCGATGCAGTCGTCTTGAGACTCTGCAGGGGGCTTTGGGGGACGATGTGAGGTGAACCCAGGTGGTATTTGAGTTGGCGAGCCCAGTGGAAATCTGTCAGATCGCTGACCTGGTGCTCCTGCAGGAGCTGTGCTATATCCCGGTGAGTCACTGCCATGACCAGCAGGGCACTGAGCAGGCTGGTCTGGCGGACAGAAGCCAGGGGCTGCTCGCCCTGGGAGCCCCTCTGGGCCCGTATAAAGTGCACCAGTGTCTCGAGCTTGCACACATGCACGGGGACCATGGCTGCGGCCCTCCCCCCGAGCAGAGCCTCCTCCACCTCCGCCCGCCACACCACTTCCTCAGCCACCAGCACACACTGCCAAGGGAAGGCCTGGACTAGGTGGAGCCAGTGGTGGGCGAACAGCTGTGGGCGCAGCTGGTCTTTCTGGGGCAGCTGCTTGAAGGCCTCATGCATCGGTGGGCCCAGAGCAAGGCGGGAAGCCACACAGCCCTGCAACTTGTGCACCAGTGCCGAACGCAGGCACTTCTCCAGGGAGGCCAGCCACTTGGGGAGATCTGGATGCAGGGGAACGGACCTCTGCAGCTTCACCTCCTCCCCACCTGCCCCCAGCACTGCCAGGGCCTCCACCTGAGTCGATGTGTTGGGGCTTGCCTCCCGGTCATCCATGTGTTCGTCAGGTGGGCTGGACGTGAAGCTCACAGCGTGCACATGAGGAAAGCAGCGTCTTACCCATAGCTGGGCCTCACAGGACTCCAGTGGGGCAGCCAGCAGGGCCACCAGCTCGCTATCGCTGAGGAAGAAGAGGCGGGGGAAATGAGCACACACACTATAGAGCACGCTCTTCAGAGCCATAATGATGCCCTCCAGCTCCACGGAGCCTGCTTGCAGCAGCTGCTGCAGCTGCTGGCCTTGGAAATGAGGGCTCCGCTTGACACTGGGCACTATAAGTGACAGAACCAGGGGGTCATCTACAGAGATCTGCATCAGGGTCCGATACTGATCATCCGTGGCCTTGAACCGGGAGTTCTGTGGTGAGAGAGGGGGTAAAAGTGAGGGCAGCTCTCCCTCCCCACCTGAGCCCCACAGCGCAGTAGCCCTTGTCCACCTGCCTCACCCTTTTTCCCTACCAGGTCAGGACTAGGAAACTCGATCTTCATCTCGTGCAGAACTTTATTCAGAAAAATCCACTGCTGCTGGAAAGTCACCCACACCTCCAGCAGGGCACCTGTGTGAGCAGCCAGAGGAACACTGGATGGAGACTGGGGTTTTAGCTTCTGCGAGGGGGTCCAGCTGGTCCTGACCTCTCAGGATGCCCCTCCAAAACATTCAGCAGGACCCAGGGATCTTGCTTGGAAGACAGCAAACTTTCGCCGTGAATAAACTTTCGCCTGGTCACCTCAGCCCAAGAAGTGGCTCTGAAGGGGGTCCTCACTCTGTCCTTCTGATCTCCGCCCCCCACCCAAACCCCACCTCTTACCCCATCCCTCCAGGCTGTCCCACCTCAGTTCCCACCCATTCACCCAGCTAGAGGCTGGCACTCACTCAGGCTATGCATGATGGTTACCCATTCCAAAGCTACTTTGTTTAAGTCTCCTGACTTTTGGATGGCCAGGATCTTGAACAACACCTGAAGACTTTCCTGGATAGAATCCTGCAGGCTGCTGTAATCTAAGGAAGAGTGGGTTCCAGCTCAGCTGAGCTGGCAGTCAGATGGGGCAAGGGCAGGGATGACTATTACCCAAATTACACTGAAACTCACAGTTCTCAAGCTATTCTCTAGAAGACCCAAACATGTCTTCTTCCACTAGGTGAAAAGTATGCTCACCTAGAGTCAGAATGTGTCTGCAAGCCTGTTCATGTGAGTTATAATCTTAAGTACAGAATTTGATCTAATATTATGTTAAGCACTGAAATATGGGTGGGGAAGGAGTTGCTGGTTCTACAGAAACTATGGAAAGCCTTCAGTAAAGGTGAGTTGATAAAAACATGATATTAAATTAGGTATAGGCCAGTCAATTTTTAAAACTTGGGAAATTATAATAAAAATCTAGAAAAATTCTGGACTCCAGCAACTTCACAAGTGTCTTCATGTCACTGCCCAACTTTACAGAAATTGAAAGCGGAAATGGTGGACAATGCATTGATGCAGGAAAGGCGATGAGGAACTTCTATCAGTCAACGACAAATCAAAGTAAAGCTCTTGTCCTTTGGATAAAAGGTTAGTAAATCAATGTATGTTTATATGTTTTAAGCTAAAGTAAAAATCTTAAGTCATATATACATCATATTTTATGATCTTCCTATTTAACTAACTTTGAATTTGCCGGTTGGGTTTCAAGTGGGCTGGATAAGAGAATTTCTTTCCTACTGGCAATTCCCTAACTATGCCATCTCGGGGCCTGTACATATGTTGTTCCCTCTGCCTGGCATGCTCTTCTCTCCCTGTAAGTTTGGCAAACTCCTACTCCTTCAGGGGTCAGCATGAGGCCTTTGCCTGTGGGAAGAGAAGATTCCTCTGACTCTCCCCGGTCCTTTGAAGCTGGTCCTCTTTCTGAGATTCCACTGCCCTCGGTTAGGTTCTCCACCATGCACTCATCTCTATTCTATTGTCCTCTCTCACTGGACTGGGAGCTCCTGAGGGACAGGACTTCTGTCTGGGAACCCCCACGTCTCCTGTATTTGGCTCAGAGAAGGCAGGTAGGTTTGATGTAGGAACGACAAAAGAGGAAATGAGTGGGGCAGAAGATCAGACAGCAGGATGCAATCTAGAGGAAAGAGCACTGGAAAATGGAGAGACATGACTGTGAGGGATTTCTTAGTACACCCAGAAAGGGAAGGACCTTTGCTGAAGAGGCAGGCACTGGGCAGGAGGAGGGAGCTCCCAAGATTAAGACTTAATAGGAGCTACATGAAAGACACTGTCTCAGGACAGACTGATGTCTCCTCCTGTCCAGTAAGGATGGGGCCCTGCTGGAGAAGCTAGATCCCACAGGGCTTGGTGGACACAGTGGACAAATGTGGCCCCTGGCAGCGGCCTATCACTGGACCGCAAGGGCTGCGTCTCACCTGAAAGGATGAAGGTGCCGCTGTCCTTGGCCACCACCTCCCACTGGGGGCTACGGATCACTTGCTTCTTGGAGCGCTCCAAGGCTGGGGGCTCATAGGGCACATGCAGGATGAAGTTGATGAGGCGAAGCTGGCGTGACTCCCAGACCCGCTGCAGCCGCCGTAGGGTTTCTTGGGCATGGATTCGTTCGTTTTCACCCTGCCAGATCTGGAACAGCTGGGTCTCAGGGACCAGCACTGGGTGATGGCTCAGGGGATACCCTTGAAGCTGGGACTCAGGGCCAGGGCTCAAGGGAGTGGAAGTGTCAGAGATTGAGAGTAGGACCATTTGGCTTCAGATAGGCCATCTGCAGCAGGCTTTGACCTAAAACTGCTGCCTTGAAACCCACTCTTTTGCAAGGTTTCAGCTGGGGACACTACCTTAATCAGTTCATGTTGGAACTGGGCAGGTGTTGGGGGACATCTGCTATCCTGTGTGCCCACAACTTTGGGAGTGGGGCATACTCTCAGAGTCTGAAACCACCCATCAGACCCCCACAACCTCCAGGCAGGACAGCAAACTCAACTTCCCACCTTCCCACCCACAAGCCAGTATCTACGACCCCCTGTCGCGAAGGGTTGCTGGAACTTAACTGGATCTATTACAGCTTAGCAAATAGATCCTGGGTTTGGACCAAGTCCTTCTCTCTGGAGGGCCCCACCTGATTGATTCGATCTGCAAAATCCAGCAGCGGACAAGTGAGCAGCTGGCCCAGTGTTAGCAGTTCCATGTTGTAGAGACTGTCTAGCCCTAAGGCTGGAGGTAGAGGGGACAAGTCGGAGCAACACCCAGTGTATGGCAGAGCCCGGCCCATATCCCAGAGCCCCAGATCTGCAGCCCTGAGCCCAGCCCAGCCCAGCCCCCAGAGAGCAGATCTGAAAGCACAACACAGAGCCAAGAACTCAGAACATAGGGTCCAGAGCACAACACAGAGCCCACAGCTAAGACTCGAGCCTGAGTCTAGCCCAAGTCAGCAGAGAGGACCCACATGATGGTGCAGGTTAGAAATGTTGGTCCCTGTGGGAGCAAGGCAGGGAGCAACCCAGGGAGGAAAGATGTTGCCTATAGGAGGAGCAGGGAACCGAGTTGTTACATCGTTCTAATCCCCATGTCCTTTCCTTCCCCTCCCCCTGACTCTACCCAAAACACACCTCTGAGAAGGGCTTGGAGGCTCTGCAGCTGGAGGCTGCCCAGCTTGGTCAGTAATGGCAGGTAGCTGCGAAACTCCTCCAGGATGCGCACGCAGCGCTGCAGGACTGGGCTGTGCAGCCCCAGGCTTGTACTCATCCGGGCTGCCTCCGCCAGCCAGCCGTCTGTCTTCTCCTGGGCCGTAGTCATGCTGAACTGGAGCGACAAAGGTTCATCGTCAGCCGGAGACCCTTCCCCACCGTCCCCCCCGGCAGACTCTCCACTCTCAGGCAGGAGCTCCGAGGGAGGTGTCAGAACCTTGGCAAAAGCCATGCACTTCCATTCGCTGATGTTCTCAGAGATGACCCGGTACAGGTGCCAGATGCGCTGCTGCAGCACAATCGGACGGGTTCCGCGGACTGGCAAGGGCACAGGACTCTCGTCCCCTGTGGGGTAGGGCAGGATGAGGCCTGGGCTGGGGGGGGGGGGGGGGGGGGGAGGGGCGTGGTGGGGAATGGTCAGTCAAGAGCCCGTAATGGCAGAAACAATGGTCTGAAAGTGCCAGGGCTGGGGGAGCCACAATTGTTCAGTACAATGTAGGTGGGGACCATCCAAGGGACAGTTTTTCCTATTGCTCGGATGCACCAGGCATGCTCTCTCCTGCTGAGGGCTTCTGACTGGCGGTCATTCTTCTGGAACTCTCTCCCCTCAGAGAACCATATACCTCACTCCCTCACCAAATCCAAGTCCTTCTGCATGAGACCCGTGGAGCCCGAGCTCTTACGAACGGCTACCCTCCCCGCCATCCCCGACACCTCTTACCTGCTCTCTTCTTTTCTCTGGGCCACTTTGCACTTTCTAAAATACTCCATAATTTGGTTATATTTTACATTTATAATTTGTTGTCTTTCTCTCCCAGCTACAATATTGGGCCTGTGAGGGCAGGAGGTCTGTGATTTGTCCACTGATATACTGCAAGCTCCGTGCACAGCACAGGCACTCAACAAATATCTGTTAGACAGATGGACAAATCCACGGAGATGCATATGCTAAAGATCGGGCCCACAGAGAAGGCCGTAAAATGTAAATGGAGATGCTTCCTATTTTGTGTACTTCTGGTCATCATTCCCTCCCTTCATCTCATAAGCTGCTGCATTAGTTCTTGACCAATAATTTATATTCGGTTGCGAGATATGTGTCAAAAGTAATTTGCAGGTAATATTAATTGTAGTACTGAGGGGGCACCTGGGCAGCTCAGTTGGTTGTCCAACTCTTGGTTTCAGCTCAGGTCATGATCTCATGGGTAGTGAGAGAGAGCCCCACGTCAGCTCCACACTCAGTGGGGAGTCTGCTTGAGGTTTCTCTCCCCCAGCCCCTCCCTGCTATGCATGCATGTGTGCATGCTCTCTCTCTCAAATAAATAAATCTTTAAAAATAATAATAATTATTATAGTCCTGAGATTTGCAATTAAAAGCTATCAGACCAGATTTAAGGATATTGCAGTAAAATTGTCATTCTCATTTATTTGAATTCCAGTATACTTTCTTGAGTGAGAGAAAAAGTGATAAAATAAAGCCCAGATGCTGGGAATCATGCATCTTACATGTGTAAACATCATCCATCATGGAGAGCAGAATACTGAAAGGCTTAGAATCACTATCACGCTATCAGAGCTCTCATCTGATCCAGGCCCCCCCAAAAAATGATAGTGAATTTAAACTCTTCCAATCTTTCTTTGTCTGAACTCAAAAGATCTGGCTACAGACTCATATAATCTTTGGTAGCAGTTGTCTCAACATCAAATATTGGACAAATGAGGAACTTCCTCTGTAAGAAAGAACAGGCATTATATCTCCAGACACATGAGAGGAGAAAGACAAACTTGAGGATTAACAGCAAATATCCTCTGACAGACATTTGCTGTGGTATCTACTCAGTAAATTCCACTGCATTTTAAAACTTTATTTGGAAGTGATTTCACTTTTTTTTTTTTTTAAGAGAGAGCACGCACGTAAGTGGAGATGGGGAGGGGGAGTGGGAGAGGGAGAGGGAGAGAATCTTAAGCAGACTCTGCCCTGAGTGCAGAGGCCGATGAGGGGGTCAATCTCAACAACCCTGAGATCACAACCCAAGCCCAAATCAAGAGTTGGACACTTAACCAACTGAGCTACCCAGGCGCTCTGTGATTTCAAATCTTTTAAAGTTGCAAGCAAAAGCGGTAACAAGAATATCTATATACCATTTCCTGAGATTCACTTTTTGTTAACATTTTACCCGTTTTCTTTATCAGTTGTGTTTCCATGCTCTGTGTGTGTATGGGCATATGTATACACAAACACATAATTCTTTTCTGAACTACTGAAGGGTAAGTTACATATTTCATGGCCCTATTATCCCCAAACTCAAATGTGTATTTCCTAAGAACAGGGATATTCTCTTATATAACTATAGTATAGTGATCAACTTCATATATTACATTGATAGAATTCTTTAATCTACAGTCTGTGTTCCAATGTTGTCAGCTGACCTAATAATGTCCTATATAGTATTTTTCCCCTCAAGTACAGCATCCAGCCCAGGATCAAGTACCACATTTACTTGTCATGTCCCTTTAACTTCTTTTAATCTAGAACATTCCTCACAGCCTTTGTCTTTTCTAACAGACATTTTTGAAGTATACTGACCCCTTTGTCTCTTTTTTTTGTTAACAGAAAGTTCATGTTGTGTATGACTTTCATGACTGAAGTTATTAATTTTCAGCTGGACTACTGAATAGTTTTTGTGTCCTCTGGGTATCATGTCTGGAGGTACATGATGTCCATCTGTCCCTCATTGGTGATGTTAATCTTTGATCACCTGGTCAAAATGTTGCCCAATTTCTCTACTAAGTAATTGCTAAGGTGTTTTTTCCCCTCCCTTGCAATTAATAAGTAGTCTTTGTAGGAGAATCTCTAAGACTGTGCAAATGTTCTACTCCTCATCAAATTTGCCCCCAGATTTGACATCCACTAATGATCCTTACCTGATCCAATATTTATTAGAATGTTTGCAAAATGATGATTTTTCCCTCCAGATTTGCTCCAGTTGACTCTTGGCACTCTACTATAAGTGCAAGTCCTCATTTCTCCCTCATTGATTTATTTATCTATTTATTATTAGTGTGGATAATCAATTCCTATTTTTCCAATAGTTTACTTTGTACTTTGGTGCTTAAATTGTCCCAGTTTTGGCCAGTGGCATCCCTTCTGTGTCCTTGTGACATGCTCCCATCACTTATTAAAGGAATTTATTACTCTCTTACTTTCTGGGTTAAAAAAATATTCTAGGCTCATCTTGTACCTACCCTGTGATAGCCCTGGAATCATCCACTCTCTGAGGAGCCCTGGTAGGGAATGATCTTAGCAACCAAGATCCATTCAGGTTTATATACACATACACATTCACTTACATACATATATATGTGCACATAAGCATGCATACACATACAATATGTGTGCGCATTTTAAAATGCAATGGAAATTACAGAGAGTGGAAGTTTATAAGACAAGCTCATGATATTTCTCCAGGATTCAGAATAAAGGAATGACTCATGATGAAGATAAAAGAAATGGAGAAGAGATCCAGAAAATCCAAAATATAAGTATGAATTCTGAAAGGAGACCAGAGCAAATATAATAACAGCCATTATCAAATAACTGATAAACAGATTACCTATCCAGGAAAAAAAATTAGATTGGTATCAAATTTGCCCACAATGCCAACTATCAGAAGGCAGTGATGCAATAGCCTAAGTTTGGGGAAAAAAATTTGTGAATTCAGAATTCAGTATTTAGCCAAGCTGTGATGTAAGGACATTATAAAGTCATTCCAGGCATAAAGATCTTAGAAATTTTAACATCTCTAACTCCCTTCTTAGAAAAAATAAATACTCGGGCGCCTGGGTGGCTCAGTTGGTTAAGCGACTGCCTTCGGCTCAGGTCATGATCCTGGAGTCCCGGGATCGAGTCCCGCATCGGGCTACCTGCTCAGCGGGGAGTCTGCTTCTCCCTCTCCCGCTCCCCCCTCTTGTGCTCTTTCTCTCTCTCACTCTCTCTCTCAAATAAATAAAATCTTTAAAAAAAAAAAAAAGAAAAAATAAATACTCAAAGTATCAAAGAAATATTATAGCCATTTAAGGAAAGAATGAAAATAATGAAAAGATGTGGTATTTCTAAAAATGGTAATGTGACAACACGGATGGACCTAGAGGGTATTATGCTAAGTGAAATAAGTCAGACAAAGACAAATTCCATACAATTTCACTTATAAATGGAATCTAAAAAAAAAAAAAAGAATAAACAAAAAGCAGAAACAGACCCCTAAATACAGAGAACTCAGATTTGCCAGAGGGAAGGGGGTGGGGATTGGGCACAATGGGTGAAGGGGAGGGGGACATAGCTCTCGTTATGGAATGAAGAAGTCATTGGGATGAAAGAGCATAGGGATATAGTCAACAGTACTGTAATAGAATTATATGGGGACAGATGGTAGCTACACTTGTGGTCCACACAGCATAATATATAGAATCATTTGTCGAATCACTATGTTATACACCTGAAACTACTGTAACATTCATTGTCGACTACAATTTAAAAAAATGGTAGTGGGTGGGGCGCCTCGGTGGCTCAGTCATTAAGCGTCTGCCTTCGGTTCAGGTCATGATCCCAGGGTCCTGGGATCAAGCCCCACATTGGGCTCCCTGCTCCATGGGAAGCCTGCTTCTCCCTCCCCCACTCCTCCTGCTTGTGTTCCCTCTCTTGCTGTATCTCTGTCAAATAAATAAATAAAATCTCAAAAAAAAAAAAATTGGTAGTGGGTAAACAAAACCAGTAAACCTTAGATGTCAAAATAGTTGTTAACGTGGTTATAAAACCAGGCAAATGTCAAAAGTATTGAGTAAAATAAAAGATACGTAATGAACAATAACGAATAGTATTAATAATCTAGCTCTAAGATCCTGGATTCTTTTAACAAACACTGGGAGTCTGGTGAAGAGCCGGGGATGGAAGAAGGAGCTAAAAGCAGTACTGTGGAATTTCCTGGGCCTAGCGTCACAGGGCCTGGGTCCCCACTCTTTTTTCCACAAGCATCCCCAATCCCTAGAAGAAAGTTCAAGCTCTGTCGTCTATGTCAGTTAGAGTATGGGACAAGGGTCTCTCCATACTTGGCCAAAGAAAAAGTTCCTTGCTTGAGGAAGGTCCAGGGTGTCCTCCACCTTACATCTGGCCCAATGGCCCTGGGACTGGGGATGCCCACAGGCAGAGTTGGCAATAGTTGGTAGTTGGCCAAGAGGCAACTCAGAAGCAATGTGACCTTCCAGGGGATAAAAGTAACCAATAGAAGTGACTGCACCTGAGAAAAGAAACTTGAGCCCACAAAGTTCTTTATGTGCAGAAGGGAACCAGCCTAGCTGCACCATTGTACAGAGGGCTCAATAGTTCTGCTGGTCTCAGCCTACGGGTCAGGGAGACCCACAGCAGCTGCCCGTCTACACCACATTGGCTGGGAGCAGTGAGACCTATTTTTATCTAGGCCCTGCAGCCTGGAACTGGGTTGAATAGGCTAAGAATTACAAGGAGGGCACCTTTACATTTCTCCTGCACGGGCTTTCAGCCCTCTAACCCCATCGCATACTAATGGAACATTCACCTATTTGCCTTCCTGTGACTTCCTGTGAGCCCCCGTCTCCCCACCCTAAGCACAACCCTTGACATAGCCAATGCAAGATTTTATCCTGCAATTTTCATTTATAGAAGAGACTAAAAGGAAGCTATGTGCTTCCCGAGACTTGCTTAGGGACACTCAGGACACAGGACCCTTATCTCAGTTGCAGGGTCTATCACAGGATGGTGTGGGGGGCAGGGATCCTCAGTACCAGTGAAGGTGGCATAGGCATGGTGCAGCTCACTGAGGTGACTGGCTGTGTTCTGGAACTGACGCTCCAGGGAGATGAGCTGGCGCTCAGTGCTCCTCTGCTCTTGCGCAGGGTCCATGAAGGGGCCGGAGAGGGCCTTGTCAATCAGGCCTTCCAGCTCCACCAGTGACGCGGCTATCAGCTGCTGTAGCTTGGGCACGATGGCATGCCGCTTGCTGAGCAGGAACTCTGAGGCCTGGCTTTTCTCAAATTGAAATGCCTCCCACACATCCAGGAGCTGTGGGGCAAGCAGAGCGCGGTCAAGCAGAAGCGTGTGGGGGGGAGGGGGGCTGGGAGGCATGGGTGACTTCGGGAATTGCCTTCTCACCGAGATGTCCAGTGCCTCGTTCTCAGCACTAAAGAGGCAAAAGTGGTTCCGGATGAGTTCGTGGAGTGACCGTATGTATTCCATTCGCTCCTCCAGCATGTTGTACTGCTCATTGGCCTCGTTCAACTGCAGGGGCCACAGCATGAGACCAGCACCCCCACAACCCTGTGCACCAGTCTGGGCTCATCCCTGAGGGGCACTCCCACCTTCTAGAGGCTCCAGACCCCAGCAGCCACCATTAACCCAACTGGGATCAGGGGCACCGTGGGATCAGATCCCATCTGACCCAGGTCTCTGTGAAGACAGCGCAGCTCCGCCCACACCAAATCATGACAGGGCAATAGATCCCTAGCTGACTGCCATAGAGAGCAGAACTATCTCTGAAAGCAGGACCGTGGTTCTCATCTTGCCACGGCCTCTTCCTGACATGAGGAAACGGAGGGCCATGAGAACAGGGTGAGAGTTAGTAAGGGCAGATCACATACGTGAGCCTAGTTTAAAAGCATCAAGCCCCATTGGGAGCTCACCAGAGACCTGAAGAAGAGTGTGCTGAGCATGTGAGCAAAATGGGCCCCTGGATAAGCTGGGAAGGAAAGGCAGGAAAAGCCTACCTTCTGGGAGCACCGTGCAATGGTATGAATGTCTGAGTTGATGGTTTGGAAGACCTCCGTGAAATCCATGAGCTCTGTTATTAGTTGCTGACTGAGGGTCCAGCACTCATTCTGCACATGTGTAAGAATGTCCTTCCTGATGCTATCCAGCTTGGATTCTGAAGACAGGAGAGAGTCACATGGTAGGGGGCTATATGAAAGAGAAGGGGTGCTGGGGAAGTGCTGTGGGTCCAGAGTGGGGAAGGAGTAATGGGGAGGCCAGACCATGAATTCATTCCTTCACTCAGTGAACACTTACTGGACCCCTGCCCAGTGTCTGGTCAGCGGCTCTTCACTGGTGCTGTCCACAGCTGTCCACAGCTACTAAAGGCTGTGCCAGGCACCAGGAGACCAGAGTGACTGGGTGAGACAGAAAGTGTTCCCACCCTCAGAAGTTCACAGTATGGTGGCAGAGACAAACACATGGACAATCACAAACCAGTGTGATAAATGCTCTGCAAGTCCTGAGCCTGATATAGTGAAAGGAGAGGAGGCCTGTGGAGGCTGGGAAAGGCCTCCCCTGGAAGGGAACACTGGAGCTGAATGTGTCGAGTAGCTAATGCTCCAAAGAGCAAAGCCACGCCAAGCAGATGAAATAGCACGTGCAAAGGCACGGGAATGACATGTTCGTGAATAGCAGAATGCCCTATTGCGATGAAAGCTTTCTGTTTGGGGAGCCTTAGTGGCTTTGCTCCAGTAGAAGAGGTACCAAGAAGAATGTGTAATCTGCCCTTTGTTTTTAAGGATTAAAAGAAGAAGCTGTCAGGTGGATATGGGACTTAGAGGCTGCCTTTGGTGATATGAACAACTCCACCGTTTCCAAGGGCAGGAGTAACATTGGCATGAGGCCTCACCAAATCACTGACAGCACCAAGATACCACTGATTATAAGAAACACCATTTATTTTATATACCACACAAAAAGAAAAAATCGATGCCATTTAAAATCTGACATTCCATCACTTATAATACACCTCTTAAGTTCAGAGATGTTAAAATATGCACAGGAGAGCAAAATACAATATAGAAATATGATATGCAGGGGCGCCTGGGTGGCTCAGTCAATTAAGCATCTGATTCTTGATCTCAGCTCAGGTCTTGATCTCAGGATCATGAGTTCAAGCCCTATACTGGGCTCCACGTCCAGAAAAAAAAAAAAGAAAAGAAGGAGAAGAAGAAGAAGAAGAAAGAAAGAAAAGAAGAAGAAGAAGAAGAAGAAGAAGAAGAAGAAGAAGAAGAAGAAGAAGAAGAAGAAGAAGAAAGAAGAAGAAGAAGAAGAAGAAGAAGAAGAAGAAGAAGAAGAAGAAGAAGAAAGAAAAGACAAAGAAAAAAGAAATATGAAATGCAGTATACCACAAAATACAGCATAGAGTGCTTGCTTACTACATGCCATATACAATATCAACTACTTTACCTGTATTAACCCTTTAAATCCTCACAAAAACTCTTTGAAGTAGATAATATTATTATCCCTGTTTTACAGATTAATAAACTGAGCCTCAGAGGGGTTCAACGACATTATCAATATCACACAATGGCAACAAAAGTCCAGGACCACATGGCTTCACAGGCAAATTCTACCAAACATTTATTTATTTACTTTTTTTTTTTTTTGCAGAGTACAAATGCCTTGTTCTTTTTTTTTAAATTTTATTATGTTATGTTAATCACCATACATTACATCATTAGTTTTTGATGTAGTGTTCCGTGATTCATTGTTTGCGTATAACACCCAGTGTTCCATTCAGTATGTGTGCAAGCTGGTGCAGTCACTCTGGAAAACAGTATGGAGGTTCCTCAAAAAGTTGAAAATAGAGCTACCATACGATCTAGCAATTGCACTACTGGGTATTTACCCCAAAGATAAAAATGTAGTGATCTGAAGGGATACGTGCACCCCGATGTTTATAGCAGCAATGTCCACAATAGCCAAACTGTGGAAAGAGCCAAGATGTCCATCGACAGATGAATGGATAAAGAAGATGTGGTATATATATACAATGGAATATTATGCAGCCATCAAAAGGAATGAGATCTTGCCATTTGCAACGACGTGGATGGAACTGGAGGGTGTTATGCTGAGCGAAATAAGTGAATCAGCGAAAGACATGTATCATATGACCTCACTGATATGAGGAATTCTTAATCTCAGGAAACAAACTGAGGGTTGCTGGAGTGGTGGGGGGTGGGAGGGATGGGGTGGCTGGGTGATAGACATTGGGGAGGGTATGTGCTATGGTGAGCGCTGTGAATTGTGCAAGACTGTTGAATCACAGACCTGTACCTCTGAAACAAATAATGCAATATATGTTAAGAAAAAAAAAAGAAGAAGATAGCAGGAGGGGAAGAATGAAGGGGGGAAAATCGGAGGGGGAGACGAACCATGAGAGACTATGGACTCTGAGAAACAAACTGAGGGTTCTAGAGGGGAGGGGGGTGGGGGATGGGTTAGCCTGGTGGTGGGTATTAAAGAGGGCACATTCTGCATGGAGCACTGGGTGTTATCTACCAAACACTTAAAGAAGAGTTAATACCTATTCTTCTCAAACTATTCCAAAAAATAGAAAAGGAAGGAAAACTACATTCATTCTATGTGGCCAGCACTACCCTGACACCAAAGCCAGATAAAGACACCACTAAAAAAGAGAACTTCAGGCCAATATCCCTGATGAACATAGATGCAAAAATTCTCAATAAAATACTAGCAAACCGAATCCAATAATACATTAAAATAATCATTCACCATGATCAAGTGGGATTTATTCCTGGGCTGCAAGAATGGTTCAATATTTGCAAATGAATCAATGTGATACATCACATTAATAAAAGAAAGGATAAGAATCATGATCTTTTCAGTAGATGCAGAAAAAGCACTTGACAAAGTACAACATCCATTCATGATAAAAACCCTCAACAAAGTAGGTTTAGAGGGAACATACTTCAACATAATAAGGGCCATTTATGAAAAACCCACAACTAATATTATCCTAAATGGGGGAAAAACTGAGACCTTTCCACTACAGTCAGGAACAAGACAGGGATGTCCATTCTCACCATTTTTATTCAAGATAGTACTGGAGGGACACCTGGGTGGCTCAGTCGGTTAAGCGTCTGCCTTCGTCTCA
The DNA here is from genome assembly GCF_004348235.1 of Phoca vitulina. Taxonomy (NCBI): domain Eukaryota; kingdom Metazoa; phylum Chordata; class Mammalia; order Carnivora; family Phocidae; genus Phoca; species Phoca vitulina. The sequence goes on from NW_022589739.1 coordinate 10,230,161, forward strand.
GGTCATGATCCCAGCATCCTGGGATTGAGCCCTGCATTGGGCTCTCCACTCAATGGGGAGTCTGCTTCTCCCTCTGTCCCTTCCCCTCCTTGTGCACTCTCTCTCAAATAAATAAAATCTCAAAAAAAAAGAAAAAGATAGTACTGGAAGTCCTAGCCACAGTAATCAGACAACAAAAAGAAATAAAAGGCATCCAGATCAGCAAGGAAGAAGTAAAACATTCATTATTTGCAGATGACATGATACTACATACAGAAAACCCAAAAGACCACCAAAAAACTGCTAGAACTAATAAACAAATTCAGTGAAGTTGCAGGATACAAAATAAACGTGCAGAAATCTGTTACATTTCTCTACACCAATAATGAAACAGCAGATAGAGAAATTAAGGAATGAATCCCATTTACAACTGCACCGAGAACAAAAAGACACCTAGGAATAGATTTAACCTAAGACATGAAAGACCTGTACTCTGAAAACTATAAACACTGATGAAAGAAATTAAAAAGGACACAAAGAAATGGAAAGACATTCCATGCTCAAGGATTGGAAGAACAAATACTGTTAAAATGTCTATACTACCCAAAGCAATCTACACATTTAATGCAATCCCTATCAAAATACCAACAGCATTTTTCACAGAGCTAAAACAAACAATCTTAAAATTTGTATGGAACCACAAAAGGCCCTGAATAGCCAAAGCAATCTTGAAAAAGAAACGAAAAGCTGGAGGCATCACAATTCCAGACTTCAAGTTATATTACAAAGCTGTAGTGATCAAGACAGTATGGTACTGGCACAAAAAACAGATACAAACTCACAATTACATGGTCAATTAATCTTCAACAAAGCAGAAAAGAATATCCAATGGGAAAAAGACTGTCTCTTCAACAAGTGGTATTGGGAAAACTGGACATCTATGTGCAAAAGAATGAAAGTTGACCATTTTTTACACCACACACAAAAATAAATTCAAAATGGATTAAAGACCTAAATGTGAGACAGAAAACCATCAAAATCCTAGATGAGAACACAGGCAATAACCTCTCTGACATGGGCCAGAGCAACTTCTTACTAGATATGACTCCTGAGGCAAGAGAAACAAAAGCAAAAATGAACTATTGGGATTTCATCAAAATAAAAAACTTCTGCACAGCAAAGGAAACAATCAACAAAACTAAATGGCAACCTATAGAATGGAAGAAAATATTTGCAAGTGATATATCTGATAAAGGGTTAGTATCCAAAATATATAAAGAACTTATAAAATTCAACACTCCAAAAATGAATAATCCAATTGAGAAATGGGCAGCAGATATGAAAAGACATGTTTCCAAATAAGACATACAGATAGATGGCCAACAGACACATGAAAAGATGCTCAACATCACTCATCATCAGGGAAATGTAAATCAAAACCACAATAAGATATCACCTCACACCTGTTAGAATGGCTAAAATTAATACCACAAGAAACAAGTCTTTTTTTTTCTAAATTTCTTTTTTTTAAAGATTTTATTTATTTGAGAGAGAGAGAGTGAGAGAGAGAGAGAGAGAGAGAGATCACGAGCAGGGGGGAGGGGTAGAGGGAGAAGCCAACTCCCCGCTGAACAGGGAGCCGGATGCAGAACTCCATCCCAGGACCCTGGGATCATGACCTGAGCTGAAGGCAGAGGCTTCACCAACTGAGCCACCCAGGCGCCCAAGAAACAACAGTGTTGGCAAGGATGTGGAGAAAGAGGAACCCTCTTGCATTGTTGGTGGGAATGCAGACTGGGTACAGCCACTCTGGAAAACAGTATGGAGATTCCTCAAAAAGTTAAAAATAGAACTACCCTAAGATCTAGCAATTGCACTACCAGGTATTTACCCATAGAATACAAAGATACTAATTCAGAGGGATACATTCACCCAGATGTTTATAGCAGCATTATGTACAATAGCCAAATTATGGAAGCAGCCCAGGTATCCATCGATTAATGAATGGATAAAGAAGATGTGGTATATATACACAATGGAATATTATTCAGCCATAAAAAGAATAAAATCTTGTCATTTGCAACAACATGGATGGAGCTGGAGAGTATTAGGTTAAGCAAAATAAGTCAGTCTGAGAAAGACAAATACCATATGCTTTCATTCATATGTAGAATTTAAGAAACAAAACAAAAGAGCAAAGGGGAAAAAAGAGGGGGGGGGGGGGGGGCAAACCAAAAAACAGACTCCTAACTGTAGAGAACAATCTGATGGTTACCAGAGGGGAGGCTGGTGGGGGGATGGGTGAAATAGATGATGGGGACTAAGGGGGGCACTTGCTGTGATGAGCACAGGGTGTTGTATGGAAGTGTTGAGTCACTATATTGTACACCTGAAACTAATATTATGCTCTATGTTAACTGACTGGAATTTAAATAAAAACTTAAAAAAAAATCACACAGTGGCAGAGCAAATATTCAAACTCAGGCAGCCTAGCTGCACTCTGTTCTATGTTGTGAGGGGTGAAAATAAACTGACTTATCCTCTATGAGCATCCGCAACTGGAGAGTGAGATAGTGAGTTCCAGGGACAGAGAATTGAAACGCACTGGGTATGACCCTTCTGGAGCCTTGAAGGAAGTAACCAATGGGATTCAATACCAAGAACTGAGACTGAGAAAACCGAGAGGGGGGGAACGCCTGGAGGGGCACGTGAGGTTGAAGAGAACACCAAGAAGAGAACTTAACCTTTTAAAAACGATCCCTGGGGCCCATCACAGTAGCTGGGCTGGTGCTGCTTTTAAGAGCCACAGGGGCAGACAGGTGAGGGCAGAGAGGAGCTCAACAGTGACATGGGACGGTCTAAATCAGCAATAGGCTGGAAATACCAGGGCTGCTGGGGGTTAGAAATTGGAGACGGATGGGAAACAGACTTAAGAGAGATTTAGCAGGCAGAAAATGGGAGGGATTTGGTGACAGCCTGGATGTGGTGGAGTCTGGGAGAGGGAAGAATAAAGGATGGGCGCTAACTCACAAGAGTGACTACGTCATTCACAGTTCAAGGAAGCCCAGGCAGAAGAGGAACAGAGTTGGAGGATAAGCAGACAAAACTAGATCACAAGAAGGATAGGGTAGACAGAAGGGGATAAGGTTAAGTGAAAAAATTAAGCACCTACTGCATGCCTGTCTCAATGCTAGAAACATTGCAAATAATATCTCATTTACTCTTCCTTGTCAGAACCCTGTGAGTGACTGCATTATTATGTCCCTGTTACAAATAAACTGAATGAAGCCCAGGGACCTGAGGTCACACAAACCAGTGAAAAGCAGACCCAGGATTCTGAACCCCATGTTTTTCTCTCTCCATCTGTTGTTCTTGAAGAGGCCAGTTGATCTTGGACTAAGGACCAAGAATCTAACCAACGAGGAAGAACAGAGACTTCCCGAACAACACTAGAGAAAGCCTTCCCAAAACGGGGTCAGAAACAAAGCAGGCCAGCCACAGGCCCTCCCTGTTCTTGCCATGCCAGCCTGAACCCCCTGTACATTTAGGTGGGGTGGAGGGAGGGAAGAGTGGGGAATTTTTGTGGCCCAAAAGATGCATAATTAGGCATGCGTTTTCATCTGTTGAAGAGCAAAGACAAAGGGCAAGGCAGGCAAGCATTTTCAAGCAAGCTCTTTCAGGGCCCCCCAAGGCCACCCACCTTCATAAAGAAAGCAGGCCTTCAGGCCATGGGTCTGACAGTATCTACTCTTTGCAGGCAGCAGACACTATTGGTTATTGGGAGCTAGGTTAGAAAACAGAACCACCTCCTGTTCCCTAGAAGAACAAATCAGTGGCTTCCCGGTCTACCCCACTGTGAGCCTTTCTAAGACCAGCTTCTAGGCAGAGACACTTTAGCTAGTAGACAATAGCACGAGACATCCTTCCTGTTGGAAGGGAGGAAAAAAAAAGGAACAAAATGAAGTCTTTTTTTTTTTTTTTAAAGATTTTATTTATTTATTTGACAGAGAGAGACATAGCGAGAGAGGGAACACAAGCAGTGGGAGAAGGAGGGGAGAAGCAGGCTTCCCCGCGGAGCAGGGAGCCCGATGTGGGGCTCGATCCCAGGACCCTGGGATCACGACCTGAGCCGAAGGCAGACGCTTAACGACTGAGCCACCCAGGCGCCCCACAAAATGAAGTCTTAAAGAGGATTTCTCAGAGACCCAGGGAGACCCGACAGCTGGGCCTTGGCCTACTTGGGGGACAGAGGGAAACCAAGACAAGAAGGAAACCCAGATGGGTTGAAGAGGAAACAGATGACAGAGTGGGCTTGAGCTCCGCTTTCCATGTGGAACTTCGGGAAGTTACCACTGCAGAGTACCCATGTGCCAACATGAGATAGTCATGCCAGTGTAGAAATCACAGTGTGGTGCCTTGTGGCAAAAAGAGGGCCAAATACATTGCTCCCAAGTCCCCCACAAGTCCCAAATGGCAGGGGACACAGAAGACAATGGAAAGTTAATAACTAGTGGGCCTGGATGGGTTCCATGCAGGGGGGTGAGGGACCCTAAAGCAGAAGCTATGGGGCTAGCCAGCCTAAGACGAAGACTAGATGAAGGGTTCACTAAAATCCCAAGGACCTGCAAAGCCAGCAGGAGCTAATGGAGGGCCAAGTCAGCAAAGGTAGACACTATGGGCTCCTACCGGCCCAGAGAACACATATAGTTACACCAGCTCAGGCCACAGCTGCACCAGAAGCAGCTATGTTAGAAGGAGGGCAGAGGCCAGGCAGGGATGTATTACACTTGGTAAGGGCAGACAGAAGCCAGCAAAGAAGAGCACACAGCCCAGCAGCCCTCTCTAATGCCAGATGCCACCTTGCGGGGGAAGAAGAACAGAGGGCACTTGAGAATAAAAACAACCCAGAACTGTAGAATGAATTTTGAATTGATCAAATACCCAAAATAGCCTGAATTAGATCCTAAGTGCTGCTTTAAATGAAAAATGCTTTCACTTTCAATTGGAATACATTCTCTCAGCATCTGCAGAAGTTACGACTACAGAGTAAGACCATAACAGTTAAAGAGAATAACTTTTTATACATGCAAATTATACTGTCAATTTTGACTCCGCTGCATCCGTGGGGAGGGGCACTCCTGATTCCCGAGAATCTCTGCAAAGAAACTGAGCTCACGAGCCTGAGGAGTACGTTAAGATTTTTCTCAGTCACATTTGGTTTAAACTACTTCCAGGTCAGAAAAATAGAAAGTGTCAGGTGACAGAAACATGACTCCTGAAGAGTATGGGGAGTGAGCAGAGCCAAAACAGAGAGAGAGGCTATCCTCTGTAATGGTCACACCTTTAATTGCAAAGGGAAGGGCCTGGGACCTGGGCCTTTGGGAGGCTCTACAGGCCCAATGAGGGGCCTTCACCAAAAGTCCTTGGAGGACATTCCAGGCCAGAGGAGGGCCAAGTGGATAAGACAAGGAAGGCGGAAGGAAAGGAAAGAGGATAAGCGGCACTCACCCATCTCTGACTGTAGGTGATGGCAGCTCAGCAGCATCAGTCTGCCTTTTGTGACCAACTTGTCAGGTATATTGGAGACATGGGTCTGCCAAATGTTCAGGCAGCCCACCAGCATCACGTAGTTCTTGATAGGACAACCTCTCATGGACTCCAGCTTCTGAGGCCCCCAGGCTCGCAGGAACTGATGAATGCCTGTCATCCAGTGATGGTCCCTGCAGAATTCCTTCACCTCCCACAGCATGCCCTAGGCACAGACAAGGTGCTTATGACAGGACTTAGTGGGCATCACCCCCCTCCTTAAACCTCTCTTCTCACCTCCAGCAAGGCCTGTTGCGTAGTCAGTGCCTGCTGGATCCGAGGATTGTTGTCCAGATCCTCTTGCAGCTGCTTATAACTGGGGGGCAAGGACTGGCCCCGCAGCCGGTACCCACGGACCTCTAGGGCTTCGGTAATCGTGTGAGATTTCCAGGGCCACACCAACCCTATATTCGGGCCACAGAAGATGTGCACAGCATCGCTGGGCTGGCCCTGGAGCTTGGGCATCACGAATTCCGTGTTCGAATCTTCCTCTTCATCTTCTTCTAGTGGGGCACATGCCATAATTGTCCATTGAGTACCCTGCAGGGTCCCCACACAACCTCTGTCTCTCCCTGAGTGTATACATTACACACACACACACACACACTCCTTGCTCCTGAGTGAGTTTACACATACATCTATATCACAAACACAGACCCACTGAGGGAATTTATTATTTAGGGTTCAGGTTTGGAAAACAGAATTTATTTAGTATAAGCAGTAAGGGAATTATTATAGAATATTAAATCGTTTGCAAATAGTTGGAAGAACTGAAAAACAAACACTCTAGGCTAAGCATCCATGGCTCAGTGCTGCCCAGCACATTGGAATGTCACTGCCACACCACCAGCCACAGAAGCACGCTACCTCTGTCACGATCGCCTCCAGCAGATGGAGGGCATAGGCGCTGCTGCCTCTCTCCCATTCTGACCTCAGTTCTGTCTGAACTGAAGTCCCATGCACACCTAAATCACATACAACACCTCGCTGCAAGGAGATCTGGGAAATGTAGTTCGTAGAACTCCAGCCTCTGTAGAAGAGAGGAGGAGTGGGCAAAGCTGTTGAACATGGCTGTCCTTAGTATCTGTCTTAAGGAATATCCTTGAGCCTGGCTTCCCCTTTAACTTCTTAGAAACTGGTTAATTGCCAATTTCAGTATTTGTGTTAAAACTTTGTGCAAAAAGGGGGAAAAAGCATCGAAATGTTCAGAAATTAGATGCACAGTACTCTCTCTCTCTCTCAAATAAATAAATAAATCTTTAAAAAACAAAAGAAAAAACTACATTTTGAAAGAGCATAATTGAGGACACTGCCTCAGACTGTTCAACAACAAGACATATTCTACTAAAATTACTGAATTTCAAGAAAAAAAATGTTCAGATATCCAGGAAAAAAGGAAAATAAAGTTTTGCTCCCACAAACCCTTCCTAAGGAATCTAAATAGAGAATGAGCTTCACACAATTACTGAGAGACCGATCAACATAAAGACTGCTGGTTGGCTTAAATATATTGTTAATTGTAGAACTAAAATTAAATAAGGTTTTATTAAATATAAATTATTAGGAGGGAAATAATACAGTATGAAATGATGCTGTAGAGAATGCTGGTAACTCCCTTGCTTGCCACGTTTTGAGAATGGAAGAATGGAACCTTGGAAGGCATACTGGCTGACTACCCAAGAGCTACTCCCTTCTCCCTTCTTCTGTGGTGGAAGAGCCCATCTTCTGTGAGAAACTAGAAATGTCAGCCATTTGATTTCCCAGCCCTTCTTGCTGCTGGAGGTAGCCACATGACCTAGATTTTTACAATGAGATATAAAAGTGAGTGAGTCTGCTGGGGAGTTTCTGGAAGATTTCCTTTCCTGATAAAATGTGAGAGTCAGGCAAGGAGAGATCTCCCTCCAATGTTCCTCCCCTTTTCCCCTGATCTTGCATAAGAATGGGATGCTTGGAGCTGGAGCTTGTCTTGCAACTATGAGGCCTGGGGATGAAAACGTTTCTAATTCAGCCTCCCCTGCCACACACACCCCTCTAAGAGAATTTGCCCTTACCTACAGCTGAACTCAGAAAGGGGTAGGGGAAAGATATAAGGAGCCTGATTCTTGATGACATCTTTGAGCCACTGAACCAACCCTGGGAGCATCTACCTAGAGACTTCTTGCTATGTGAGATAATTGTTGTTATTGTTAGGCTACTCTTAGGTCTTCTGCTACTTCCACTGAAAGCATTCTCAGTGACTCAGAATTCGAACACACAAGCAAAGTCAAAAGACTAAGAAAGAGAAATAAAGCCTTGATGACATTGCCTGGGCCTTGAATCCAGCTGAGCCTGAATTTAGCTGCATCCAGGTATTTCTTAGTTATGGGAGTCAATAAATTCCCCTTTTTGCTTACCGAGTTCTAAGTTAGAAATACGTTATCCAAAACCAACGTGCACATTTAGGCCTACATAATGAATGTTTATAGCCAATACAAGCATAGCTGAAGATTGGAGCCTCCACCAAACACACCCTTCTTAGAGGATCTGCTTTTCCTTATAGCTAAAACCAATTAATTTGTACCATAACCCAATTCCCCTTTGCCAGAGCTTATGGATATGTGGTTCTCTCTATAGGATAGGCTGAATCAATCATATTCCTGGTCTTGAAAATTTGAAATAAGTCAGTCACACATACAGGAAAACTGAAAGATCATATCGAGTCAAGGATGGAGTTGGTACCATAGAAAGCCCAAGTCATTTGGAAGCAAGTTATAAGGGAGCACAAAGTTCAAAGGAAGCAGGGACAGCTAGTTTTAGGGGAGAGTCAGGGGAACTGGGAAGAAGCACAGAGAGAAGTTGAGATAAAAGGATAAGCAGCAACTTGAGAGACAGGGCTCTCTTCCTGACAACCTAGTTTTTCCATTTCTGTGAAGCGTGGTGCTGTCACAGCTTTTCTGTCTTTGAATTTGGTCACTTTCCGTTTTGTGAGCTCCAAAACACAAGACGAGGTTGAAGAACTGTGATTCAAGGTGCCAAGACCCACGAGAGTGCTCAAGCAATATGGTGCGATACAGTCGATTCACGTGTGATTCTGAGCAATGGAAAGAAAAGCTAGTGTATTTTTAACACAACTTGGTGACTGCAATATCCCAACAAAACAAAACGGAAGTCACTAATAACTTACTTCATAGCCAACATAAGAGTAAAATAAAGCTTGCTTATGATAAGAAGTCTGATATCAACTAAATCAAAGAAACATAAAAGTCAACATGGAGCTGCATTTTAAAATATCAATCCGACTGTGAAAAACCAAATAATATAGACGTTCACTGTAGGTTCCTTTGAAAGAGTCACTCAGACATTTTACACACAGCAGCAAAGCGGCTTGTCAAGCATATTATACAACTCTTCATCTCTTCAGAATTTCTTAGTCACAGAGTGGCAAGAAAAAAGTCTCTCTTCTCTTTCAACGATCAATCCACTCACTGCTACACTGCTTACCTCTACTCTTTCTCTTGCTGGTCATACTGTTCATACCTCACACTCCCAAGACACCCACCCCCCGCCCCCAGCCACATGCAGCCCCCTGGCAAAAAAATACAGTAATGACCGGTTCATTCTTTGCATTATATCTCTCAGCTAACTTCAAAGCCATCCCAACCAAAATATATATAAAAGAGTTTATCATAAAATATCAAAAAGATACACTGATCTTGGTAAAGTTAATGTAAAAACTTTAAGTTCCTGAACTTGACACCTGCCAGATGAGAAAAATCTTATCCAATTGTAATTTCCCAGTTTTAAATTGCAGAAAATTCCTGATAAGATTATAAGGACATCAGATAACAATATTGATCATCTCTTTTTAGTTGCAAAATGTTCCAGTACTAAGACTGTTCTCTGGAAAATGTTGGAGAATGCAGCCTAAGACTGCAGGATATGCTGCACCTGTTTTATTAGTAATAGGCTGGGTCTTCTTCTAGGGACCAGAACCTAGTCAGTGTGTAAGTTTCTACTGTAAGGGGCTGATTTTTCATATTTTTGAAAATATACACAGAGGCACCAAAATCATTTTGTAATTTGGTTAAAATGCCATGCAAATTTTGCCTCACTTAAGTAAAAGATTTCTCAGATAGATGTACATTTCTTAAAGACTACTAGTTGTGTTTTAACTGCTCAGTATTTACTTTTATTAAATGCTACTCCAATTTTCATAAAGAACTTAAGAAAATCCCTAAATCAGAACTTTGGTTCTGGTTCCTCCATGATATTACTTCGATTTTCCATGCTGATCTTTTTTTTTCCCTTCAAATTTTGATTCCGAAAAATCTCAAATATGTAGAGAAGTTTAAAGGTACTACAAATCGCTTTATCCATCCACTTTGATTCAACAGTTATTAACATTTTGTCACATTGCTTTGTTTGTTTTTCCTCCTCTCTTTCCCCTAAAACATGTGAACGTAAGATAACAAGCATCAGGACATTTCACCCCTAAATACATCAGTCTATGGTGTTCTTTTAAAAGTAGAAGGGGTGGGCAAACCTCTCGGGTCCCCTCCCTCTTTGGGAGCTTTGGACTATCGCCCAATAAACTTTGCTTTGCTGCCCACCAAGAAAAAAAAAAGTAGAAGGGGTAACCCAAGACACTGCAAGTAAACATTTTCACTTTCATTAGAACTTAGAATAAAATTTTTAAGGTTTTTATCTGTTTTGCCATTCAAAGAAAATTACTACAGTATGCCAAAATACGAATTAGTATTAAATGGGAGAATAATGTGAAATATCTGGTTTATTTCTATCTTTAATACTAGTAACAGTAAGAAAAAATTATTATCTATAGCATGTATCACTATGTGCTGAGCACTACACTAGACATATTACCTCTTTTAATCCTGCAAGTTAGGTATTCTTCTTATTCCCGTGTTATAGGTTAGTAAACTAACATGTTTGGTCCCACTGTACCATGTAAACAAACATCAGTTGTCTCTACCCATTAACCTAGATTCACTTGAGAAAATAATGTGCCCCAATTGGTGTCATCTGTAAAAGACATGGGCTCCTTTCAATGAACCTTTTCCTCCTCTGTCACTTATTTCCTAAAATTAACTTCATGTCTTTAAATCATCTTCATGAAAACATACTAGTTGAATTAAGGGGGGGGCACCTACATGTCAGATGACATGCCGTGACAGACTGAATGCCTGTATTGATTTTATTTGTAACTGGGTTAGTATTCCAAATAAAGGAAGTGTGAAGATGTATTTCCTCCCTGGTGGTTCACAAGTTTGAGGACTGATAACCAGTAATAACTGGTAACCATAATGGCTCAGTAATATTAATGGATTATCCTATATGACATGAAAAAGAGCTGTATGAAATAAAGCAAATATTGAACAAGCAGAGTTCTTCAAGTAAGTACAAATTAACTTAGCAATCAAATTTAACAGGAAACAAAATGCCATTACAACATTAGAGAAAAGCCTTACAGAGTTTGGATGAACCAGAGGAAGGACAACGTACTCACTCACATTCTTTCATACACCTCTCATTCCACTCGACTGCATGCACACACATACACACAAGCACACGCCTGAGTGAGCAAAGACACGCCCCCCAACCCCCTGCCCCCAACACCTGTGTGCACTACCCAGATACCGCTGCTCCATCCACACCCAAGGCCTGATCCTATGGCCATGCCCTTGATACTGTGCATGGCCCGTCCCCCTCCTTCCACCCTCCCTACCCCCTGCCTAAGTCTCCTTACTTAAATACCTTCAGAATACAAGGAGTCGCAGGGGGTCTTCAGGTCTGGAGATTGCATTACCTTCATGCCAAGGTATGTAGAGGGGGCAGAAATGGAAACCAGTGAGGGTTCAGACCAGGCTGAGAGCTTCTAATTACACAGAGGATAGGAATTGGGAATTCCTACAGCCAGCCCCCTGCCCAATCCAGAATACCTTCAGGACAGAGGCCTTGACAGACTGCAGGCCCACATTTAAAATCTGGATCATATTTTCAATACACGGCTCATGAGACAGCTGGCCATGATTGTCAAAGACCAGCTGGGCTGAGAGAAAGGGTTTCTTCCTTGGGGCCTGTAAGGAAGGGCCAGGAGAGGTCAGGGGGCTACATGTCAGTGTCTGCTGCCTGCCTCTGCCCACCTCCCCACATGCCACCCACCACCTCACTTGCAGCATGTTGGCCACAAAGGAGGTTATCTCCTCCTCTACGATAGACACGAGGCTCTGGCAAACCATGTAGTCTACTAGGCGGGCCAGCTGTCCCAGCCGCAGCAACCAGGCCTCTGCCTGCTTCAGCTTCTGCTCCAGCTGTTGGCACTCGACCCTCTGAAGGTATACGGAGCGTTGGTCCGTCCTGATCCTCTTGCAGTTTTTCACTCGCTCCTGCAGGCCCTGTTGCATGTGATACGTATCCTCGTGAACCTGTCAGCATAGAGAGTGGGCAACTAACTGAAGGAGGATGGAGGACAAACGGGCTACCCACTGGCCTCTGCAAAACTCGCAGGTCTCAGAGCCTGAAACCTAGCACCTACATATTCCCAAGGAGGGCTGCTTTTTAAAAGAGATTAGCCCCCAAAATCTTTCAGTGATCAGAAAAGATGCAAAATGAAGAACATACATTAAGAGGTCACACTGCTAATTTGATAGGCCAGGCCTGTCTACTAAAAGCCCCCGGGGTAGACCTCAAATAGAATTTGTGCATGTGTAAACAGAGAGGTTCACAACGCACAGATTACATAGAGAAGGAGAAAGACTGGATAAGTAAGGCTCAGCAATAATTCCAGGACATGGATTCCAATCACATGGCCTGGGAGGTGTGGCCTGCTGACTAGCATAACACTCTTTTGTGTGACAGTGGAAGGGGTCTCTGGCTCCTGAGACTTTCCACCGGGGGTGGGAAATGTGGGGTAAAAGTCTAAGAGCCTCTTTGTGGGTCCTTCTCACATCTGGGAGGTTTCTTGGCCTACACAGCCGCTGACAGTTGCCACCTCTCTGGACAGAGGGGAGACACCAGCAAGATATGCTTGGCCAGATGGACCGACTCTCCCTGACACTCTCTTGTCCTTTTTGATGTCTGGTAGAGCCTGTGATTAGAACTAACTGGTGTGTGTGGATTGTATTCTACACTCACCCTGAGTTCAAATCCCAGTCTTCGGAGACCCAGACATAAGGCACTCGAGGCCTAAGCTACACATCATGCACAAACGTGCCCTCTGACTTGGTGAGATGTTCTCTTCTGTGCTCTAGAAATACCCTCTGTACTAAGTGCTTCCCACTTCGTAGCCCTTAGTCCAGTGCATCACCACTAGCTAGTTACTCGTGTGATTTGTCCACTACACTGCAAATTCTTCGAGGAAGGCCTTCGTCACATCTTATTTCATTTCTCTTTGCTTAACCCAGTGCCTGGCACAGCTACTTCCAAAGTTAACTATAAAAAGAATGTAGGACTCACACTGAAAGGGCTTACTGAGCGCCAGTTAGGATAAAACCACACAAACAACAACAATAATTACTATACCAGATCATAATTAGTATACATTTTTAAAACCTCACCACTGAGGGGTAACATCTTCAATACCTTCAAAGTTCTGAGGAAATTTTTTTAAACCTGGAATTCTGTATGTAGCCACAGTATCACTGAAGATTGGAGATGAATAAAGACATTTCTAGATATACAAAGACCCCCAAAATTTACCATCCACAGATTCTCTCTGAAAAAAAATATACAAAAGTATATTTCTGAGAGAGGAAAATGAATACAAGAGCTACAAGAAGCTTTGATGAGCAAAGACATTTGTAAAACATATTGCCAAGTCTAAATGAGTAGGCTGCAAAACAAGAATCCTCACAACCATCCGGAATTAAATTCCAGGGAATCTTAACATAAGCATAAAGCATACTAGGAAGGGTGGAGGGTGAGGAGAGGATGAGAGGTGAGAAAGGAAACCAGAAGAGCACTAAGGTTCTTATTGTGCTTGGGAGAAAGACGTGGATACAAATCCACACTTGACATTCATTCACTCAAAACACTCACTAAGCACCTACTACTCTATGGCATAACTTATGAGGAGCACTAGAGGTATAGGAGTGAATGAAACAAATAAAAATCCCTACCCTTTTGGAGGCAGGGGGAGAGATACAATAAAAATAATAAGTAAGTAATTTATATTATATGTAAAAAGGTGATAAGGGCTATGAAAAGAAAACAGAGTAGGGAAAGAGAGATCAGGAATGCTGGTGACAGTGTGGGTTTGCAATTAGGGCTTTTAGAAAAAGAGATGAAAGAGACATTGTTATAAAAATATAAGTGGAACGTTGCGGGGGGAGCAAGATAGTGGAGGAGTAGGAGACCTGGATTTCGTCTGGTCCCAGGATTTCAGCTGGATGGGGATCAAACCATTCTGAACACCTACGAACTCAACAGGAGATCGAAGAAAGGAATAGCAGCAACTCTCTGAACAGAAAAGCGACCACTTTCTGGAAGGTAGGACGTTTGGAGAAGTGAATCCGAGGCGATATTCGGAGGATAGACGGCGGGGGGGGGGGGCCTCCGTGGGCCACTTCTGGCAAGTGATAGAGCCTCGGAGCACAAAATCGGAACTTTTAGAAGTCAGCTCCGCTGAGGGACGTCACTCCAGTGGCTAAGCGGGGGTGGAACACTCGCTGGGACAGTGTGGTCTCAGGACCCTCGGGGTCACAGAAAGACCGGGGGTGCCTAAGTGCAGCAGAGCTCCCAGGTATCGGAGCGGGGAAGCCCCGCTGCAGAGACGGAGCTGAGGCGCGGGCTCTCAGCTGGGGGTTGCCATAAACTGTGATCCGCAGCACAGTCGGGCCACTGTTCCTCCAGCAGGGACCCAACAAGCGGCAGATCTGGGGAGACTCCCCTTCCTCCCCGGGGAGCAGCGGCGCGGGAGCGCAGCGCAGGGATCTGCTGGGTTTGAAGACTCCACACGGGGTCGGGTGCCAGAGATAAAAAACGCTCGGTCACAGGCCAGGTGAGCACGGAGTGCGGCCGGAGACCGGGGAGACAGGAGTGACTGACGGCTTTTCTCTGGGGGCGCACTGAGGAGTGGGGCCCCAGTTCTCGGCTCCTCCGGGGCGGAGATTGGGAGGCCCCCATTTTCACTCTCGGCCTCCAAAGCTGTAGGGAAAGCTTGCAGAGAACGAAAGCTCCCGAGAGCAAACCCGAGCAGATTACTTAGCCCGAACAGGGCAAGGGCGGGGCAATTCCACCTCTGGCAAAGACATTTGGGAACCACGGCAACAGGCCCCTCCCCCAGAAGATCAGCGAGAACAGCCAGCCAAGACCAAGTTTACCCATCAATGAGAATGGCAGAACTCCAGCGCTAGGGGAATACTGCACATAGAATTCATGGGTTTTTTACCACGATTCTTTAGTCTTTCAAAGTTAATTTTTTTAATTTTCTCTTTTTTCTTTTTCTTTCTTTGTTTTATTTTGAACTTTTCTTATTCCCTTTTTCAAACAACATCTTATCAATCCTTTTTTTTAAAAAATCTTTTCTATTTTTCATTTTTAGAGTCACATTCTATCCCTTCATAGTAGTTAACCTTATTTTTGGTATATATATATATATATATATATATATATATATATATATATATAGTTCTCTCTTTAAAATTTTGGGATACAGTTTCTTCTAACAGATCAAAATATACCCTAAATCTCTAGTGTATGGCTTTGTTCTAGTCGCCTGCCTGATCACATTCTCTCCCCCCCTTTTTTTTAAAATCCTCTTCTTTCTTTTTTCAACCAACTTCTTATCAATTCCTTTTATAAAATCTTTTATAACTTTCATCTTTACAATCATATTCCATCCCTTCATCATATTAACCCTTATTTTTGTACATATCTAAGTTTTTCTTTCTTTACAATTTTGGGAGGCACTTTCTTCTAACAGACCAAAATATGCCCAAAATCTAGTGTGTGGCACTGATCTATGCACCAGCCTGATCATATTTGATCATATTCTACTTTTGTTTTGTTTGTTTTTATCTTTTTCTTTTTCTTTTTTTTTCTTTTTTCTTTCTTTCCCTTTCTTTTCCCCCGGCTTCAGGTCTTTTCTCATTTGTTTAGAGTATATTTTCTGGGGACGTTGTTACCCCATTAGCATTTTGTTCTCTCTTTCATCTATTCTCCTCTGGACAAAATGACAAGACAGAAAAAGTCACCTCAACAAAAAGAACAAGAGGCAGTACCGACCAACTGCCAGGGACCTAATCAATATGGACATTAGTAAGATGTCGGAACTAGAGTTCAGAATGATGATTTTAAAGATACTAGCTGGGCTTGAAAAAAGCATGGAAGTTATTAGAGAAACCCTTTCTGGAGAAATAAAAGAACTAAAATCTAAACAAGTCAAAATCAAAAAGGCTATTAATGAGGTGCAATAAAAAATGGAGGCTCTAACTGCTAGGATCAATGAGGCAGAAGAAAGAATCAGTGATATAGAAGACCAAATGATGGAAAATAAAGAACCTGAGAAAAAGAGAGAGAAACAACTACTGAATCACGAGGGCAGAATTCGAGAGATAAGTGATACCATAAGACGAACCATTAGAATAATTGGAATCCCAGAAGAAGAAGAAAGAGAGAGAGGGGCAGAAGGTATATTGGAGCAAATTATAGCAGAGAACTTCCCTCATTTGGGGAAGGAAACAGGCATCAAAATCCAGGAGGCACAGAGAACCTCTCTCAAAATCAATAAAAATAGGTCAGCACCCTGACATCTAATAGTAAAACTTACGAGTCTCAGAGACAAAGAGAAAATCCTGAAAGCAGCTCGGGACAAGAGATCTGTAACCTACAATGGTAGAAACATTAGATTGGCAACAGACCTATCCACAGAGACGTGGCAGGCCAGAAAGGACTGGCATGATATATTCAGAGCACTAAATGAGAAAAATATGCAGCCAAGAATACTATATCCAGCTAGGCTGTCATTGAAAATAGAAGGAGAGATAAAAAGCTTCCAGGACAAACAAAAACTGAAAGAATTTGCAAACACAAAACTAGACCTACAAGAAATATTGAAAGGGCTCCTCTAAGCAAAGAGAGAGCCTAAAAGTAACATAGACCAGAAAGGAACACAGACAATATACAGTAACAGTCCCCTTACAGGCAATACAATGGCACTAAATTCGTATCTTTCAATAGTTACCCTGAATGTAAATGGGCTAAATGCCCCAATCAAAAGACACAGGCTATCAGATTGGATTAAAAAACAAGACCCATCGATATGCTGTCTGCAAGAGACTCATTTTAGACCCAAAGACACCCCCAGATTGAAAGTGAGGGGGTGAAAAATGATTTACCATGCTGATGGACACCAAAAGAAAGCTGGGGTGGCAATCCTTATATCAGAGAAACTAGATTTTAAACCAAAGACTATAATAAGAGATGAGGAAGGACACTATATCCTACTTAAAGGGTCTATCCAACAAGAAGATCTAACAATTGTAAATATCTATGCCCCTAACATGGGAGCAGCCAATTATATAAGGCAGTTAATAACAAAAGCAAAGAAACACATCGACAACAATACAATAATAGTGGGGGACTTTAACACCCCCCTCACTGAAATGGACAGATCACCTAAGCAAAAGATCAACAAGGAAATAAAGACTTTAAATGACACACTGGACCAAATGGACTTCACAGATATATTCAGAACATTCCATCCCAAGGCAACAGAATACACATTCTTCTCTAGTGCCCATGGAACATTCTCCAGAATAGATCACATCCTAGGTCACAAATCAGGTCTCAACTGGTACCAAAAGAATGGAATCATTCCTTGCATATTTTCAGACCACAATGCTTTGAAACTAGAACTCAATCACAAGAGGAAAGTCAGAAAGAACTCAAATACATGGAGGCTAAAGAGCATCCTACTAAAGAATGAATAGGTCAACCAAGAAATTAAAGAAGAATTTTTAAAAATTCATGGAAACCAATGAAAAAACACACTGTTCAAAATCTTTGGGATGCAGCAAAGGCAGTCCTAAGAGGAAAGTATATAGCAATACAAGCCTTTCTCAAGAAAGAAGAAAGGTCTCAAATACACAACCTACCCCTACACCTAAAGGAGCTGGAGAAAGAACAGCAAATAAAGCCTAAACCCAGTGGGAGAAGAGAAATAATAAAGAACATAGCAGAAATCAATGAAATAGAAACCAAAAGAACAGTAGGACAGATCAACGAAACTAGGAGCTGGTTCTTTGAAAGAATTAACAAGATGGATAAACCCCTGGCCAGACTTATCAAAAAGAAAAGAGAAATGACCCAAATCAACAAAATCATGCATGAAAGAGGCTAGATCACAACCAACACCAAAGAAATACAAACAATTATAAGAATATATTATGAGCAACTATATGCCAGCAAACTAGATAATCTGGAAGAAATGGATGCATTCCTAGAGATGTATCAATGACCAAAACTGAACCAGGAAGAAATAGAAAACCTGAACAGACCTATAACCACTAAGGAAATTGAAGCAGTCATCAAAAATCTCCCAACAAACAAAAGCCCAGGGCCAGATGGCTTCCCAGGGGAATTCTACCAAACATTTAAAGAAGAATTAATACCTATTCTTCTGAAACTGTTCCAAAGGTAATTGACTCTTTATCACCTATGATAACCTGGCTCACCATTGAGGATGCACACATGATTTTTAAATACATGTTGCAAAATGAAAGAATATCAAGGAGAAATTAATAAATCTATAGTTAAAAGAGGGGCTTTTTAACATATCTCTCTCAGAAACTGAAAGATAAAGTGGATTAGAAAAGTTATCACAGGGGGGGCGCCTGGGTGGCTCAGTTGGTTAAGCGACTGCCTTCGGCTCAGGTCATGATCCTGGAGTCCCTGGATCGAGTCCCGCATTGGGCTCCCTGCTCAGCAGGGAGCCTGCTTCTCCCTCTGACCCTCCCCCCTCTCATGTGCTTTCTCTCTCTCATTCTCTCTGTCTCAAATAAATAAATAAAATCTTTAAAAAAAAAAAAAAAGAAAAGAAAAGTTATCACAGGGGAAGAGAGGAAAAAGTGAAACAAGACAAAACCAGAGAGGGAGACAAACCATAAGAGACTCTTAATCTCCGGAAACAAACTGAGGGTTGCTGGAGGGGAGAGGGGTGGAGGGATGGGGTAACTGGGTGATGGACATTGGGGAGGGCATGTGTTGTAATGAACACTGGGTATTATATAAGACTGAAGAATCACAGACCTCTACCCCTGAAACAAATAATACATTATATGTTAATTGAATTTAAATTTAAAAAAATACCCAGTTTAAAAAAAAATTTTTTTTAAAGTTACTGTGGCTGTAGAATATTTGCATAAAACAATGAATGAACTTGGTCTAATATAATTTTCTTAGACTGGATTCCCCACAAATTTGGGGAAATGTGATTTATTGAAGGCATGGTCTTCAGGAAACAAGCCTCTAAGGGAGAGCAGGAAGCAAAACAGGAAAGGGGAAATTGCCAAGCAAGAGCTCAGCTAAGGCTGTTCTTGGTCTGATGTGGTGAGAGAGGTGGCCTTGAAATGAAGACCCTATTGTAGAGCTGTCCCATGATGAAACAAGGAACCAAAAAGAAGGCAGAGGAACTGTGACATAGGAAAGGGAATAAGGAGAAGTGACCACGAAATGCAATGCAGGATTCTGGACTGGATCCTGAAACAAGAAAAAAAAACAGAAATAAAGGACATTCTTGGAATAACTTGCAAATTTTTAATAAGGACTGTGAGTTAGATAAAAATTGTAACAAAGTGAAATTTCCTAATTTTTGATAATTATACTAGAATTATGGAAGAAAGTGCCCTTGTTCTTAAGAGAAACACACTGGCATATTTAAGGGTAAATGAATTTAATATCTGCAACTTAAACCTTTCAAATGGTTCAGGAAAATAATGTATACATACATAGAAGAAGAATAAGCATGAATGATAAAGGAGACAAACGAACTATCTGGGTAAAAGGTAGATGAGAATTTATTATACTATCCTTGCAACTCTCCTAATAAATCTGAACTTATATAAAAATAAAAAGTTATACAAGAAAGAAAGAAAATGGGTTTATCCCAGTGATGCAAAAGTGGTCTAACACCGACAGTTCACCATATTAGATTAAAGGAGAAAAATTCCCATAATCATTTAAATAGAAGCAGAAAATAAATCACTGGACAAATTTCAACATTCATTCATGATAAAACCTCTTAGCAAACTAAGAATTGATGGAAATATCCTTAAAAATTGATAAAGGTTATCTACCAAATGCTTACATTTTTATATCATTATTTATTTAATGTTTCAAATTTTAGTTATTTAGTAATGCTACAATTTAATGGGCAGCTTTTATTGAGCACAGAGTACAAACTTGGTTCTGTAACAATTCAGTTACCAGGTAGGATGATGACCAATCCTCTCCTTCCCCTACATCACCCCCAACTTCTGGAGTGACTGCCAACAGGGACAAGTTCCATTCCATCCCACACAACAGCATAGAAAGTGGCTCTACATGTTGCCTTTGCTTGTCTTTTCACTCTGTGGTGCTTTTTTAAAAGTTAATTGTAATATAGATAAATGTCTTGATTTTTTTATGGTTTATATTTTTTATATTTTGTTTAAGAAACCTTGAGATAATAAAAATGTTACACTGTCTTCTGGAAGCTTTTTGGATTTTCTTTTCACCCTTATGTCTTTTATCCATCATGAACTAATTTTTGTATAGGGTACAGCAACTATTAGAAAACAGTAACATTTTAGGGCTCCTGGGTGGCTCAGTCATTAAGTGTCTGCCTTCAGCTCAGGTCATGATCTCAGGGTCCTGGGATGGAGCCCTGCATGGGGCTCTCTGCTTGGCGGAGAGCCTGCTTCTCCCTCTCCCACTCCCCCTGCCTGTGTTCCCTCTCTCGCTGTGTCTCTGTCAAATAAATAAATAAAAAATCTTTAAAAAGTTTTTTAGAAAACAATAACATTTTAAAATACCATTTATAATAGCAACAAAAATATATCAAATATCTAGTAATAAATCTAATGAAATATATTCAAGACCTCTACAGGAAACCTATAAAACCTTAGTAGGAGAAATTAAAGAAATCAAAATAAATGAAGAGATTCATGTTTATGAATTAGAAAGTGAAATATTATTAAGATATCAATGCTCCTTCAAACTGATTTACAAATTGAAAGCAAGCCAATAAAAAAATCCCAGTAAAATTATTTTGTGGAAATTAACAAGCTGATTCTAAACTTTATATGGAAATTCAAAGAACCTAGCATAGGTTGTATAATAAATGTATAATAAAAAACTTGTAAAACAAAAAGTTATAGGACTTATAATACCAGATATCAAGACATACCATAAAGCTACTATAATTAAGATGGTGTAACACTGACAAAAAGACACTTGCAACGATGTGGATGGAACTAGAATGTATTATGCTAAGCGAAATAAGTCAGTCAGAGAAAGACAAATACCATTTGATTTCACCCATATGTGGACTTTAAGAAACAAAATAGATACACATAGGGGAAGGGAAGGAAAAACAAAATAAAATGAAAACAGAGAGGGAAGCACACTATAAAACACTCTTAACTATAGGAAACAAACTGAGTGTTGCTAGAGGGGAGATGGGTGGGGGGATGGGGTAACTGGGTGATGGGCATTAAGTAGGGCACTTGATGTAATGAGCACTGTAATATTATAGGCAACAGATGAATCGCTAAATTCTACCCCTGAAACTAATAATACAGTTTATGTTAACTAAATTGAACTTAACTAAAAATTTTTTTAAAAAACAGATAAATAGACTAATGGGACAGAAGAGAGTCCAGAAACAGACCCACACGTATAGTCATCTGATTTAAGAAAAAGACACCACTGTAATTAAGTGGGGAAAAGATGGGTTTTTTTCAATAAATAGGAAAAATAAAACTTGACTCTTACCTCACACCATACATAAAAATTAATCTGAAATGTCTCATAGACCTAAATATGAAAGAAAAAGTAATAAAAGTTCTAGAAGAAAACTGGAAAATATCTACATGACTTTGGGATAGGCAAAGTTTTCTTAAACCAGGACTCAAAAGGCACCAACCAGAAAAGATTGATAAAATGAACTTCAAGAAAATTAAGAACTGTTAATCAAAAGACACCATTAAAATAAAATAGTAAAAATGGTAAAATTTTACCCATTAAAATAGTAAAAGTGTAAGCCACAGACTGGGAGAAAATATCTATAATACATATATTTGATATAGGACTCATATCTAGAATATATAAAGAACTCCTACATATTAATAGGAAAAAATAACAGATGACCCAGTTAAAAATGAGCAAGAGAGTAAGACATTTCACAGAAGAGGATACCAAAACAGCCAATAAACATATGAAAAGATGCTCAACAACCTTGGTGATCATAGAAACACAAATTAAAATGATAATGAGATACCACTGTATACCAGTTTGGCTAAAATTAAAAACCCTGACAATACAAGTGTTGGTGAGAACATAGGGCAACTGGAAATCTCCTACATTGCTAGGGTAATATAAACCTGGTACAACCACTCTAGAAAACTGTTTGGCACTGCAAAATATACATATACCCTATTCCAGCAATTTCACTCCTAGAACATATACTCCAAACAAATGAGTGTTTATATCCACCAAAAGACTTGTACAAGAATGTTCATATAAGGGGCGCCTGGGTGGCTCAGTCGTTGAGCATCTGCCTTCCGCTCGGGTCGTGATCCCAGGGTTCTGGGATCAAGCCCCGCATCTGGCTCCCTGCTTGGCTGGGAAGCCTGCTTCTCCCTTTCCCACTCCCCGCTTGTGTTCCCTCTCTAGCTGTTTCTCTGTCTCTGTCAAGTAAATAAATAAAATCTTTTAAAAAAAAAATAATAATGTTCATATCAGTATTATTCATAATAGCAAAAACTGGAACAAACTCAAATGTCCATCAATAGGAGAATAAATAAATTGTGGTACATTCATAGAGGGAAATACTACATAGCATACAAAAAAGTGAACCACCACTACTTAGAAGATTATGGATAAATCTCATTAACATTATGTTGAGTGGGAAAAAAAAGGCCAGCCATGCTGATTCCATTTATATGAAATTCAAAATCAGACTAAATAAATCTATGGTGACAGAGTCCAGAGTATTGGTTACCTTTGTGGGGGTACTGACAGGAGAGGTACGAGGGAGCTTGCTGAGATATTGGAAATGTTCTATATCTTGATCTGGGTGGTGGTTACATGGATGTATATATATGCAAATATTTCAACAAACTGCACAGTTAAAATTTGTTTACTGCATATAAATTATACCTTAATTAACAAAATAAACTACTGACTGTTAAAAAATTATAACGAGTTTTGTAACATTAAAACAAAAGTGGGATTTAGGAACTAGGAGGTAGAGAAAGGCCGTAGAAGAGCTCGCCCCCACCTTCTGCCCTGTTTAGCTCAGTGCAATGGCAGGTCCAGCTGTTACTGTCTGGAGGCTAAAGGAGCCACAAGGAGCCTCTTTTACATTATTTCTCATGTTCACAAAATCTGGGTGGGTCCCCTCTCTCGGAACTAGATGATCCCTGCAGATGGTGATCAGCCAGACAACTGTGTAAATACCCAGCCCCACCTGACAGACAACAAATGATAGCGACAGAAACAAACACACAGCAGGGCCTCCAGGAACCCTAGGCAGGGGGCATGCACTACAGATGCAAAGTAGGCATAATCAGGAAGGACGCCATCACTGGATGCTTCTACCAGCCACAGTGGCCTGCCAAAGGTTCAAATAAGTTCAAAGATAAGCCCAGCAGCATAAAAGATCCAGATTCCAACTTTCAAATTCCCTAATGCCCTCGGCACAAACAACTGAAGAAAAAGTATTGTTATGTTTCTTCTCCTCCCTGCTCAAGGCCACGACCAACCCTTAGGGAAAAGGTTGAGTCCAAGCCTCTGCCCATCTATAATCGATCCATCCACCCCACAACAGAGACTGCTGTTGCTGCGCAGGACCCTGGCTGCGAGCCAACTGCAGCATCCAGGCCACACAGGGGATCCCAGGAGAAGCTGAAGCCAAGAGGACACTGGAACTCTGGCAAGCTCACCTTGGAGAAAAGGGTCACGATAAGCTGGAGCGTCTTACCAGTTGCAGGATGGATGTGCAGAGGTGCAGGCAGCGACTGAGCAGCCGCAGAGCCTTGTGGTTCTCCTTGGCTAGAGCCCGCTGCAGGTCCAGCAGCTCGTAGCATCGATCCGACTCTTGAGGGAGCCAGGATACAGAGCGCAGCTCCTGCAGAAGCCTGGGATCAAGGGCGAAGCTCATCAGAGCCGGCATCTCAGCCTTCTTTCCTTGAATACCTTTGACCTCTTTCTAGCCCAGCTCACCTCAGAATAAGCAAAGGTCTAGAAGGGTTATAATATTCCTAGTGACCTCCAGTGACAGCTTCCTCTTGGAGAGCTCTTTGGAAGGATTCAAGCTGAGGAAGTTGCTGGCTGGGGAATTCTTTGGGAAAGGCCTGGGGTATGTGCAAATGTTAATACTAAGTGACCTTTCTGCTAGGAGAGGGTCAAATGATCCCAAAGTCTGACTTAGAAGGAGAGACTACACAGGCTTCTTCCTTGGAATAGAGGAAGCTAAGGGCCCTAAAAGTCTAGATGGACAGATGAGTTTTAGGATTAAAGGTGGTGAACCTCCACCTTCTCCATGGGCTATCCCTGAGAAAATCTGCCTCTGTTATCCACTACCCCCCCACCCTCCCCGAGAACTCTACATCTCTAAAAATACCTGAAGAAGACGAAAGACCCCCAATAAGCAGAGGATGATCATAATGGGGGTCATTTTATTCAGTACCTATTAAGAGGTATTTAACATGGTATTTTATATTTACAATCTCACTTTATTCTCACCATAGCTGTGTAGTAGAAATCTTCATCCCTAGTTTTCATATCAGGAAATGAGGCTCAAAGAGCAAAATCCCTTGCTAGTATTCAGGATTTAAATTCAGATCTGTCCAGCCTCCAAGCCCTTATGCCTTTAATCATACCATGATGATTAGGCTAGACTGGAGGATCCCTAGAGCAAAGGTTGCAAACTGGTAGGCTGTGGGTCAAATTCAGATTGAAAATGTTTTCATATGTTCCACTAAGAGTTGTCCAACCCACTGTTTTAATAAAAATTTGAGTTAACTAGGTAAAATTAAAGCACTTTAAAACAAAATGCATATTTCCAGGAAATCCTGAAAAAAAAAAAAAATAAGGCAGCTGGCAAGCTGTACCCATATTCCCAGTGGTAACAGTCAGCTGGAATTGAGTAGTGACTGTCCTACTTAGATGTAGCCTCTAGATTGCATTCCCCACAGTCCCTAATGTACTGCACCTAACCCACTGCATTTCTTCCAGAGCTCCCACACAGGCCCCATAGACATTTGAGTTTGCATCTTCTGTCAGAGAAGATAATTAGAAGTGGCTGAGGAGCGTAGGAAAAGTAAACAAAAAGTACTGAAAATAGGAATAACTAAGTCCCCCACCCCCCCCAAAAAAGAATCCAAAAGATACCATGGAAAAAGTAGAGACTTTGGATTCACACACTGAAGGTATATCCCCAGATCCAATAGTTAATAATTGTATGATCTGGGGCAAGTTGATGTGGGGAATACACAATTACAAGAAGATATGCTCAGAATACATTATTCAGAAAAAAAAAAAAACCTGGTTACTTAACAATATGTCAAGTATGACCACATTTGTGTAGGTGATAGAAAAAAAGACTAGAAGGATTTGCAACAAAATGTCTGTCGTGGTTAGTTATGTGTGGTTAAGATTAAAGATTTTTTTTCCTTCATGCTTTTTTGTGTTTTCCAAAATTTCTACAAGGAACACGTTAATACTTTTTGTCAAAATAATTTTAAAACATCCATTGGCAGTGCGTTTTGAAGACCTTACCTGCTAATATGCAGAAGCCCAGCTCCAAAGTGGGGCACAGCCAAGAGCAGGTGCTTCCCGAGGAAAGTCCGGCACCGGTGCAGCCCCTGTAACGTCACGCTCCTCTTCCAACTACAGATCAGAGGGCAGTAACATGCTATTGCTCCCTGCAACCCTTGCCCCCAAACCCCATACCAGCACCACCTACCGGGTCAAGGCCTTGGATAAGAGGCAATATTTGAAGAATGGAATGGACTGGAGCTGCTGCCAGAGGACAGAGTGGCGGTGCCAGGTGCCCAGCGTCATTGTCTCACTGCCCTCCACAGGATGCACATGCAGGATCCCAAAGGGAGAGAAGATGTAGTGCTCAGGGTTCACCTTCTTTGGTGGCACCACCATCAGGCTATAGGGCCTTTAAAAAAAGAGCTCTGATCAGCAGGAGCCCTGGGAACTTGTGCAGGCTTTGGGAAGGGACCAAAGAAGAGAGAGCAGAAACATGGAGGCAGGGATAAAGGCAGAGGAGAGTTGCAAGAGGGGAAAGAGAGCAGAATGATGTTCAAACTAAAAAAAGGAAACAGATATTTTTTTAAAGATTTTATTTATCTATTTGAGAGAGAGAGCGTGCATGCAAGAGAGAGCGCGAACAGGGGGAGAGGCAGAGGGAGAAGCAGACTCCCCGCCAAGCAGGGAGCCTGGTCCTGGGGTCATGACCTGAGCCAAAGGCAGCCGCTTAACCGACTGAGGTTAAATATTTAAATATTTAAATATTTGTTTGAGGAAACAAATATTATTAAGAATAAATGGAAGCCAGGGGTACCTGGATGGTACAGTCAGTCAAGCACCCGATTCTTGGTTTCAGCTCAGGTCATGATCTCCGGGTCGTGACACTGAGCCCCGGTGTTGAGCCCCAGTGTTAAGCCGTAGTGTGGGCTTCTTGCTCAGTGTAGTCTGCTTGAGTTTCTCTCTCCCTCTGCCCCAGCCCCTGCGCACTCACACACGTGTGTGTGCTTTCTCTTCCTCTCTCTCTCAAATAAATAAATCTTAAAAAAAAAAAAAAAGAATAAATGGAAGCCAAAGATAGAGGAGAAAAAAGAAAAAGGCACCTAGCCAGTTCTAAGGCGTTCGTATCTCCAGATCCAGATACTTTACATCTTATCAAATCTAAGATGCCATCAGTTGTAAGCTGCAGCATTCTTTTTTAATGAAACACTAAAATTTAAAATACTGCCAACGTGATACTCCACCAATTTGTAAGATGCATCACAATTTCAGAGATGTTAAAATGTGAGAAAAAGTACATCTTAGAAATGATAAAATATGTATATCTCTAGGTACTGAAATAACACACAGAGATCATTAGGGGGTGCTCTTTGGAGTAAATGAGAATGAGGAAAAGCAGGGGGTGACTAGAAGGCTAGACACACACAAATCAAGAGGAAAACTGCACCCTAGAGAACCAGACAAGTGCCTCCAGAGCCATCTTAAAATCCTACTAAGTTCTCTTACTTCGGCACAATGCAACTACATCCCACACTAAGTGGCATTTATATGCAGCTATACAATAGTATCTAGTTGCAGGAGACTAGTTAGCATAATGCTATGTTTGGGCACATTCAATAAAGCAAATTTATCAATTTTTATTTTGCAGTTTTATTTTCATAACTTGGAACCAATAATATTTTTAAGTATTAAGTATATTTTAGAGCCCTTTAAAAGCTATTATGTCTCAGGTCCTATGCCTATAATGCCTAAGAGATAAAATGGCCCTCCTCTATCTCTTCTCTCAACTTTCTAGAATACATTATTAAGCAAATGACTTAAGAGAATTTAGATAGAGGGGTGCCTGGGTGGCTCAGTCAGTTAAGCGTCCGACTGTTGATTTCGACTCAGGTCATGATCTCACTCAGGGTTGTGAGATTGAGCCCTGCATCAGGCTCCCAGCTTTGCGGGGAGTCTGCCTGAGGATTCTCTCCCTTTCCCTTTGCCCCTCCCCCGGCTCATGTTCTCTCGTGCACTCTCTCTCTCAAAATAAATAAATAAAATCTTTAAAAAAAAAAAAAGAGCGTTTAGATAGATACCAGAATGAACTCACTAAATTAAGTCATATAAAAGCTTTGTTTCCTTTCTGACAAAGTGACTAGATTTTCCCAAGTACCCTTTCCCCCAAACTATTTCTTCTGAAGTAAAGAGGAGTTAGAACTTTGTCCAAGGTAGTTAAGGGAAAAATATAGGACTTAAAACCAAATCTACCTGACTCAAGCCACCCCTCTTAACCACTGGGCTGCTTAGATTCCCATAGGAGGCTATCCCAACTGATCCCAGGCTTTCCCAAGGGATCCTTCCCCTATGACCTTCCTAATGAACACTACTCTTTCTTTTTTCCTTTTTTAAAGTTGCTTTTTTTCTCTTCTTCTTATTTATGATTTTATAGAGTTTAGTTAAACCATTTATCAAGTTTCCCTTCTGTCCAAGCACTGTGTTGGAGATGAGGACAGAGAAATAACTACTACATAGTCCTTGCCCTCAAAGGACTCAGATCAGTTAGAGTATTAAGCGATGCTAGAGACTATTCACCTGCTTCCAAAACATTGCAAACTCTATGCCTTAATGAAACACAGCAAGTTCTATACTGAACTCATCATTTACTGCCTCTAAATCTGTTCCTACTCTGGATCATTCATTCATTTATTCATTCAACAAATGTTATTGAGTCTCTACTCTATGCCAAACTGTTCTAAACTCAGGATACATTGTTAAACACAACAAACAAAAATCCCTGCCCTGATAGAGGTCTCATTATAGGGGAGAAGAAAAATGATAAATATAATAAATGAGAGGGGAAGAAAAGCAGAGGCAAAGGAGGTTGGCAGTGCCAGGGGAGGGTGGAGGGTGAAGATGGGACAGTTGAGCAAAGGCTCTAAGGAAGTAAAGGAATAAATTCCTTTCTGAGTATGAATCAACATCTAGGAAAAATACCAATATAACATTGAATCTTAAATATATTACAATTAAAATAAAAAATGTAATAAAAAAATCTAGGGCAAATACAAGAAAAATTGGGCAAATTCAAACACATTGAAAAAAACCCTGATACTCGACAAATAAACAAAACGAAACAATAAATGCCAAGGTTCTACTTTTACTGATGATACAACTAGAAATTTGGAACTAACACCCTCACTTGAGAACAACTAGAAAAAGGCAAAATAAGTGAATAAAATATGAAAATCATCTGTATGAACACAACAGAGAACTCGAAGCTAAATGCCCTGGGCTCTGGGTTGGGACCCTGGTGACATTATAGGTTGAAGCAGAAAACACATCCCTCCTGGGTGTGGGCCCCAAGCTGCAGCCTCTGATCTTTGGCTGTCTGTGCCTGTGCAAAGCTCAACTCCTCTTCTCAGTCTTTCAGGAACAGATAGTAAAACTGACACACAATTGCTGATACTGGAATCGACAGGCATCTCTGTTTGGGGAAAAGCACCACCAAATGCTAAAGACACTTCACTGGGTTTCCTTCTTTGGCAGATGTTGGTCCTATAATTATCCACTGCCTTTTTAGTTCTCTTGCTCATGGTTTCTTGTCTCTCTATGTGTCTAATTACCTTTGATGGTGCTGCTTCTCTGATTATGATGGAGCTGATAGTTTCAAGTTCTAAGCTTGTAATTTTCTCTTGTGTAAGCTCTCTGCCACAGCCAGTAAGCACCCCATCCCACATTGACACCATTACTACCATTATCTCCAGTCGGTCAAGTGTGGTGGCCCCTGGGTATCAGTAGGTAGTTCACCACATTCAGCCACAAGTGATAATTTAATTAGTCTTGATGTCACTACATGTCATGGATTCCTAGTATCCTATATCCCATTAGCACAGAGTTCAGCACTGTTCAAGGTCAAGGACATTCAGAAACCAATCTCAGAATTCCATATTTGAGGTTCATTTCCTTTCATGAGATCAGTAAGGGTCCAATCAGGAAAACAGAAACCAAACTCGGCATTTCAACAAAGTGAATTTAACAGACAGCATTTTTTTTTTTTAATGTGTTGAAGAAATGAAAAGCAAAAAGGGAACACTGAGATAGCACAGATACAGTAACCACAGGAATGGATGCCAACCCTAGAACTAGAGGAACAAAGGGAAGGAACTGGATTCTCAGAAGCTCTGGGCCTGGAGGAGGGGCTTGTGGAGTTGGGACCTGGATTTCTAAGGAGATGCTGCTGGGCTGCTACTGGTACCGAAGGAGTTTGGAGGAGGGGCTGTGCAGTCAAGATGCAGAACTCTGATGGGAAGGTGCCCCCCAACTCAGAATCATGAAGAAGCTAATTCAGAAGTGCCTACTGTCGCCAGGGTGAAGGACCGGTACTGACAGAAAGAGCAAGTGAGGGAAAGAGAAATACCCTTCTCTTATCTTGCTGTCCAGTCTCCTTCTAGCACCCCCTATTAATCAAACCTAACAGGTGGTCAGCTGAAAAAGGAGGAATAAAGTTTGCAGAGTCTCAGCCCCAGTATCTCGAAGCAGGGAGAGGAGAGGAAAGTTAGAGCCAAAAGACAATTGCTTAACAACTGGCACAATGCTCTCAGTGAAAATATGTTAATGAACTGATCAATGAATGCATGGATAATCCGGATCAGTAGGGCTACATAAACTCAGGAGAAAGAGAGGAGTGTATGCAGGAAATAAGGCTTTCTGGGAGGATATATGATGTACGACTTAAGAGCATGGACTTCTGAGTTAAGACAGTCCTAGGTTTGTCTGTTTCTCCCACTTACTATGTGACAAGTTACTTAACCTCTTTATGCATCAGGGCACCCATCTCATATATGGAAATAATAATAGCACCTACCTGATAGGTGAAGGTTAAGTAACACGTCATGTGTTTATTATTATTAGCACAATGCCTGGAAAGACTTAATTAATGGTAATTGTTGTTATTTCTGGGAAGAGATGGGACTTGAATCAGGCTTTAAAAAATATGTAAACTTTAGAGCTAATAGAAGAAAATGAAAGCCTCCTGAGTCATGTGGAAGGAGGAGAGACTTGTTTTTATAGCCCCAGGGATAAAACTAGGACCAGAAGGTAGAAGTTAAAAGAAAGCAGATTTTGGTTCAGTCTAAGGAAGGGGATACCCTGGCAAACTCAAAGCTTTGCCTCACTGTAAAGATTCAAACACCTGACTCCTGCATTGGAGTTGGGAGAGATAACCATTAAATTCCCTTCTGAGGCTATGACCACATGTTTCTATCCTCTTAGGACAGAATAAAGAAGACAGAACCAAAAGTAGAAGAGGACAACTAAAACCAAAGGTTGTGAGAGCAAAGGGGAGCAAAGCAGAGGTGCAGAATGGAAAGGAGGAGGCTGAGAAGCGAAGAGGGAGGGAAACTGGAAGACAGAGGGGAGGCAGCTAGAGAGGAGGAAGGACAGGAGACAGCATGGGCGGAAACCAGGGAGTGGCCAGAGTAGAAGGGGTCAGGACACACCTCTTACCTAAAGTACCGGCTGGGAGCTACATTGAGATAGAGGAAGTGGATCTTCTTCAGGTATCTCTCTGTCTTCAGAATGGTCTTCACCTGGCTACCCAGGAGGGAAGTCTGAGGTGAGAAGCTAGTGCTTCTCTTCTGGAAGGTCTCCTTACCAGGAACTTCTGAATCAAGCTGAGGCCTATACAATAAAAAATCAGGAGAAAAGAGACCAAGCAGGAGGTCGGGTTGGCACTGTTAGCCAGTGAAAGGAGAAGCTAGATCAGGTGCCTAGGAGGGCGTGATGTGGTCTTGCCAGAGCCTGTCTACCACCTATACCCACAGTACTCACATACTGAGCAAATATAGTCAAACAGCTATATTCACACAGACCTATGTATGAACAACCCCTCCCTTTCTGATACATGAATAACCATTCTGGACTTAATGTGATTACTATGAAGTCAGTATTACAGAATACTGAATAAAAGTGATAGGAATACTTTGTTTTCCCAACTCATCACCTTGCAAGCCCACAGTCCTGGATTTCTCCTCCATAGGAACCTTCCTAAGGTTCTAGATCTATCTTTGCCCCCATTATGCCTGCTTTCCAACTCTGCATGATCTCTTTGCCTGTGACTCTTGCTCTTCCCCCATCACCACCCAACTTCTAGTTTCACAGCCTTTCCTTTCCAGTCAGGATCCAATGGTGCATCCTTCGTCCCCCTCAAGCCTGCACTGGTGCTCTCAATCTTCTCACCTTTCCAGAACACCAGCCAACAAAATTGATATGAAAATTAATTATCCAAGACACCAAAAACTAATCACCTGGACTAATAATTCTGGTTGGAGTGACCTCAGAGCACGAGCCAAACAAACAAAAAATCTGAATAATTAAACTTAGACTTAATCTGTCAAGTATACTAACGTCATTAATTGACCCAAACCTAGATAAACAGAACAAGGTACCCCAGGGATAACAGTGCAATCCTATTCTAAAATTCATATCAACAATAGGGTTTGTAACTTCGATGTTGGATCAGGACATCTTAATGGTGTAACAGTTTAAAGTTTCATTTCCTCAACAATTAAAGTCCTACATGACCTAAATTGGTTCAGAAGATTGCAGAACCAGGAATATCAGCTCCTCTATGGATTCCTGGTATCTAATCTCAACTATGGGCTCACTCTGCTCTGATATCTTCATACAAGTTCTCAGGCGGCTCTCTCTTTCAGACTCTTCAGCTGCTATTCCACAGGCCTCCACCTACCCCTATGCCCAGCCCTGCCAGGCCCCCGTCCCATCCCCTTCTCTGCCTCCTTCTCTGCCCAGAGAAAACTGGGGCTCTCAGCCATGAACTAACTTCCTCTAGTTCAGCTGCCTTCCCACACATTTATCTGCACAGATTCCCATCCTAATCCCCTCCTAATCAACTTGAGAGGAAGCAATGTCCTTTCTTCTCTGCAAGACTAATTCCTCCATTTGTGCTATGGATCCCTGATCGCCTCTTCGTGATGTATCTTCAGGCTCTTCCTTTTCTTACCGTTAGCCTATATTTACTCATTCACTGTACAGATAGTTATTAAATGCCCACTGCTCAAGCACTGCCTGAAGGGCTATGAACATCTCTCCATCTTTTTTTTTTAAGAGTCCTATCCAAACACTTTTATTTCCCTCTGTCCTATTATTTCTCTCTCCCTTTCAAACCAAGCTTCATGAAAGAATAGTAAAATGTGATTTCTACTTTCTCATCTCCCATTTGCTCCTGAATGCACTAAAATCTGGCTTCCTCCTCACAAAACTCCCCCGAAATAAATCACTCTCACCAACTTCCTCCTTGTTACTAAAACCAATGAATATTTTTCAGATTTTTCTCACTTGCCTCAGTAGCATTTAATTCTACTAACTGCTTCCTCCTCATTGAAACTCTCCTCTTATTTCCCCTCATAACCTGCAAGATATTTTGTTAATAACTCCAATCTAAACCCAAACCCCTCTGATGTGCTTTCCCCTACCTGTATACCCACACACACACACACACACACACAGACACACACACACACACACACACAGAGGAACAGCCAGGAGAAAGGCAGTATTCTCTGATTTTTAGCACTTATCACAATTCGTAATTATATTTTACTGGTATCAACTTATTTAATACCTACTCTCCTAACTGTAAAACTCCAAAGAAAGAGATTTGAGTCTGTTTTGTGCACTTCTGTATCTCTAGCATCTAGCAGTTCCTGATACATTTGGATATCCAATAATACTTATTGAATGAATGGATGCCTAGGGCAACAGGTCTGGAGAACTTCATGCAAATTAAGTCACATTAGCCAGGCCTCAGGGGTTTATCACCAGGTTCAATGAGAAGGCATAGAACTTGACCCCTTCCCAACATCTCAGCCCATTCTCACTTCCGTTACATTTCCCAGGAAAGGAAACCTACTCAGAGCACAGGGCAGGTCTTTGAAAAAGAAAGAGTCTCCTGGGGGTATTGAAGACATAAATTGTTGGCACTGGCCCCTTCCATCAGGGCCGCAGGAGCCTATCTATCTGTCCACCATATGGCTCTAAGTTTTTAGGAAAAACTTTGACCCAGCCATAAACTTACAGCGAAAACTGAGGAAGCCAACCTAGGTTAAAGGTAAAGCTACTATTCTTCCCACACAGTGAATATGTCCTAGACAAGCTGCAAAGCACTTAGAAAATCAGGCCAGGGGATGGGGGGAAATTCTTAGACTAGAGTTAGAGAACTCTCAGAAGAGGAGGTCTCTGTAGGTATTGTGAAATCCTGAAAGAAGCAATGAGAACGAGATGGGGCGGGGGGACAATCAGCACTCAAGGGGCCAGGATACCCACACCGGCAGGGCAGGAAGAGACTCGTGAAGGGTCAGAATGAAAGTCCCATTTGGCAGTGCTGCCAACTCTGATCTGCTCTGGGGCTGGCTTAGCTCCCGTAGACATGAGTGGGAAGGTCCCTCAGACATGCACTCACCTAGGAACACCCTGAGGGAAGGACCTGTACCCAACATCCAGCACCCAGCCCTGGGTAGGCCCAGAGGCGAGGCTCAGGGATTATGAATGAGTAAGAAAAAGAACTAAGGAAGCTTCTAGCACCATCTGAGAAAGAATGGACACTCTGGAAACTCAAGTTGTTTTCTGAAGCTTTGGCTTCCTTATAGCTGACTCTTGATTTTCATGAATTTCTGCATTGCCCAATGGGGATGAACAGTAAGACCACTCAATTTATTTGCAGACAAAAAGGAAGAGAGAAGCAGCTTCGACCAGCATGGCTTGGGGTCAGGCTAATGCTTAAAATCAATAGCGATCTGGCTCTAGACATCCAAGTGACCCTAGAGGAACCCATAAACTAGCTTCTTTTTCTCGTCCGCTCAAAGCCCCAGTCTGGGTCCCTCACTTACTTAGTCTCTGTTCTTCCAACAGGTTCCTCCACTGCGTTGTCAGTGCCCCTGCATTCATACTGTATGGGGATGTCTGTCGCCAGTGCCAAGGGCAGGAGGCTAAGGCCATCTAGCCACCAGGCCTCTCTCAGCGCCACCTGAGCACCAACAATACCCAGGCTGTGCTGTAGCTCAGGCAGTGTCAATGGTCGCAGCCATGTAGCCAACTCCTCCCCTACTTGCTGCCCACCCCACCGGGCCTGCACAAAAGGGCAGGCTGGGCGTGGGGGCCCATGATGGAACTTCTGCTTCTGGGGACAGCACTCAATATGGGAGGCACCCTCTAACAAAGAGGTATCTGGGGGGAAGGCCTGCTCAATGGCATCTAGCAGGTCCAGCTGGAACTGGGATTGGACCCAGGGGGCCCACTGGGACAGCTGCTCCAGGAAGGGCAGCAGATCAAGGCGACCCACAAGCAGTGCGCGATACGGAGGCAGCAGACGCAGCACAGCATGCAGGTAGTGCCAAGCTGCGGGGCTGCCGTCCTGCAGCACAGCTGAGAACAGAGTCTGGAGCTCCGCCACCAGGAGCTCCAGCACCGTGGGCTGCTGTGACTGGCTCACTGCCTTCAGGAGCTTCCTCTGCTGCCTCTGATGGTCCTGGGGCTGCTCTTCTGCTTCTGGAACACAGACGGCGTGCTGGGATTCACGGTCTTCAGACGCCGCGTCTTCAGGAGACGGACCTGCCTTCCACTCTGAGACCAAGAGGAGCTGGGCATTCAGCTGCTGTCGAACTGACCTCGCCCACTGTTCAGGCTCTGATTGCCAGTTCCAGGCTCCTGGCTGCTGGGTCTCACCTGCTTGGCCCAGCCCAGGAGAGGAGCCAGAGAAGGGGCCTTAGGCTCTGGGCCAGGGATGGTCAGGGTCTAAGGGGCTGGGGGAAGGGGAAAGAGTGAGGACAGGGAAATGCATGGAGCTGCAGGCAGAGCCAGAACAGCAGAAGACAACTCTCCCTACAGCTTCCCCAAAGCCTCTGGTAAGAAGCAGGCCCAAAACAGGCGGGGGCCCTCTTTGCACAAGAGTTCCTTCCCACCACCCAGGGTACAGTTCCCCTCACCTGGCCTAAGGGGTACAGGAAGCAATGGAAGGGAAGAGAGACTGATGTGCTGGTGAGGTTCCATCCCAATTGCCTGTTGGAGAAATTGGTGAACTGGGACTTGGGTCCCAAGCACAGGCTCACGCCACTCACAGCTGCCCACACAGAGAGACTGGCACACACAGGAGTGATCGCTTGCAGAGGCAAACTGACACACCCGTAGAGGGCTCACTCAGAGAACCGTGGTAACAGCAAGGAACCGTCACTGGGAGTGGAGCCTGGCAATGGCCTGAAGGGGAGAGACAGGTCGTCACTCAGAGGCCGCAAAGCCCCAGTCCCATCTGCCCATGGGCTGTCGGGGGCTGTTGAGGGCAGAAAGCACAGAGCACTACTTGGTCGGGATGAGGTTGGGGGGACTGTGGAGAGGAAAAAGTGGCAAAGGACCAAGCGCGGAGGAGGAGGAGGAAGGGTAGGAGGAAAGGGAGGAGGAAAGGGAGGAGGAAGAAAGGGAAGGGGAGGAGGAGAGGGGGAAGGGGAGTGGGGAGGTCCATGGGAGTGCGGGAGGAGGGGATCTTCCTGGGGGCAGTGGAGAGGGTGGTCTAGGGGCAAAGGGCAGCGGATTGCAAGCTGTGGCCTGACCCGCAGCTCCATCCCTTTCCAGCTGTTAAACGGTTACACGGTCCCAAGAGGCCTGAGCCCCCACCCCAGAACGCCGGCGGAACAGCCGAGGAGCCGGAAAGGGGAGGGGTCGCCTAGGGGTGTTGGGCCGGGGTCGCACAAGGGCGGGGCGAGGGGCTAGAAGGAAGGCAGGGAAGGGCTACCTTCGGCCCAGGTCTAACCTGCTGGCTGCCCATATACCTTGGGAATAGGCGATCAGCCTGGCTGGGTATGAAAACGAATGACACGGTTGATCTGGGGAAGTAGCAACCCTGAGGGAATCGTGGTAAGGTGTAATCCGTGTGCCTATTTATCCATTCACTGAGCGTCTAAGCTAGCGCCAGATACCAAAAAGCTATGTCTTTGGGACCCTACCCGAACACCATCCATATATCCACCAACCCCACCTCACCGACCCCC
Organism: Phoca vitulina; assembly: GCF_004348235.1. Taxonomy (NCBI): domain Eukaryota; kingdom Metazoa; phylum Chordata; class Mammalia; order Carnivora; family Phocidae; genus Phoca; species Phoca vitulina. Next base: position 10,266,721 of record NW_022589739.1, read on the forward strand.
TCAAGAAAACCCATAATAAGACAAAATCTTTGATCATAGCAAGCCCAAAATCGAGGGTGGGAAGTTCTGAATGATGCAAGAGAGAGAGCGAGGGAGAGAAAGAGAGAAAGGAAGGAAGGAAGGGAGGAAGGAAGGAAGGAAGGAAGGAAGGAAGGAAGGAAGGAAGGAAGGAAGGAAGGAAGGAAGGAAGGAAGGAAGGAAAGGGAAAGAGGGAGAAAAAAAAGAAAAGAACGAAGAAAGAGAGAAAGGGAAAGAAAGAAATTCAGCATATGATAGAGTCCCACCTCTGTTTTGCAATCCAGATTTGTACATCCATCTGCTTAGTTACTGGCTCTACTTAGATATCTGATAAAGATCTCAAACTTAAAATCTTAAAATGTCCAAACCAGCCTCCTAACTACCACCCCTCTCCCAAGGGCAAAAGAAACCTGCTCTTTTCACTGCCTTCCCCAAAATGACATCCATTTTTTCCAGTTACTTGGGTCAAAACCTTGGAGTCACCTTTGATTTTTCTCTCTCCCTCCCTCCCTTCCCACTTCACTCTACATCCCTTGTTGACTCCTTTAGCAAATTCTGTTGGCTATAGCTTCAAAATCTATCCAGAATCCAACTATTTCTCACCACCTTAAGTGCTACAACCTTAGCCTATGTCACTATCTCTTCTCACCTGGATTATTCCATAGCCTTCTTAACGGGACTCCCTCCTTCCACCCTTGCCCCTACTATCTGTTCTTTCCAGAGCAGCCAGTGACCCTTTTCAAATACAGGCAGCTCGTCACTCCTCTGCTCAAAACTCACTAATGCCTTATCATCTCATTCCCTCAGGTGAAAGCCAAAGCCCCAGATGGTCTCCAAGTTGCTATGTGATCAGCTGCCTATTACCTTTGGGACCTTCTCTTTCTACTCTCTCGTTATTCACTCCACTTGAGATGTGCGTGGATCACACCAAGCATGCTCCCACCCCAGAGCATATGTACATATGTACATCTCTACTGTGTACCAATTAGGACATGTACAAGTTTGCTGTGCTTGTGTAACAAATTACCATAAACTAAGCAGCTTAAAGACAAACACCCATTTAGTATGTCACAGTTCTGTAGATCGATGTCCAGCATGGCTTGGCTGGGTTCTCTGCTCAGGGTATCATAAACCTGAAATCAAGATGCTGGCTGGGTTGAGTTCTCATCTGGAGGCTCTGGGGAGAAATCCCCTTCCAAGCTCATTCTTGTTGACAGGATTCAGATCATTGCAGTTGTAGGACTAGGTCCTGGTTTCCTTCCTGGCCATCAGCTGGGGGCCATGCTCAGGTCCTAGAAGCTACCCACCTTCCTTGCCTTATGGCCCATTCATCTTCAGGCCAGCAACAGTGCCTCAAACCCTTCCCAAGCTTGGAATCTTTCTGCATCCAGCCAGAGAAATCTCCCTGCTTTTAAAAAGTGCATGTGGTTAGGTCAGACCCACCCAGATAATATCCCTTTCTTATAGTCAGGTATGCCATATAATATAAGCTGATCACATAAGTAAAATCTATCATACTCATAGTCCTAGGGATTATGTAGGATGTGCACACAGGGAGTGAGAAATTCAGGACCATCTTAAAATTCTGCCTACCACATATGTTGTAATAACAAAAGGATCCCAAAATACAGTGGTTTGAACCTGATAGAAGTTTTTTTTCCTCTTACATAACTGTCCAAGTAGAAATGCTTGAGGGCTAATACAGCAGCCTTTTAGTTGTTCTGCCTTCTCCAAGGAAGTTCCGTATCTTCAACGTCCAGGAGAGTTCACCAGCATGTCTGCTAGGTCCCATCCCAGTCAGTGGAGGAAAGAGGGGGAGGCACAGCCTTACTCTTAAGGGCACAATCTGGCAATGCACACATTATTCTATCACACGTACACACCTAGTTGAAAGGAAAGCTGCAAAATCTAATCTTTATTTTCAGTGGCCATGTGGCCAGATAAAAGTAAGGGGTTCTATTAGTAAAGGAAGAAGGGAACAATGGATACTGAGGGACAACTGGAGGCTTATACCACAGCGAACACTCTTCTTCCAGATGTCCACAAGCCTTATTCCCTCATTTCAAGTCTCTGCTTAAAGAGACCTCATAAATGACTTCTCTGACTACCCAGCATAAAATAACAACACTGTTCCCACCTTCCTCATCCTTCCTACCCTGCATTATTTTTCTCCACAGCATTTAATGCCATCTTATATAAATCTTTATTTGCTTATTGTCTATTTCCCCTGACTAGAAACATAACCTCCATGGTGGCAGAGATTCTGATTGCTCTCTGCTCTATCCCCATCCCCTAGTGCTGGCACCAAGAGTAGGTAATTAGAAAATATTTGTGGAACAAATGCATAAATGTATAGCAATCTTCATTGATGAGAAAGGGGATCACCTCTGGAGTCAGACTGTCTGGATTAAAAACCTGACTCCACCACTCACTAGTTGTAGGGTATTTTGCCTTTTTTCTTTCTTTCTTTTCTTTCTTTCTCTTTCTTTTTTTTTCTTTCTTCCTTCCTTCCTTCTTTTCTTTTCCTTTCTTTCTTTCTTTTTGTAAAATGAAAGTAATAGTATCTACCTTGCAGGGTTGCTGTAAGGATTAAATGAGTTAATGCATGTAAAATGCTTAGAATAGAGCCTGGTCAATAATAAACACTTGATATAGTTGATATGTGTAAGCTATGTGTTTTTGCTGTTTGTGGCACCCTACCAAATGCTGTTTACATAAAGGTGAACAAGTGCTCAGTGAATAGTAGTGCTCAGTGAGGGCAGGAATAAGGGCAGCCCTTTCTGGAAAGGGCAAAGAGTCACAGCAAGTCTTGAAGTTTATGGCCCTAAAACAACGGTTCTCTAGACAGACAAGGACAGAAGGGAATCTGTTCAGTAGCCTCTACTGAACCCTCAACACCACTTAAAAATTGAACTATATTTTTTGCGTCAGTCCACTCTTCCATTCTGTGCAAATACTATTTCAAACCTGTACTCTCTCATCTTCCATTTTTTTGTTTTACTCTCCAATGATAACTTCAACTCCTATTAAAAAAAATTAGAGGATACACACACAATATATAGATAGATAGGTAAGTAGGTAGATAGATAGATTTATTTTAAAGAACTGGCTCACATGATTGTGGGGGCTAGTAAGTCCAAAATCTGTAGGATAGGCTGCTAGAAACTCAGGCAGGAATTAATGCTGCAGTCTTGAGGCAGAATTTCTTCTTTGAGAAATCTCACTTTCTGCTCTTATGGTCTCCAACTGATTGAATGAATCCCACCCTCATTATTAAGAGTAGTTTTGTTACTTAAAGTTAACTAATTGTAGATGTTAACCACATCTATCAAATACCTTCACCGCAACACCTAGATTAGTGTTTGATTAAATAACGGTACTATAACCTAGCCAAGTTGACACATAACACTAACCATCACACATGATATTTAAAAGAAACTCTCTCAATCTCTCAATACCAATAAAAAAAACTTAGATCTGCTTTATCCATTCCTCCATCCTTCCTGTTACCAATAAGAGATGTTCCTCCTCTCTCTAAAGCCAAGCTCTAGACCTTTGCTCTGGAACCCTCTCTCCTGCCTTCACTTACTCAACAAATATTTATTGAGCATCAACTGTGTTGGGTACTATTTTAGATGTTTGGTTATATCAGTCTACAAAGCAATAACATTGACAAAATTCCTGATTTATGACTTAGAGAATGTAAATTCTAGTGGGAGTTACAAGTAATAAATAATAAAAATGAGCCCCTTTACCCATTTCACCAATGGGTGAAGGGGACCAAAAGGTAAATAAAAATAAAAATAAATAGAACCTAGGCAGAGTATAATTATGAATCACGGACTGGCCAACAAACACATAGGATGTGATTTAAAAGTCTCAATTTCCATAGAAATATTAGTGATCTTAATCTTCAACCTCTTCAGTAGAATCACATTTAGAGAACATAAATCACTAATCTTGGGAAAGAAAATAATATCTTGAATCTGAAGGAAGAGAATTACCTGCAAAATTACCTGTTTAGATTAGATGATAAAACAAGCCTATTCCAAAAGTCTACACTATTGACTGTTTATGGGTGATAACAGTCTAAAATAGTCTTGCAGGAAAGAAAAAAAAACAGTAATGTATGTAAAACACTGCAGGAGACAATGCCAATATAAATAATTTTGTATGATCATGGTAGTATATAGAACAAATTTTATTAGAATCTTGATCCAGAATTAAAAAGAAAAAAACAAAGTAACTTAACTATATAGTATGTGAGAAATGACAGTACTATGGAAAAAACAGCAGAATAAAGAGGATCAGGAGTGTCTGAAGGGAGGATAGGTTGCAATTTTAAATAGCGTAATCAGAATAAGCCTTAATAAAAATGAGACATCTAAGCAAAGACATGAAGGAAAGGAGGGTAGCCCTCCCCCTGTCTTTTGCTTGGTAAATTCTATTTCATCCTTCAGATCTTAGGTTCCAAATCACTCCTCTGGGAAGCTCTCCTTCATCCCCCACACAGGTTAGTACTACTGTATGTTCCCATTACAACACATATTTCTTCCTTGTAACATTCACCAGTTGTGAGTACTTGTTCTATATTCACCTTCACCATATCTGTGTTAAGTTCCAAGAGAACAAGGATTGCATCTCTTTCATTCACCTCTGCATCTGCAGGGCTTAACAGTGTTGGTAAATACACTCACTCAGGTATTTGTGAAGTACTGAATATATGGACTAAAGTGGGACATACCCAAAAAAGGAAAAACAGAGTCCAGAATTAGCATGATGTGTCTGAGCACCACAAATAAATTGATCCTTTTATACCAAGGGTATGAGAATCAAAAACTGAGGAAAGAGGGTTGAAGATGAGGCCAGAGAGATCTTCTGGGACCTGATCACAGAAAGCCTCAGTTGTGACGCTAGAGTCTGAAGGTGACGGAAGGTGTTAGGTAGATGAGTACCATTATTTTTGTATTTTGCAAGAATCACTCTCGACCAGTATGGAAAATGGATTGGTAGGTGTCTCCTAATAGCCATTCTCCTCCTCTTCCTTAGTAACAGAACTCCCAATTTTTAACTGGGTAAAAAAATGACTGGTAAGAATAAAGTGACATTTCCCAGCCTCCCTTGTAACAAGGCCTGACCACATGACAAATTTCTGATGTGCAACTTTTCAGATGTGTCTTAAAGGGAGGAGGATATGCCCCTTCACCCACTCCCTGCTCCATTCTTCCCCTTGGAATGTTTGTGTGCAAAGTAAAGCTCCATCCTGGGTCACATGATTGAGAGTCATACCTTTGATACAACAAGCAGAAAGCTTAGGAGTAGCTTGATTCTCGGATGACTGATGTCACACCAGTCTTGGATTAGATTTTTACTTGGAAAAGTTTGTGAGCCACTGTCATTTTTAGTCTCTGTTACATATACCTTAGCTAAATGCTAACTAATCAAAGGGGTCCAGGCTCAAGGAAGAAGCTGTTAGGTGACTGCTGCTGTAATCTATACAAGAGCTGAAGAAAGTTCGATCAAGGTTCCGAGAGCAGAAGAGATGCGCTGCCATCAGGCTGCCAGTGCCATAGGCGAAAGTTCGATCAAGGTAGTGACAAAGGACATGGAGAGAAAAGAAAGCGTTCAAGAAATATTTAAGCAGAATTATAATGCTTAGGAACTGAGTGGAAAACTTAGAATGACTGATTTGCTCCAGATGGAAGCTTTCAGGTGTTGACTGATCTGTGACTATTAAGGGCAGAAGATACCAACCAGTGAGATTAGGCATGAAAAACACCTCTAAATCATTGGCAAAACATCAAAAGTTAAATGCAGACTCGTTTCTGTCTCTTTCGATATTCAGCCTTTCTCTTCCTACGTAAATAGTAGACTGAGCTGGGAGGAAACTGCAAAATGTTCATTCAACAAATATTTACCAAGCACGTATTATGTGCCAGGGACTGTGATAAGGGTACAATGGTGAGCAATACAGCCATGGACTGTGATCTCATGGTGCATGTAATTACCAACTGTTAGAAGTGCTACATGCCCCAAACATGAGGAATTATGGAGCTGGAGTCTGGGAAGAGTTATGTGAGGAAATAGCATTCACACTAAGTACTCAAGAATGAGTAGGTAAAGTGAGAGGAAAGCACTGCAAGCCAGGAAATGGTGCAAAGGCCCCGAGATGGAATGGTACCTGACAGGTTAGAAGAATGGAGACAGCAGTGTGGTGAGAGGAGAGAGGCAGCAAGTGAGGTGCAGCTCAATTCAGTTCAACAAACAATACTGACAGTCCAGTGTTTGATAGTCCATAAGATAAAGCTGAGGTGGGCAGGGATGGGATCGTGCACGGTCTCAGAGGTCACATGTAGAATGCGTTCTTATCCTAAGAATGGGAAGCTATTGTGAGGTTTTAAGCCTCAGTTTGTGTTTTCTGGCCTATGAATGGAGAAGAGATTGGAGGGATGCAGAAGTAGATATGAGGTAAAGTAGCAATTGCAGTAACACTGTTGGAAGATTGTAAAAATGGGGAGAAGCAGATAGAATCAAGGGATATCTAGAAACGTAAAACGTACACAGATGGGATTTGGCAACTGAGCGAGGTTTCTATCTTCTGCAACTGGAGGAGTACTAGCTATAGGAGGAAAGCTGATGAGGAAAACATGCTGAGTTGGGGATATTTTTGAGACACCTAAGTGGGAATGTCAATCAAGTAGCTCAGAGGAGAGATCTAGGAGTAACTGAAGCTGAGTGGGGAGGACACAATCCTAGAAAAATGAGAAAGAAGAGGCCCTAGAGAAACCTTTAGATGTAAAGGCTGGAAGCAGGTGAGCCTCAAAGGAGGCTATAAAGCATGGTGAAAGTAGTAGTAGAACCATGAGTGGGTCACAGACACCAATGAAAGACTGCCAATGGTGAGGAACTAGTCAATAGTACCAGATGCTACTGAGAAGTAAAGTAAACTGAGGACTGGGAAATCAGGGATATGAGTCATTTGGTGGGCCAGGGTGACCTCATCAAGAACAATTTCAATAGAATAAAGATTGTAGAAGTCAAAATAGACTGGGTGGAGGAATGGTAATGGAGAGAGCCACAGTATCCAAATGTTTTAAGAAGTTAAGCTGTAAAGTGGAAAACAATAGGATGATAGCTGGAGGGGAAATAAGGTAGTGGTTTGTTTTAACAGGAGAGTCTTTAGCATGTTTGAACAATGGTGAGAATATAGTAAAATAGGAAAAAGTTAGAGATTCCCAAAGAAAGGACTAGGATTCAGAGCAGGAATAGGCACTGGCTTTGAGGCACGTTTGCCCTATTTAGATGGAGGGAAAGAAGAGAATGATGCAGGTATAAGTGGGTGACCAAGTTGTGAGACTTTGTGGGAACTCCTAACTGATAGCTTCTACTTTTACCTATGAATTAAAAAATAAGGTTACTTGCAGAACACTGAAGAGAATAGTGAGGGTAATAAGAGGCTTAAGAATACTGATTTGAAGTAGTCATTGCAGGGAGCAGTGACTGGAAAAATCTAGTGGGATTATAGGGGTTGAGTCTCCATTTGATGCTGGTAACCATGAATTCATAGTGATATAAATCTGCTCTATAGTGATTTCCTTGGGCTTTTAGCTAGCTGTCCAAATGCAGAGACAGACAAATGCCTCATTTTATCTGAGTCCAACAAAGAGATGACAAAGAAATTTAGTCTGTTCCAAGAGAATTAACTGGAATTTAAGCTGGACAAGAATCTAAAGACAGAAGGTGTTAATGGAAAGTAGAATCAATAGCTTGAATGCTCCAGTGAAATCAAAGAACAATAGTAAAGGAATATATCAATAAACAAAGTAGAAGGAATACAGTCAGTAAATAAGATGCTAGTAATAGTGTTTTAAAGATGGAGCAGTTTGGGGTAATGACAATGGCCAGGACATAACTAAGGGAGTGGGTGGCTAAGACAAGAGTGGAAATCATTGGAGACTGAGGCAAGGAACTAAGAAACCAAAATACTGAATGGACTGTCTGGTAACATTAAAGTATCAGGGGGTTATAGGAAGACCAAGGGCTAGCTATTTTGAGGAAAGTAGGAGAGCTGTGGTTACTAAGGACAAGTAACGAGAGAGGGTGGTATAGTTGAATAGGCTCAAAGGAATCAGACTTTACAAAGTAGGCCGTTAAGTTCTGAAGCCACAATGGCAATACCAACTCTGTCTCTAATACGTATTTGTGTTAAGAGAGCTCTGTTAACTTTATTCTTGTGTTGTGCTTAAAACATCATACTGCTCTCATTACACCAATGATACCACTTTATGGCAAGACCTGAGGGAGAGGTCAGTGATTATAAAAGATGGATAACAGGAGTAGGGTTTTTCTCCTAAGTACTGAACATGTTTATAAACAGAAAAGAAGAGGTTAAAAACTTAAGGGATTAACTAATGGATTACACTGAGGGATACTTGTTTTTCCAAGCCTAGGGACAGGCTGGGTGCAGATGAGCAGCAAAGATAAACTCTAGAAATTCAAAGAACATAGCCTCTAAAGTCAAGACAGTTCTGTTCTTAGCCCTTCTCCAGCAAGTAGTAATTATGTGACATGGAAACACAGACAATTCACAATGGAAATTTACTGCAAGGATACATACAAATGTCCATGTGGAAGAGTCCTTCCACCAGCACCACAGTATTCCAGGTCCCCATTACCATCTTGGATTGGTTAAGTTCACAAGCTGTCTTAGCTGTAGTTATGCTTTCCAAGGAGAGAACTTTATTGGGTAGACACAAAGCTACTCAGTAGGGAAGTTTCTGGTCAGCAACTTTTATGTTCCTAGCAAAACCTTCTGTTCAAGATTTAGGAGCTAAAGAGGCAAAAAGCTGTTTGGAGCCACTTTTCTCAAGAGGTTAACTATGTATAAGACAGGGTTCTGGTACATTCTGGATTCTTGCTTCCTCATCCATTAAGTGGAGATAATATCTCTTACTTGTAGTTTTGCTATAAAGATTAAAGCAGGACATTTATCAGTATCAGGACCCATACAAATTGGGTGGCTCAATGGATATTTTGAGAGGCAGCCTGGTGTAGTAAAAAGTACATGGATTTTAAAGTCAGATCTGTATCTGTAAGGGTCTGCTACTAGACAATTTCAACTTCCTGATCCACACAGGGGGGAAAAATGTCTGCTCTGTGGGTGGTTGTAAAGAGTTTTTTTTATTATTGTGGGAGCCAATGTCTAAGAGCTTCCATTTCCTCCGTAAAAAATGAAACAAGGTCACCTGATGGGGAATAGTTGGACGTGAAGTGGGGGATAAGGAGAACAGTGAAGGTGTAAAGTAATTGCCATGGTGATTAGGAGATGAAATACACCAGGAAGCCACAAAGGGTTGCTTGTTGGTAGTGAGGGCTTGGTTGAAATTGGAGACCTTGAATATTTAGTGCCGTTCATTACACAGCTGTGTTTTTCTCTAGCAGTCTGAATGGAGGAACAGAAAAGATAAAACAGCTGGAATGATACGAAAAGGACATAAGGGAGGCAAGAAAATGCGGTGATGGAGCGATAGGCCATTCAGACTGCTGAATACAGAAGTAAATTTCACAAGGAGGGGAATAATGAGAGAAAAATGGAGAGACTCAATATGGAAATAACAGGGACAGCGGGAACAATGTAGGGTAGAGGATGGAAGAGCTGAAATTATAGACATGCAGGTAACGATAAAGCGGTCCCAAGGATTTGCTTTATCCCTTTTTCCCCATAACCACCATTGTCTACTTCTCCCTTGGGCTTCTGTCCCTCAGGTCTGGCTATATTGCAGAATATGGTCCCCCAAGTTTCCCCTTTCTGACTGCTCCTGAAGAAAAGCACACAGACCTTGGTGTAAAGGCTTTACCACTCATCCTGGGGTAGAGAGAAAATAGTAAGAAAGTAACAACTTGGGAAATGGTTGAAGTTCCAGAACACCCCAAAATTCTTAGAGGTTTCATCTCTGTTCTGGGGCTACTGACTTCCCAGGAGGCACTGCCTAAATACCTTGTCCTTGATTTCTTTTTTTTTTTTTTTCCTTCTGTCTGTGATTTCTTGATCTGTTGTCCTTGGTTATCTCCTTTACCTACATCTAGCAGAATTCCTTAGAGTCCACAAAAAGAGTTATGAATGAATGTACACCTGGCTCACAAATGAGCCATTTAAGTCAGACAGATTTAAGTGAAGGACAGCTAGAAAGAGGTCTCATTTTTCTCTGCCATCTGGGCAGGAATCAACTTCCTGTTGATGTTACTAACATTAAAACTGTACCCACAGACCTTGCTTTAACCAGGTGCCTGGGAATGTTAAGGTTTTCCTTCTACACAGAGAAGGCAATTTCTCCACTGCCAGGGCTGAAGCCAACAGATATGCACTAACTGACAGAATAAAGGATGGTGCCAATACAGTGGGCAAAGCTTCCCCGCCCAGAACATAAACCAAAGAGAGTAAAAGCGGGTTTATTGGCTCCAGGAAAAGGAGCAATAGTACCCAGCTCTCAGGAAACCCCTCGCTCTATATACAGGCTGCATCCAGCCCAAGGTCCACTGGCTCCTTCAATTTGAGGGTCCATCCAGTGCCTCCCTTCCTGGGGCTGGGGAGGGCTAGCTGCCTGATGGTGAGGTTCCGGACTGTTTAGCAGCAACACCTGGCCCAGCTGAAGCAGCCTCGTAGTCTGCGATGCGGCGTTGTACCAGAGCAGGCATGAGCTGCACATAAGCGGCCATGAGGCGGTGGTTGGAATGGATCAGCTTCCCAGCACAGCTGTGCAAACAGGCTTCCTGGAAGGAAGACAGGGTGAAGCAGAGGCCAAAGGTGTCCTGTCGGGTCCGTCTCCTTCCTTCCCATCCCTAGCCTAGGGGCGAGGGTCGTGGAAAGGCCAGGGCCAGAGGCAGGGGAAGTCGGGGTGGGGAAGAGTCTACGGCGAACCTCCCTACAGAGTTCCCCACCTAACCTCCTCAGCATCCAGAGCTCGGTGGTGCAGGCTGGGCACGCAGCGCTGGAAGCAGAGTTCCGTCATCCGATTGTAGACCAACAGGAAGTCCCGCAACTAAGAGAAAAGGGGACAAAGAACTCAGCGATACAGGGGCACCTCGAGGCCGCGTCGCTCGAGGTTTCCCAGGACCGCACGCCACAACCCGACGTTCCCAGCCCTCGGATATCCAGCCAAATGGACAAGCGTGCTAGCTGAACTTATGGCCCTGCAGCGACTTAGCACTCACTCACGTTTCTCAGCTGCTGCTGCTGCTGCTGCTGCTGCTGCTGCTGCTGCTGCTGCTGGGGCTCCATCGCGCCACCGCGCACAGTACGTCACTTCCCTACAGCGTCTTGGAAACGCCCCGGAAGTGCTGTCTCCTGGCTCCCCAGGGACTGAGGGGTTGGCTCAAGGATCGCCCGGCCCCCGGCAAACGTCATTTCCGCCCTTATAATCTGCGACGTGGCCGGCTTCTTCTGCCCGGGAGGGGACGTCACTTCCGCCGAGTCCCTGACCTGCTGCTAGGATCGCGACGGGAACTGGAGCCCGAGGTCCCCGCGGGGCCCGGGCCTGGCGCCCTGAGGGGAAGAGCGGCCCGGCCCGAGGTGAGAAGGACATACTTGGGCGAGGGGAAGTTGAACGCACGAACCTGCCCTGAGGGAAAGATGCCACTGAGCCCTGGGGAAGGATGAGGACACACCTGATGCCCAGGTGTATGGGGGGGGGCGGGGACTGACACACCTGGGGGACATAACTGACTTTGGAAGGGATCACTATGTTCTGGGAAAAAGAGGCTTTCCCCAGAGGCCGAGAACATAAACCAACTGATTCAACTAAGGCCTGGGGGGGAGGGCCCGAGGAAGAGGAGGTGCATGGTATGGAGGAGGGGGAGACCACCTGAAGGAAAGGGGAAGAAACACTAAGGGAGTGTGAAAGGCCAAGCAATGGAGAGCATACCTGAATGGGAGGAGTAGGCTCCTGAGCCTTGGAAAGGGGTTAATCTGATGGGGGGAAACAGCTGCATGGGGATAAGTTCCAAGACAGCACAGACCTTATCTCTCTTGGTCACTGCTGTGACCTCAAATAATGCATGACACATAGTAGGCACTTATTCAATGTCTGTTGAATGATTGAATGCATGAATGATCACCTGAATCCTGGTGGGGTTGGGGGTTCATGAGAAGACATCTGGGGCCTGGGTGTGCATGTGGAAAGATACGCACCTTGGAGGGGAGAAATACATATCCATGAGAAGAGGAGTGGTGTCCCAACCCCAGAATACTCAAGTCTTGGGACAACCTCTAAAATCTCTGAAATGGTGGGGGAGACCTTTCTTTCTGGAGTACTGGCCAGTTTCCAGAACTGTCTGTGTTGGGCTTTGCAGGGCGCTGGGGTGGAGACTTTGACTCCAGTCCCTTCCCTAGCCATGACGGACGGGATCCTAGGGAAGGCAGCCACAATGGAGATCCCCATCCATGGGAACGGTGAAGCTGGGCAGCTTCCTGAGGATGATGGGCTGGAGCAGGTGCTTCTGTTTGATTCTTCTCCATATTGTTTCAATTTAGGAATCCTAAATCAAAAGCCCTGGGTTCTCACCCCATTCCATTAGTTTTCCCCTAACTTGTCTAACTCCCTCCAATCTTTTTACAAATCTTCATTCTGATTCTATGCAGACTTCCCTTGTGTGCTCTCTCTGTGATGCTTCAATCCAAGCTTGTTCTCACCCCCCAAATGCTTCAGCTGCCCCAATGTTCCTGAAGCCCCCCTCTTCTCTGGCCTATAGGACCTCCAGCAGGTGATGGTATCAGGACCCAACCTCAATGAAACCAGCATTGTGTCTGGTGGCTATGGGGGCTCTGGTGATGGACTCATCCCCACAGGTATGAATGATCAGAACAGGACAGGAAGTTTGAGTGGAGAGAGGGAGGGGAATGGTTCTGGGGAGTATAGGATATGTCTAAGATAGCTTGAATTATGTCTGGAGATCTTGGGAACGTCTGCTAGTATGAACAGGGTTGTCCAACTGCTCCCACTTGCCATTTAGCCCCTGAGATGTGACCATTTGTCCTTTCTCTGCTGCTACCACTCGAATCACATTAAGAACTCTGTTTCAAAGAAGTTCTCCCTGCTCTGGAGCTTGAGACTGATTTGGATCTCTGAAGCTTCTCAGAGTTTTGCTTTAGACTCTAAAGTTTAGAGAAGCAAATATCCTTGAATCTCACACTGACTAGGATTCCACATGAGAATGTCAGTGAGGTTTCCTGTTATCAGGACCCACCATCCTTGACCTGCCATTCCATTCTCAGCATATTTTCTTCCATTTTCTCTGCCCCTGTACACCAGCAACTCCCTCCCCCCACTCCAGCCCCCATCACCACCTCAGAAGGAGGCCAGATATATATTGGGATTTGGGTCTCAGGGCACAAAGTATGAGTTCTTCCTAGTGAGTAGGAGAATCTCATTGTCTCTAGTTTCTGCTACTTCAGGGAAGTCATTTTCATATGCTGGGTGGGAGGTATGGGTGGAGCTACAGAGATGTCTGGTCCTATCTGAGAGAGGCTGGTGTCAGAGAACTTGGTTCTTTAGGGTCTGGCCGCCATCCATCTCACAGTACCACTCCTGCTGGACCTGGAGATGAGGTGGCTCGGGGCATCGCTGGAGAGAAGTTTGACATTGTCAAGAAATGGGGCATCAACACATATAAGGTGGGATTTAAGCACTTTTCCCTTCCCCCAAACTTCCCCTGGGTACCTTTTCCCCATCTTCCAGATGCCACTATCCCATCTATGGCTGAGACTAAGAGTGTGGGGATGCTAGGGTCGATACCTGTTTGGGGGGCAGGGTGCTAGGGTCTCTGACCTATTCCCCCACTTCCCAATCAGTGCACAAAGCAGCTGTTATCAGAGCGATTTGGCCGAGGCTCCCGGACTGTGGACCTGGAGCTAGAGCTGCAGATTGAGTTGCTGCGTGAGACGAAGCGCAAGTATGAGAGTGTCCTGCAGCTGGGCCGGGCACTGACAGCCCACCTCTACAGCCTGCTGCAGACCCAGCATGCACTAGGTGACGCCTTTGCTGACCTCAGCCAGAAGTCCCCAGAGCTTCAGGTGCCTTGGTCAGGCCAAAGAGGGTGGGGGGACTGGGCCCGGGCCCTCCCAGGCAGTCAGCCCTCAGCCTCCCTCCCTCCCTCCCTCCTGCAGCCCAGAGGGAGAACCCCTCCAGGGTAGGCCCAGCCCTACCCCCAGCAGCACTCACCTGTGGAGGCAGCCTAAGGGTTTGTACAGAGGTTCAGAAGTTGGAGGGGTGGGGGAGGCGGCACACTAGATGCCTCACAAGTAACCCTTCTCTGCATCAGTGCTCGGCCTAATCAGAGCCCCTCCCTTGCCTGCTGCACTAGCTTTCCCTGTTCTAGTCCTGTGAACTTATCTGAGAACCCCACTCCCACATTCCTACCCCAGCCATCCCTGGGGTGGCCCCACTAACTTTCTGGCTAAGAGAGCCTTTGCCAGTTTCCATGGCTGTTTCCTCCCTGGGGAGGAGGGGAATGAGGGCCCTATAGCTTTAGTCAGGTAGGAACTGTTGCTCAAGGCCTGTCCTCCCTTCCGCCCTCAGGAGGAATTTGGCTACAATGCAGAAACACAGAAGCTGCTGTGCAAGAATGGAGAGACACTGCTAGGGGCTGTGAACTTCTTTGTCTCTAGCATCAACACATTGGTCACCAAGACCATGGAAGACACGCTCATGACTGTCAAACAGTATGAGGCTGCCAGGTGTGGGCACCAGCAGGGCCTAGAGTTCTGGGAGTTGGCTGGCATGGGTGGAAGTTTGAGCTTTGGGGTCATAAGAACTGAGGAAGGAAAGGAGAGTATGTGTGGAGGACACTGGGGTGGAGACCAGCCTGTATCACCCCTTCCCCAGGCTGGAATATGATGCCTACCGAACAGACTTAGAGGAGCTGAGCCTAGGCCCCCGGGATGCAGGGACGCGTGGTCGACTCGAGAGTGCCCAGGCCACTTTCCAGGCCCATCGGGACAAATATGAGAAGCTGCGGGGAGATGTGGCCATCAAACTCAAGTTCCTGGAAGAAAACAAGGTGCCAACCCCACCCCTTTAACCCCAGCCCACCTTCCCATCTGTAACACTGACCTTCTATCCCTGAGACCCTCACCAGTACTGGATGGGGGAAATGCAGCCTGGCTAAGGGGTGGGATCTTCCCCCAGCCCCTTCACCCCCTGGACCTTCCTAGTCACCCACCCTCCAATCCCTGGCCCTTTTCTATTGGAGGATTTGGCTGCTGATCCCAGGAACATAACTGGGAAAAATCATCCCCTGAGCTGGGGTACCAGAACCCCAAGCCCAGCAAATCAAGTCAGGTTTCTCCCATCAGACTGACCCTTATCCTTTGACTCCCTTAGTGGAGGTCAGCCCCCACCCTAAAAGCACCATCAGAGCAGAATCCATGTACCCCTGGTCTGGGCTCAGGCTCAAGAAGGGCATCTGAGTCCAGTCTCAGCTGACCCTGCTGGACCCCCAGATCAAGGTGATGCACAAGCAGCTGCTGCTCTTCCACAATGCCGTGTCCGCCTACTTTGCTGGGAACCAGAAACAGCTGGAGCAGACCCTGCAGCAGTTCAACATCAAGCTGCGGCCTCCAGGAGCTGAGAAGCCCTCCTGGCTAGAGGAGCAGTGAGCTGCTCCTAACCAAACCTGGCTATCAAGAAGGACATTGGGAGAGGCAGTCCCAGGGTGGGGGAGATTGGACATGGGACATCCCTTGCCACCTGCCCTCTGGCTTGGGTTCCCTTTCCCTGGCTGGGGCCTGACACCAGTTTTGCCCACACTGCTGTGGGTAGGGTGGGGGCTTGCAGGCCCAGCAGCTGCTGCCCTGTCCTTTATCTTCCTGGCCACTGGGCTTCATTCCCAGATCTTTTCCTTCCACTCCACAGCCAAAGGCTATGACAGAACCACTCCCTGGCCAATGGCATTACTCCTCAGGCCTGTCCCCAGATCCTGGGGTGTGCCCCCTGACCAATGGCAGAGCCTCAAAAGGCCCTGTCAGCCAATGGCAGCTCTTCTTGGGCTCCCCTGGGCCATGATGTTGCCTCCAGTACCCTTTGTCCCTCCTCTATGCGTCCCCCATTGCAGAGAAGGGGACTGGGACCAAAGGGGTGGGGATAATGGGGAGCCCCATTTCTGGCCCTGCATCTGAATGGGCTTCCCCTCACCTACCCACCCAGTTTAATTGTGCTTAGAGCCCTGGAAGATTGGGACCTAGCACTAGGAATAAACCTTTCATAAAAGCAGGCCCAGTGAGGTCAATTTGTGGGGGGACTCTAGGAGGGTGGGCTGGGTGGAGAAATGCTCAGTCTAATCATACACCAAAATCCTGTCAAGCCAGAAGAGCAGAGGCCAGATAGCTGGAAGTCACAGGTTTCAGGAACAGTCTGAGAGCCTACTCCTCCCCCAGCCCCAACTGGAGCCAAAGCTTTATTTGCTCTTCAGACCAGCACTGAGATAGCTATGGTCTTAAGAGCACAGGGCCTAGAGGGGGTTGGGCCCACTGACCTTCATCAGCCATTCATTCATAGAGCAAATATTTACTGAGTGCTTTTATTTGCCAGGCACTGCTCTAGACCCTGGGGATACATCAGTGAATAAAACACAGTCCCTTCCCACATTGCTTAAGGCCTAGTGGGGGATAGAGACATGTAACCAAGCAACTACAATGCAGTGATGAGTACTAGGATACAGAAGTTCAGGGAGCTGTGGGAGTGCAGAGGAGGGGCATCTAGCCAAGACTGGAGTGGAGATGGGCTATCACCTTGAAAACTAAGACCTGAACGGCAAGTAGACACAGTCAGGCAAAGAATAGAAGAGCAACCTAAGCAAAGAGGCCAGCATATGTGAAGGCCCTGATAGGACTTGGGAGGAATTCAGTTTGGAATGAAAAGTGGAAGGGGAGTGGCTAGAGAAGGACTACAGAGGTGGGGCAGTGAGGGGTCACACTGGGCCTGTTCAGGCTTATGATTAAGGACTTTTGCCCTTAGGAGAAAGGGAGCTGTAAAGCTTTTTCAAGCACGAGTTTGATGACATGGGAGAAATCTAAAGTTGAGGAAAGTAGTCCTCATGAGGCTTGAACTAGTGTTATACAGACCCAAGCCCCCTCACACTGGGTAGCCTAGTAACCCTGGCCCCAAACCCAAAAGCAAGCATGAATCCTGAGGCTCATTCACAAGCATTGGAGCACCTGTGCTGGGTGCCAGAAGTCAACATGTGGATGAGAGGTTGAGGGTGCACCCAGGTGTTGAGCCCATATCAACCTTGTTTGAGGCAAGAAATCTCCCCAATGGCACTTTGATTCAGTCAGTGCCCAGGTACCATCACTTCTGTGCTCCTTGACCCAGGAGAGCTCCAGAATTTTTCAACATTGTCCACTACCTCTCTGGAGGGCTGAAGAAGACAACCCAGTCAGCAGGTTCTCACAGCACTGAGATCCATGCAGCCTGATTTTGTTCTTTGCCACAGATACTGCAGCTCCCAGGCAGCCTTTCTGGGGTTGAGTCAGCCTGCAGCTATCTGACTGGAGCTTGATTATTAGGTTGGGTGCTTCACATACAAAGCCCCACTTTGTGGCCATTGGGGGACTTCCAACATGAAATACGGTACTGAATCTCCAGGTGACTGGAGGCAGGCTCTAAAGCAAAGCTCAAACTGAGCCAAGGGCCCTCAGTTTCTTCCCCTGTAAAACACAGCTAATAAGAGAAGATGCCTATTACGATTATGAGTATTAAAGGAGACACTATATGTAAAGTGATTCGTTATGTTTCTGGCACATAATAAGCACTCGGTCCCTGTTAACTGTTATTATAGTTTTTATTATTTTCCACTGGGGCTTCTTTTCCACAATGCAATGATTCTGAATTGCTCTGGTTTTTGGAGTGTGGAAGGGAATCGCTGGATGGTCCGAACCATAATCTCCTCGCGAGGGGGCTCCTGAGGGAGGCTCAGGCACACAGCCAAATCCAGTCCCCCAACCTTTCACCCCGTCCGCCCCTTCTCCTAGCGCTCTGGGTACTGCCCTTCCACCTGGGGGGCCTTACGCCGCCCATGGATCCGTGCCGAGGTACAGACTATACCCGTGTCCCCCTCCGCAGTAGAGAGCACACTAGCATATTCCGAAGGTGCCCCCAAGAAAGACGGGAAGTGCACCTCCTGGAGGGCCCGGACCGGCTCCCAGAGTCCGAAATCTCTGCTGCCCAGCTGCGTTTTCTGGACGGAGCCTCAGCCCAGTCCCTGAGACCTACTACGCCGCCCTGCCCCAGAGCGGTCGGGAGCCAGAAGCCGCTGGCAGGGATCGGGGACCCGGGATCCGGTTCACGCGGCTGCCCGGTGGGCCGGCCAGCGGAGGCAGCTCCCGCAGGAGCCTCCAGGGAGTTGGGAGAGCAGGGCGGGTAGGGAAGAGGCGGGCGGGGCCTCCGCGGTGGTGGGCGGGGCGTGGGTGGGTCTTCAGCACCCGAGCCGCCCCCTCCCGCGGCTGGTCCGCAGCCCCGCCCCGGCCCCTCCCTCCGGCCTGTGCGGCGGGTCCGGCAGCGGCGCCGGCGCGGGGACAGGCGGAGGCTCGGGACGTGGGGCGGCGCCGCGGGCAGGGCCGGGCGGACGGGCGCTGGCAGCGGGGGCAGCGCCGCGGGCCGCTCCGAGTGGCCGCAGTCTGGGCCTTGGTGCTCCCATCCTGCTCCGCCGCGGTGAGTGCGACGGGCGGCCCCCAGGGTGCATTTGTGTCCCTGTCTGCCCGGCTCCGGGTCCAAGTCCGAACGGCGGTGTGTCTGTCCGAGTGTCTGTGGGTGGGGGCACAGATGCTTTTCAAAAGCTGTGTCTGTCTCTGTCCACGTGAGGCGTGTCCGTGTCCGTGAGAGCAGTGGGGGGATTCTTCGGGCTGTGGCTGCTCACGTGAGGTCCATGTTTGAGGGGGGAGGCGCGGGTGGATGGGTGATCGTTCCTTGGAGGAGCGCGGGGTTTGGGAGCTTCTGTATGTAGGCGGAGGGTGTCGAACGCTGCGGCCGAGGGTGGTGGTGGTGTGGCGGGTGGGGTTGCTGAATGGGACTCCGGAATCTTGTGGCCCAGCTTGTCTGAAGGGTTCCTTTCTCCCTGGTGCAGACACTTCCACCCCTGGCTCCCACCTCCATCCTCCTCAGGCACCCAGAAACCCACCAGCCAAGGTGGAGGACACTCTTTTCCTCCTCCAGCCCTGCTCCCTGGACAGGGAGCCTCATCCGGAGGATGCTTGTTGTAGGAAAGGACCCCTCCGATTCCCCTTCAGCCTGGGCCCCGTGTGGAAGACCCCAGGCCCCTCCCTGGTTCTAGCCTCCTCCCTTCTGGACTTGGCTTCAGATCCTGGGCTACAAACCTGCAGGGACAGATGGTTGCAGGTTGGAGGGGCAGGCTGCACACCAGGGAGGTCGGTCTGACTGAAGGCAGGTCCTGGGCTTTTTCCTGGTGTGGGGGTCTCTGATGTGGACAGCATAAACCTAGGACTAGCCCCAGTAGGAAGATGAGATCTGGGAGGTTGGAGTGGGTGCAGAGGTCTTTTTCACAGGTCTTTCCCTGTTTGTCTGTCCAGCTCACCAATGCCCATTCATCCCCTAAGTAGGGCTCTGATTTGCTGCAAAATTGGAATCAGAGCTGCAGGCCTGACAGGTGCCCTGCCTCTCTTGGTTTGCATGCCTCCAGTGACAGAGCACTTACTACCTTATGCTTTGAAAGAGCTTTTTTATGTTAAGTAGAGAGGTCTTTTTCCTTGGAACTTTGTTTACTTGTCTTGTTATTGCCTGTGCTTTTGCCCCTCTGTCTGGTGAGAGGGAACTGCAGTGATTTAAACATGGCCCTCCTGTCACCAGCATATACTGAGCACCCTCTGTGTGCCAGGTGCTGCCTCAGCCACTTAGGGGACAATGGCATTCTTGCTGAGAGAAGAGCTTGAGCAAAGGCCCATAGTTGTGATAGCACAGCCCGTGTTCAGAAAAACAGAGCAAAACCATATGGCTAGAGTAGAGGGTGCCCAGAGGGAGTGTCATGGGTGCCCTAAACTTAGCAAACATTTATTTTGGAAGGGAGGTGGGGGCAACTGCAAACACCCTCTAACACACCTAGCCTTACTGTGGAAACCAGCAATCAAATCCTCATGGTGGGATTTAATCATGGCACATAATACAGTCTGTAGGGACCTTTGGCTGAAAGGTCCTTGGGAATCACAGATTTGGGGAACAAAAAGACAATCCCAATTTACAAGTAAGAGGATGGAGTAGAAACTTGGCCAGAGTCTTACTTGCATTAGTGAGATTAGTGATAGAGTCAAGACTAGCTCCTTTTAACTTGGTTACATTTTAGAGGCAGAATCAAGGATATAGTCATAGCTAGTATCTGAAAGGTAAAAGAACAGGAAGAATTGAGAAGATTCCCAGGGTTCTGGCTCGTGTGGCCAGGTGCATGGTGGTTCCTTTTATTGAGATGAGAAACACCAGCAGGAAGAGTAGGTTAAGGGAAAATGAATTCAGTTTTAGACTAATCTCTATGCATCGTCCATGTAGAGAAGTCCAAGATATGGTTGGGTATATGGGCCTGGTGTTCCAGAAAGTTTTCTGCACAGGAGATAAGGCTTTGGGAGTCAAGTGGATGGTAACTGAAACCATGGGAGATGATGAGATTTCCCAGGCACAGTATGAAAGCCTGCAGAATATAAAGCCCTGGGGAGTTAGACGTTTAAGGAATGGGCAGTGAAGGCACAGCCAGAGAGGCAGGTGGAGAATCCATATCAAGCGGATCATGAAAACATCTAGTACAACCTCTGCCCTTTTGAGTCTTGCTCTCTTGCCCCAACTGGTCCATGTTTCTTAATTTTTCATGCTTCTGTTCCTTTACGCACTGTTTTCCCAATGTACCTATCAAGCTCCTGCAAGACTCAGCTCATATATCCCTTCCTCTGGAAGCCTTCTTTATTCTCCAACACCACCTTCAGAGTTAGAGACTTCCTCCTTGTTTCGGGCACAACAGTTTGAATATGTCAGTATCATGACACTTAGCACATTATAGTTATGTGTTTCCATGTCTCTTTCCCACACTAGTCTGAGAACTTGTGAGGGTCAGGGAGTGCATCAGTTTCAGCTTTGTGTCTCCAGTTCCCAGGTTAAGAACCTGGTCCAGAGTATGCCTGGGGCAGTCAGATTGTTTGCTAGGTTGATCAGCTGATTGGATGCTTCATCCACCTGCTCAGTCTGGCAGTGGGGGGGGAGATGGCCCTGTGAATTTCATCACTTTCCTTCCCTGTCAATCTTACTGAAAGGATTCCTGGGCTTTCAGGACTTTACCTCCTCCAGGGATTTTTCTGTTCCAGAGAAACCCCCCAAAACTGTAACCTGCAGTCATTGTCATTTTGCTGAGGTCTCAAATGACCAAATGCACTTGGGGCTTAGTGTACAGGAGTGAGTCATTTTAAGAAGCAAGTGAGCTGACCTCTTGCATCATTTTTTAACAATGCCTTGGTCACCTACCTCTAGCCACAGCTGTGTAAATCATGTGTCCTGGGACTCTCGTGAGGTTGTAGAAGGAAGTCGTGGGGGAAATTGGAAGCTGTTTGAGAATTTGGAGAAACTGAAAAGCCTTGAAATATATCCTTTGTAGATGCCAAGGATCTAGTGGAGTCAGCACTGGCTTTCTTCATTTGCTCACAATCAACTTCCTTCTCAGCCCTCTGGATCTGGCTTCCTCTCTTCCAGCCTCTGGAAACCATACTCCCTAAAGCTAATGACAGCTTCTTTTCGGCTTTAGATCCTAGGGCCTCCCTGCCGCATTTCACAATGAAGGTTGTTCCCTTATTCATGAAGCTTCTTCTCCCTTGGTCTTCACGATGTCTCTCCTTCCTGGTTTCTCCTGCCTCTCGCCACACCTTTTCAATTTCTTTACAAGCAAGCTTTGTTTCCTGGCCTATCCCTTAAATGTTGAGGTTCCTCAGGGCACAGTCACAGGCTCTTCTTTCTCTCCTTACACTCTGTCTGAGTGATGTCAGCCAATTCCATGGCTTCAGGCACCATCTCTACACCAATGACTCCCAAATCACTGCCTCCAGGCCGACCTCTTTCCGAGGCTCCGGCCTATCTTTCCCACTGCCAGCCAGACCTCTCCATTCACATGTCCCATAGCCACCTCAGATTTGTCTTAGGAAAACACTGAACTTTTCATCGTTTCATCCAGCTGCTCCTCTTCCAGAGTTTCCAAGCCAGAAAACAAGGGATCATCTCCAATTCTTTCTTCTCTGTCTACTCTTGACATTCCACCAACCAGTCATCAAGTTCTGTTGATTCTTCCCTATGAAATCTACTTCTCTCTACCTCCCCTTTGCTACTCCCCTAGTCAAGGCCACCATCACCCCTCCTGTGGAATATCATGCAGTCTCACCTTCCCCCTGGTGACCCTTCTAAACTATTTTTCACACAGCCGTCAAAAAGTGACTCTTGGGGCTCTATTAGATTATACTTAAACCCTTTCTACCCACCTGCCTCCACTCCCCTACCCTCCCACCCCCCATCCCAAGGTTTCCCATGCTCTTTGGATAAAGCCTTAATCCCCAAGCAGAGAAGAGTAAAGCCTAAACTCCTTAATAGGGCCAACAAAGCATTGTGTGATCTAGCTCCTGCCCATCACTCCATTTCATTTCTTAGCCCTCCTCTGTCACAGTGTGTGATTCAGTCTCCTGGTGCAGAAGGTCCCACGCTCTGTGACTCTCAGTGTGAATGGCACTTTCTTCAGGAGAACTCTCTTGACCCCCAATCTTCAGTAACCCCTTCCCCTGCCCCAGCTCTAGGTTAGATGACCTCTGTGCTCTGTAGCAACTCGTGCTTCCCCACAGAGCCTTCCGTGTTGCATTGCAGTAATCTACTTATTAGACTGTGGAACCATGAGGACCGCGCTATGACTGTTTATCTTTGTATTCCCAGTCCGAGCAGAGGTGTTGAGTGAATGCTGCATGAGGAAATGAGTTGCTTTTAGAACTGAGCCATAAAAGATGGGTGGGATGAGGGATGTGGGGATGGCAGTGGGCATCCTGAGGAAGGAGGTGAACTCTCAGCTCTGAGTTCAAGATCCTCCAGATTTCTGCTGTGAAAATCAGTCCACCTAAACCATCACCTATAGGACCTTGGAGGCAGATCTCTAGGACACGGTGGGATGGGAGAGGTGGGAGTAGGAGCCCAAGAGAAGAAGGGAATCTTAGTGATTCAGGCTGGGGGATGGCCTCAGCGGTTGCATGCCCAGCAAGTCTGGGTGGGGAACTGAAGCAGGAAGGGGAAGGGAGGGAGGAGCTGTCCGTCCTTGGACGTAGCCCAGTCCCCGCCCCTGTGTGACCTGCTGGGAGAGCCCCTTGGGCTTGGAGAGGCGGAGCCTGATATCCAGCGGCCCCAGCAGGGCCCAGTATAGACCACTCCTACTCTTCCTTCCAAGCCCTCCCCTTCACCAGACAGAAGCTTCAGCTTGGCTCCCGCCTCCTGTTCCTTCCACCAATCCTCAGTCTGTCCTCCTCCTGCTATGGTGTCCTGGTGTTAGGTTTCTCTGGAGAGAGAACCTCAGAATCCCAGTGCCTGCATCAGGAGAGGATGCTCTCAGGGATGCCCTTCCTATCCTATTCCTACTCATGCCCACTCTTACACAAACATAAGACACATGCAGTTCAGCCCAAACCTGGAGAGGGTTCTGGACTGGCCCCCATGGAGTGCGTGCATGCATGCCTTCGTTCATTCATTCATTCATTCATTCATTCATTCTCTTTACAGAACCTGTGACACATCTAGCTGGGCACAGATAGTGGTTACCTGATTCCAGCCACTGCCTGTTTTGAAGTAGTCCAGCTGTCTTTCTGCCTCCCTTCATGGCCTCATTTCTCTCACGAACTGTCTACAGCTACTATTGTGAATGTCTTCACGTCCGTTTATCACTCAGCCACTGTCGCCCCGCTGCTGCCCCGGCTGTGCCCCCACCGCCAAACCTGGTGGGCATTCCAGTCTTCATCTGCCTTCATCAGCCCTTCTTTCTTGAATCACTCTCTTCCTTAGGTCTATTTGGTTCCATGGTCTCTTGGTTTTCTTCCACCCCTTTGGGTTCTCCTTCTCTCTGCACTCTCTGTCCCTAGGGGGACTCATCCATTCTCAGTGCTTTAAGTGCCATTAATAGACCAGTGCTTCCAAATCGGTAACCAGCCAGATTCTATTCTACTCAGCTTATATTCTATTCCTTACTTGAATCTCCACCTGGATATCCTACAGTGCCTCAAACTTCCCTTGCCGAAAACAGAATGCCCCACATCAGTTCCTCAGCTTTCACTGTCTCTTTCATGGTCCACATGTCCTCAAGTGAGGAACCTGGGAGTCATTATCGGCATTCCCTTTTCCCTCTCACACCCAATCCATTGTGATGTCTTTTTGATTCAGCCTCATGAGTATTTCTCGAATCAGTCTACCTTTTTGCCTATATCTCTGCTGATACCCAACATCATCTGACGGGAAGAACTGAAGTAGCTTCCTGACTGGTCTCCCTGCCTCCACTCTGGTTCCTCCTCAATCCCCATACCTATCAGAAGAGCTTTTTAATTTATTTTTATTTTTTTGTAAATTACACCATCCTTTCTCCCCACCCCCAATTAGGATAAAATGCCAATTCTTAACATCAAGGTTCTTGGTGATCTCATTTCATCCTACCTTCCCAGACTCATCTCTTGCCTTTTATTCACTTTGCACTGACCACATGGTCCTTTCAGGTTCTCAGTGAGCCTTCTGCCTAAGAACTTTCATTCCTGCTGTTCCTTCAGCCCAGAATGATTTCCATCCCTCACTGTTTTTTGTTTTTTTTTAAAGATTTTATTTATTTGACAGAGAGAGACACAGCGAGAGAGGGAACACAAGCAGGGGGAGTGGGAGAGGGAGAAGCAGGGTCCCTGCGGAGCAGGGAGCCCGATGTGGGGCTTGATCCCAGGACTCTGGGATCATGACCTGAGCCGAAGGCAGATACTTAACGACTGAGCCACCCAGGCGCCCTTCCATCCCTCACTCTTTGATTCCCCCACCCTCATCCCTACCATTTTCCTTCCATTCTTCAGAGCTCAGCTTAAAAGTTGCCTGTTTGGAGAGACCCTCTCTGATCACCCAAACAAAAAAGTGTTCTTTCTTATAGGATCCTTTCTTCTTTATAGCACTCTCCTCCCCCCACAATTTGTAAGTATATATTTGTCTGTTTACTTTAAAAATATATGTCAGGGCACCTGGGTGGCACAGTCAGTTAAGTGTCTGACACTTGGTTTCAGCTCAGGTTGTGATCTCATGGTCGTGGGATCGAGCCCCACATCTGGCTCCTCATTCAGAATGGAGTCTGCTTGGGATTCTCTCTCTCCCTCTCCCTCTGCCCCTCCTGCTGGTGCACACGCTTTCTCTAAGATAACTAAATGTTTAAAAAAATAAATAAACAATAAAATATATGTCACCACTCCCCACCACAAGGACAGTGACCATATCTGTTTTGTTTATCACTCTGTCCCCAGCGCCTGTGCAAAGTAGGCACTTAATAAATATTTGTTGAATTACTGAATTAATTCAATAAATATAGATCAATCCTTATGTCAGGCTCTGTGTTAAGTGTTAGGAATAAAAAAAAATAAGACATAATGCCTGCCTTTAAGAACTCTGCATGCAGTGGAGGAAGCAGAGAAGAAAATTACAGTATAGCATATCCAGGCTAGAATGGAGGAAATACAGGGCATGGAGGGACCTAAAGGTGGAATACCTAACCCAGACTTCAGGAAATCAGGGAGGGCCTTCTAGAGAAAGTGACATTTATGTGGAGACCTGAAAGATAAGTGGGAGCCAGCCAGGCAAAGGGGGACTTGGAAGAGGATCTCAGGCAAAGAGAACAGAATGTGTGACTGCCCAGAAGTAAAAGAGAACAAGGAGTTTTCCAGGAACTGAAGAGAAACCAATGTGACTGATCATAGAATCATGGGACATGAGGTAGTAGAGGGAGGTATGGGCCAGACAAAGCTAAGCCTTGTTGGCCACGCTAAGGAGTTTGGACTTTGTCCTCTGGACAGTGGAGAACCATTGAAGGATTTTAATGGGGAGTAGGTGACAAGATGGAACCTGTGTTTTAGGAGCGTCAGTCTAGCTGGGAGGGTGATGGATGAGAGGCACAAGGGAGGAGACAAAGATACCAATTAGGAGGCTGCTGCTGTATCACAGGAGAGACTTGGTGGCAACCTGAACCGAGGGCAGTAGCTGTGTGCTTGGAGAAAAGGGGAGAAGTATTTGGGAGGCAGGCTCCACCAGACCTGATACTGACTGGATGTGGATACTGATTGAGTATGATCGCGGACAGGTGTGCTGAGAGGTGGATCGGAGCATAGGTAGAAGAGCCGCAGGTAGTCAGGAGAGACCCTCCATGAAGAGGGTTGCCTGGAGGAGGATTTGGGGAAGGCAGAGGAAGTGAAGGATGGGTGTTTCACTGAAAGTGGGCATCCCTGTACTGTGCACTCAACATGCACTATCTCAAATTCTCAAAACATCCATTCAAGGTACGGATTATTCCCATAATTGCAAATTAGGAAACCGAGGCTCAGAGAGGTCATATGAATTGTCTGAGGTCACATACCTGGTAAGAGGCTGAGCTGGGTTTGAAACCCAGTCTAACCCTAAGTCTGGTTAACCAGAGCACCATGCTCAGAGGTCCCTCAGCCCACCTAGCTTCACCCTGTTCCCTCCCTGGTCACTGCCCGTCCTGCCTCTGGCAGGGAAGAAATGGGGTTAGTTCTCTGCAGGGAATTTGATTGGTGGGGCTCAGGTAGGGAGAGGGAGTGTGGGCTTCCCTGGGGCTGACCATCTCTCTGTACACAGGCTGGTGTGAGTGGCGGGAACCATCTGTGGGCACTATGGCGAAGAGGGAGGACAGCCCTGGCCCAGAGGTCCAGCCGATGGACAAGCAGTTCCTGGTGTGCAGCATCTGCCTGGATCGGTACCGGTGCCCCAAGGTTCTGCCTTGCCTGCATACCTTTTGTGAGAGGTGAGGGTGTGTGTGTACCAGGGAGGGATGAGGAGCTTGCAGGCCCCCCTGAGACGGGGGTGGCATGTGTAAACCTGTAGGAGGGGAGGGAGATGTAGACACACAGAGGGCAGCAGATGGACCCCAACCTGCAGGCGATGAGGTTTTGGTGCAAGAATGTGTGAGAGGACCAGAGGCTGGTAACACTGGGTCATGGTCCCTGCCCCTTCCCAAACCTCAAGGCAGCTTTCAACACTGCCAGAGACATCAGACAGAACTGGGACTCTCCACGAGTGGTGGCACCAGAAGAGTTTGTCACCAGTGGGAGGATGGTTGAAGGTCTGTCCTTCCCTGCTTGTCTTCATGGTTGTCCTGAGGCACTGAGTGAAAGGCAACCACTTCCAGCCTTTAGGCTTTTATCCATTATTTATTCATTCAGCAAATATTCATTTATCGAGCATCTACTATGTGCCAGACTATCCCAGGCATGGGGTATGATAAGCAGACAGATCTAATACTTGCTCTTAAAGAGCTTTCAGTGTAGTTAAAGGAGAAAGATAGTAATCAAATGATCATATAGCCAGACTACAGAAAAATATTACCCCCTTCATAAGGCTGCAAATAAAGTGCTAAGCGACAAGAGTTTAGCTAGGATCTGTTAACAGTTTGGAGAGGGAATGGCTTCCCTGAGGGGCGACCCGGAGGATGCACTAAGTGAAGTTAGTGAGCTAACTAGCGAAGGGAGTGGTAGGAGCATTCTAGGCAGAAGGAAGAACATGGGGAAAGGCATGTGGCCTGAGGGAATGTGTCAGGTAAGGAGGTCTGGAGGAAGCCTGGTGAGGCGGGAGCAGAGGTGGGGGTGAAGCTAGAGAGACAGGTGGGGCCCACACCACAGGGGGCTTTGTAGACCTGTTAGAGACTGTTGCCTTTACCCGGAGGGCCCCAGGAAGCCTTTGGTCCCTGGGTCCTCTCACCATTGTGTCCACCCAAGCCTTCCCGCTGCCTCCTGCCTTCACAGAAAGCTGTGTCTGCCATGGGGACACACTTCCCTTCCAATCCCATCGCTCTTTAAGAGGTCAGCTCTGCTGCTCTCACCCTGTCATCAACTGGAAACAGTCTCAGCCTTCTGGCCTATTCCAAGCTCTTTCATCAACCTGGGTGACTTCACTACTCACTTAGGCCTCTGGTTCTCGACTGTTTCTCCGGAAACGTCCTTCATACCACCTCCAGATGCCTGGATCTTGCCATCCCCCCATCACCCAATATCACTTCTGTGGTCATAAACTCGGGTATCCCATTCCTGGCTCCCATCACCCCATTCCCACTCTACCAGCTTTGACTAGGTATAGACGTCCAGCCTCCAGCTCCATCCTTTCCTACCCATGCCAGACCCAATGGCTGAGCATCTGACTGGGTGCCACAATTCCCTCAGGTCTTGGTTCTTTTCTGAACCCGTGCAGCAGATGCTCAACCCTGGATCACAACTGTAATTGGACATCTCTGCACCTCCTCCTCCGCCCAGATCACTGAGCAGTCCTGGAGAAAATCAGTGCCTGAGAAATTATGATACTAGTAGCTACAATGTATCGATTGCTTACTATTTGCCAGGGACTGGCTACCTGATATACGTGTGTTGAATTACTTAATCCTCACAGTAGATACTTTATTATCCCCATTTTAGAGGGGAGTGAACTAGGGCTCAGAGTCACTGAGTAATTAAGAACTGTTTCTGAGGCTCCACAGTAAGTAAATAGCTGAGGTCTGAATCCAGGTTTGACTGCAGGGCCTTCACTGTTCACTGCTACTCATTCATTTATCCCTTGGTCCCTGCTCTCCAAGAGCTTATGCTCTAGTAGGGGGTGACTGACAGTAAGCAAGCAAATATCGAACAGTCGCAGCCTGTGCTAAAGTGCTTTGCAGGAAATAAACAAGGATTGAGTGGGGGTGGTTGAGTCAGGGGCTATTCTGCATAGAGTCATCAGGGAAGGCTTCCCTGAGGAGGTGACATTTGACCTGAGGCCTGAGGATGAGGAGGCAGACTTGCAGATTGTTCCAGGCAATGAGAAGAACCCATGCCAAGGCCTTCAGAAAGCGGTAGACTGGGCATGTTCAGAGATCAAAAAAGGTGAGTGTGGCTGAATGAGGAGAATGAAGTGAGGTCCAAAAGCACCAGGACAGTTCATGAGGAACTTGGTGGTTTTAGGAAAGTGTTTAGATTTTATTCTAAATGCAATGGGAAACCATTGGAGGAGGTTTTTTGTTTTTGTTTTTGTTTTTGTTTTAGGCTGGGAATTAACGTGACATAGATTAGGTTTTAAAGCTCCCCCTGCCTGCTGTGTGGAGAATGGATTACAGAGGAGCAAGAATGGAAAGAGGTAACCAGTTAGGAAGGTAGTGTAAGCCAGGTATGCTCAACACATAGGAATGAGGTCTTGATGAGTTCACAGAAATTTTGCAGGGGAAACCCCAGATTCAGTGAGCTGGGCAGAGAGCTGCAGGGGGACAGATTTTAATGGCTGAAATTCAGATTTCAGGGTTGATGCAGTGACTGGCGATGAGAAATGGGACGTAGGGGGAGCATGAGAGGGGACAGCAGAGGTGAAATGGAGGAAGAGATCACTGGGTGTGAGGAGGTCAAGGAATTGAGATCCTGATGCTGGATGGGTCACCTCGTGGATGTCAGAGCCCCTGAGAGTGATGGCAGGAGTGTGTGTATATGGGGGGGGGGGGCAGCAGGAACAGAAGAGAGTGAGCTGGAAGAAAGACTTAGCCATTGGGGAAGCAGCCATGATAGCAACTGGAGATAATCACAGGAGGGTGGTATAGACAGAAGGCATGAGCTTCCAAGGAGCTGGAGAATAGAAATGTTCCAGCTGCAGGGCGGGTGGGGAGGACTCAACCCCACCTTCTGGCCCTAAGGAATGTGGAGTATGAGACAAAACCACTCTCTACTTGAGACAACTGCTGGGAAAACTAGGTCACAAGTTAATATTTGTGAAGCACTTAGAATTGTGCCTGGCACATAGTGTTTATTAAATAAATAAAAATTAATTAATGCAGATCCAGAGGTGTAGAGAACATTAAGAGAAGAGACTGGGGATATGGGAAAGTGTGCACCATGCAGATCTTCCCTCCACAGATTCATGGTCTCAAAACACAGCCCAGGGCTGTGTTTCTAGAAAGCTTCTTCTCCTCCTCCCTTCAGTGACTAATCCCAGCCTTCACCAGTCTCCTGAACCCCTCCTTCACTCTCAGCAGCTGATCTTGCCTGAGGCAAGTGAGGCATCCTCTCTAACTTCACCCCTGCACTCTCTCTTTCCCCTTTCCCCCACTCAGAGAATGGGGTCCACTCCTCCTCCTCGGGCCACCCAGAGCCATTACCCCCCTCCCAGAGACCTGTCCATGCTTCGTCTTGTCTCTTCTACATCTCCTTCTCTCCTGGCTCTGCAACTCATAAATATGCTCAAGGCTCCCATTACAAACAGATAAGAACTCTTCTTTGTCCCTTTGTCCCCCAGCTAGCTGCCATGCAGTCCCTCAAGCACCTTCTTTCTCAAACTCCCACCCTCCCCACCTTTCCTTTCCCTGGCACTCCCCCCTCTCCTCATTTTCCTTACAGATGAAAGCACTCTCACATTGGCCAAATTCAGGGGGCCTTTTTCAGTCCTTACCTCCCCTGACTCCTCAGCCACTTTTGACACTGATCACTGCTCCTTCCCTCCTTCTGGAAATGCACTACCCACTTCACTGCCTTGTCAGTGTCTCTCCTCCTACCCCTCCGCTGGTTCCTCTTTGTTCTCATTCAGTATTTGCTGTTCTGCTCTTGTCACTGAATACACCTTTTGGGCTCATCTCATCCTCTCCCGTGGCTATAGAGGCTACCTCGATGTCGATGGCATCCCATCTCTCTCTGCCTTTTCCCCAGCTGTCTCCTGTGCCCCACTACCTGGATGTCCGACTGTTCCAGTAAACTCAGCCAGATCAAAGCTGAACGCCTTTATAAACCACTCCTCTTTCTGTGTTTCTCATCCTAGTGACTGTCACCACCATCCACTCAGTCATCTAAGCTAGGAATCTGGGAGTCAACCGAGACTCATCTCTCACTCCCCATATCCACTCAGACCTAACACCTCCCACTGCTGTACTTCTTAAATACTTCTCAAATTTGTTCCAGCTCATAGTCTACATTGCTACTGCCTAATTCCGGGTTTTTCTCATCTACTGCAAGATCTCTTACAAGACTATTGCAAGAGTATCTTGGCTAAGCACATGTTTTGCCTTGGATTTGAATCCAGGCTCCAGTGCTCGCTGGCTTTGTTACCTTGGATGACTTTCCCTTTTTGAGTCCATTAACATAAACATAAAGTGCAAAGCACAGCGCCTGGCACATAGTACTTAATAAACTGAATGACGATGATGATGATGCTGTCTGCCGCCTCATCACGTTCAAATTCATCCTTCACACAGAGGCAATGAAGAGGATAAAATGTAAACCTGGCTGTACCATGCTCCTGGTGTTCCCCTTGCTATTGGGATAATTTCTTTTTCTTTTCTTTTCTTTTTTTAAAAGATTTTATTTATTAGAGAGAGCACGTGCATGAGTGGAGGAAGGGGCAGAGGCAGAGGGAGAGGGCCCAAAGAGGAGCCCAAAGCAGGGCTCGATCCCAGTATCCCAGACGCTGGGATCATGACCTGAGCCGAAGGCAGATGCTTAACTGACTGAACCACCCACGTGCTCCTGGGATAATTTCTAAACTCCTAATGTGGCCCATGTGACCTTCCATGACTGGCCCCTGTCTCTCTCTCCAGACTTCTTTTACCCTTTCTTTCCTTGGACTTGATCTCCAGCCACCTCAGACTGCTTCCTACTTACACGATGCTGTGTCTGGAACACCCTTCCTCTTCTCCCTGCACTTTTCTTTGGTTAGGCTAACAATGATTTATCCAGGAAGATTTAGCTTACATCCTCTGAAGCCTTTTCTGGCTTTTCTCTCCACCACCCGCGCACCCCTCCCCGGGGGGCCAGATGCCCTTTCTACACATTTCCTTATCATTGCATGAAAAGTATTCCTTGTTTTTAATAAATAATACTAATACCCTACAATATATAGTGCTGTGAGTTGGCATGTGAGCACTTCACATTTAACCCTCCCTCCAACACCCTGCGAAGTCTGTGCTGTCTCCATTTTACAAAGGAAGGATCCTTGGCTCATAAAGTTATGTAACTTATCAGGGGTCACATCGATGACTGATCTCGGAATTGAACCCAGCAGCCTAACTCCAGACCCATGCCCTTATCATTATATTATTTTACTTCTATAAACTCTTTCTGTGACTTTTTTTCTCTGTTGACTTGGAAATACTTTAGAGATGGGCATTGTCTGGGTTTATCTGTTTATTGCCAGGGCTTGGCACAGATTTGGCAAGAATAGGCAGCCAGTAAATGTTTAATGAGTTAATGGGGGGAGGGGCTAGTTGCACAATTTTCTATGAGAACGGTTTGTAAACACCTGTGAAAGGTGAGCCTGTGTTTGTACACAGTGTGAGGAATGCAGATCTGTCTGCTCTTCTGAGAGGGATCAGGGATGTGTTTTACTCAGTTGTGAAAGGTGAGGCCTTTTACACCTGTTGGCAGGACAAGACGTGTGTGCCAACCAGAGAGATTTCAGAATGAAGTGTACATCTGTGAGAAGAACTGGCATCCCTGCAAGGCGTGAGGAGGGGTGCACTGATTTTGCCCACCCCTCCTTCCTTTGACTCCCCCTCCTCCCTGGCCAGATGCCTCCAGAACTACATCCCTGCCCAGAGCCTGACGCTGTCATGTCCGGTGTGTCGGCAGACGTCCATCCTCCCGGAGCAGGGCGTCTCAGCACTGCAGAACAACTTCTTCATCAGCAGCCTCATGGAGGCGATGCAGCAGGCACCGGATGGGGCCCACGACCCCGAGGACCCCCACCCCCTCAGCGCAGTGGCTGGCCGCCCCCTCTCCTGCCCCAACCATGAAGGCAAGGTGGGCCCAGGCAGGCCCAGTGAGGCCAGGACTTGGGGTGGAGGGCGAGGAGCGGTTGGGGGAGGGGCCAAGTGGCTGCGGGTAAGAGGGTGTTTCTCTGGATAAGTGGGCCAGGTAGGGGCACACCTGGAAGGTGAGGGGCCAGGAGGGCAGAGCGGGAGGGGAGGAGACGAAGAAGTTTGGTGTCTAGTCATTGCTTGACTGGAGCGCTTATGCCGCCAGACGATGGAGTTTTACTGTGAGGCCTGCGAGACGGCCATGTGCGGCGAGTGCCGCGCGGGGGAGCACCGGGAGCACGGCACCGTGCTGCTGCGGGACGTGGTGGAGCAGCACAAGGCGGCCCTGCAGCGCCAGCTGGAGGCGGTGCGCGGCCGGTAGGAGCCCGGTGGGAACCTGGGCTGGTGGGGCCGTCAGGGAGAGTGACGGACAGGGGAGGGACGCTGGGGAGGCTAGAAATAAAATTCTTCGGGAGGGCAGGGAGGTCTCAGGTAGGGGACCTCCTAGGGGGCACAGTAGATTCCCCCCTGAGAAGGAGTGGCTTGGTGAAGGCATCCTCAGGCAACCCCAGTATGCGATGTCCCCCTCTCCGCCCCCCCCAGCCTGCCACAGCTGTCCGCAGCTATCGCCTTAGTGGGCGGCATCAGCCAGCAGCTGCAGGAGCGCAAAGCCGAGGCCCTGGCCCAGATCAGCGCGGCCTTCGAGGACCTGGAGCAAGCGCTGCAGCAGCGCAAGCAGGCTCTGGTCAGCGACCTGGAGGCCATTTGTGGGGCCAAGCAGAAGGTGCGTCTGTTCACCCTTGCCTACCACCGTCCATTGTGGGATGGCCTTATCGCCACTATGCTTTTCCTGCTTTCCCATACCTGGGCACCCCCTTCCCCAGACTATACTTTCTGCCTCCCGACTTGGCCCCATAGGTACCGCGGTATCTGTGTCCCTTGTCCATACTCACCCTCTCGCATTTCTTTCATGCTATAGTACCGTAAGGTCCTAAGCAATCACAGAGACCCTTTCTGTGCCAGTGTGCGCCCCCAAACCTCCCCCACCTCCTCCTCAGGTGTTGCAGACCCAGTTAGACACACTGCGCCAGGGTCAGGAACACATCGGCAGCAGCTGCAGCTTCGCGGAGCAGGCGCTGCGCCTGGGCTCGGCCCCGGAGGTGTTGCTAGTGCGCAAGCACATGCGAGAGCGGCTGGCTGCGTTGGCGGCTCAGGCCTTCCCGGAGCGGCCACACGAGAACGCGCAGCTGGAACTGGTCCTCGAGGTCGACGGGCTGCGGCGATCGGTGCTCAATCTCGGCGCGCTGCTCACCACGAGCGCCACCGCACACGAGACCGTGGCCACAGGTGAGGGCCTGCGCCAGGCGCTTGTGGGCCAGCCAGCCTCGCTCACCGTCACTACCAAAGACAAGGATGGGAGGCTGGTGCGCACGGGCAGCGCCGAGCTGCGCGCCGAGATCACCGGCCCCGATGGCACGCGCCTTCCCGTGCCAGTGGTGGACCACAAGAACGGCACGTACGAGCTAGTGTACACGGCGCGCACGGAAGGCGAGCTCCTCCTCTCAGTGCTGCTCTACGGACAGCCGGTGCGCGGCAGCCCCTTCCGCGTGCGAGCCCTGCGTCCTGGGGACCTGCCACCTTCCCCGGACGACGTCAAGCGCCGCGTCAAGTCCCCCGGCGGCCCGGGCAGCCACGTGCGCCAGAAGGCAGTGCGTAGGCCCAGCTCCATGTACAGCACGGGCGGCAAACGGAAGGACAACCCCATTGAGGACGAGCTTGTCTTCCGTGTCGGTACAGATGGCTTCGGGCGGAGCCAGAGGGGGGCGGGCTCAGGCCGTGGGCAGGGCGGATCGGGAGGGCGACTCTAAAGGACCTCAGCGAATTGCTTTGTTTTCCTTCCCTGCCTTCCCCACAGGCAGCCGAGGAAGAGAGAAGGGCGAGTTCACCAATTTACAGGGAGTGTCGGCAGCTAGCAGCGGCCGCATAGTGGTAGCAGACAGTAACAACCAATGTATCCAGGTAAGCGCCTTTCCTGTTCTCCTGTGACGCCAATAAAGGTCCTCAAACTACAGCCTCCTGAAAAAACAAGAGTGTACAGATCACCTCTTGAAAGATGAACCAGTCCTTGAAGATAGTCCCGGTCCTTAAAGAGCAATGAATCATAGCACCATCCCTCATCCACCTACTTGCCATCCACTCCCACTGGCCACGACACTATCCTGCACCTTCACAGTTAGGCCCTGGGGTTTTACTGTGCTTGCAGCCTCTACCTCCCAGGCTGGGCCTCAGGCCACACGAGCTCCTGGAGCCCAAAGATCTGGTTCATTCTTCATACCTTTCTCTCTCTGAGCCTCCACCTGACTGGCTTCCTTTCTCCCCTGTCCCCACGTGGTTAGGATGCAGGCTCCCCTGCTTTCTTTCATCATACCAGCCTGGCTCCAGAGTATCTGGCTCTCAGTTTCTTGTTGGTGCTGGTCTCTGCAAACATCTGGCTGGCTAGACAGTCAAATGGGGGTAACGGGAAAAGAGGTGTCTTCCAGAGGCTAAACTATAGTGCAACCTCACAGGTGGTCCTGCCCTGGTGCTCCCCGTCCCTCACACACCTGATTTTTTTTTAAAGATTTTATTTACTTACTTGACAGAGAGAGAGAGACAGTGAGAGAGGGAACACAAGCAGGGGGAGTGGGAGAGGGAGAAGCAGGCTTCCCGCCGAGCAGGGAGCCCGATGCGGGGCCGATCCCAGGACCCCGGGATCATGACCCCAGCCGAAGGCAGACGCCCAAGGACTGAGTCACCCAGGCACCCCTCTCACACACCTGATGGAAGCGTCTGCCACACAACACAAACGGATGTGGCCTCACTGCACTTTGAGCTCCTTAAAGCCAGGAAGCATGCTTTTCTTTCTGTTTTTCTTGTAGCGAGCCCAGAGACTAGTGACAGGCACCAGCAGTTAAAAGTATCGCAGTTAAAAGTAGAAGTATCGCAGTTAAAAGCTCAGGCTCTGAAACCAGACACCTGGGCTTGAATCCTAGCTCTGCCACTTACAAGTCATGTGACTCTCTGAGCTTTAGTTAACGCGTGTAAAATTAGGAAAAGAATACCTCATGGAGTTGCTGGGAGCATTAAAATGACATAATGCACTGTGCTGACACCTGGTGAACCTTCTAATGTTAGGTATTGTGAAAAATATCATTGTCCAGGTGGAGACTGTAAACAAAAGCCAGGAGGTAGGAAAGTGCTGGAGGGGGTTGTTCAGGGAACTGGAAGGATCCCAGCCAGGTGGAGGTAGATTACTATTAGGAGCCAAGTAGCCGAGGGCACATTGTAAACAGTTTTGGAGAGGATGCTGTGGAATTTTGATTTTATCCTGTGCAGGATTGTTTCTAACTACCATGCACTTCAGTTCTTGGAAACATTTTATCAGGTTGCAAAACTTTTCTTGAAGATCCTTACTTCACAACACCTATAAAGTTCTTTCTGACCCTACCTGAGTACCCCTGCCACAGGTCTGTCCCCTCAATGTCAGCTGCCCCCACCCCTTGCTTTCCATGTTAGCAGGCTGAAGGTGCCAGGAACTCTTCCATGGCCGTATTCCTCGTCCTGTCCAGCCTGCTTTTACTCCTAGCCTATTCCAAAGGGCAGACGAATGGAGAGGCGTAGGGCAGCACGTGGAAGCATTTGGGTCCAGCCTAGACAGTGAGGGAGGGATCAGGTGGGAGAGGGTGGCGCCGAGGCCCTACTCAGTCCCACCCTCCACCTTCCAACTCCTTTTCTCCTTCTTATGCCAGGGATGCCTTCTGGCCCAAAAGCTGAGATTTGGGAAACTGTCCCTGGTGTGCACACACATGGGTGCTCACATGCACATAAAGATGTCTGCTGCTTTGTCTCCCTGATGAGGGACTGGGGAATTGAGAGGGAGGGCCTGGGGCAGCCCCCTGTCCTCTCCAGATACCTGCTGCTCCTACAGCAGCCCTCCTTCTTGCTCCTACTCCACCTGCATCCTAATTTCATAACTGCTAGGAGCTGGGCTCTTGGATTCCAGAGCTGAGTTCCTGCTTCCCTTATTTTGGGGTCCTCCAGTTTGATATGGGCCAGGCTCCCAGATAGATGTTGCCTCCCCACCCCGTTCATGAGGTTTGCTGACCTTGTGAACTTCTCCTCCTTTGGACTGTCTATGGTGACAGCTGAGGCAAATCCCTTTGTTGTGCCGAATCAGCATCAGCTGACAGAAGACAAAAAACATTTTGTGATTTTGAATGAAGAATTTGATTTGTATATATTATATCCTTGTGTAATAGTCTTAGTCCAGAAATTTTATCAGCTCTTCTGTGAAAACTTCCTCATTTCCTTCAGGCAGAATATTAATCACATTCTTCTCTGAGTTCCCTCAGCCTTTGCTATAGCACTCTTCATTCTTTATCAGAATCACTGGTTTATTGTGTTATTTTTTTTAGTCTCTCTGCTCCCCCCACCCCCAACTGGACTCAGATCCTGAAGTTACTTAGTGCTACCATGGTATAGGAGAGAGGTGTTAAGGACCAAACGAAGACACCAGCAGATTCTGGAGATGTTAAGACAGCAAATATGGCAGGTTTTGCTGAGCCTTCAGAGGTCAAGGGAGAAGGAGGGATCAAGAATGGCAGGACTTGGGGCACTGGGTCGCTGGTGCTGCTGTTCAGGAGCAGGCCTGGGTATCAGTTGATGATTTCCCTTCTGCACATGTTGAGCATGCGACGGCTGTGCGGCAGCTGAGTGGAGGTGACCAGTTCTGTGTGAGCTTGAGCGGAGGAATTCATGCATTTGTTGACTGCCTGCCGTGTGCCCATTGCCGTGCCAGCAGTGCGAATGCAGTGGCAAACCAGGCAGGCAGTCCCTGTGCCACCTGACGCTTACCTTCTTAGGAGATGAGGGTGTTCAGCAGTTAGTTACAGGAGTGACAGTTGTTAGTGGGAGAACTGTAAAGCATAGGTCATGGAGGCCTGCCTTTATGTGTGTGTATTGATTCAGGGGCTGGAGTTGGTCCTGAAAAACTTCTCTGAAAAAGTGACCTGGAATTTTCTGAGATTCACAAGATGAATGGAGTTGCCAGGTGTCGGAGGTGGGATAGGATAGGAAGGGAAGAGCGAGACACCCCCCGCCCCAAAGCCTCAGTGTTGAGCTGGAAACTGAGCTGCTCAGACTGGGGGGGGGTGGGTGGGTGGGGGGCAGCCTCACAGCCTCCCTGCTGATCTGGCAGGAGCTTTTAGTCACTCTGACATCAGCTCTTCTGCTCAGGGTGCCTCCCTCTCATGCTGGCTTGTGCTGGCCTGCCACAGGGGACCAGGGCAGACCCCAGCCGCTGGGTTGGCCAGCCAGCTGAGGGCATGCTGGAAGTCCACATCAGGAGGGATTGATGTCTGCTGGTGGGACCAGTTCAAACAGCCCTGCAGGCCCAAGAGATGGGGATGGGGCAGGGGCAGGGGGTCTAGTCCACTAAGGAGGGAGCATGTCTGGATGGAAGAGCAAGGCCAAGACCCAGAACTTGAGTTCCCTGAGGCTGGTCCTGGCTTGGCTGTAAAGGGAAAGAGCATTAAAGGAGGTGTTTTTAGGATGGGGAGACCTGAGCATGTTGGGTGGCTAAGGGAGGATGTAGGAGAGGGGAAAAGGTTGGAAGGGTCACTCTGTCCAGGAGGAAGGTTACTTTGCCAGCCTCTTAGCCTGGACATGCTCATCCTTGTTCAACACCCCACCCTTTCTTGTCACTACCAAGTCTTACTGTCTTCCTCCCATGTGTCCTGAGTCCATCTTTGCTCCAGCAAGTACCCTGGAACAAGCCATCATCCCTCCTCCCCTGGACTAGTGTAGCACCTCTGACTGCCCAGCAAGCGCCCACTTTGGACTCCTGCCTGCAGCCAGAGTACTCTTTCTTCAAAGCTCCCATGTGTTTTTTCCAACACCAGCAAGCAACTCTCAGTGGACCCTGACCAGGTGTCCTGCAAATGTAACTGAATTTTGACGCTATTTACCTAGAGATAGCATCACTTCCCATAAGACTGTCCCCATGTCAGATGCCAGTCACACGTCCAGGTTGTTACTTATGCTTCTGACTGACCAGCTATAAATTGGAGGGTCATATGACCCCCCCTTCAGGTTCGATGAATTGGCTACAGTCGCTCATAGAATTCAGAGGAACATTTAATTAGGTCTACCAGTTTACTGTAAAGGATACAGATGAACAGCCAGATGGAGAAGTACACAGGGCAAGGTCTAGAAGAGTTTCTAGTGTGGGAACTTTGGTCCCTGTAGAACTGGGGCACACCACCCCCCCAGCACCAACTTGGGAGCACATCAAATCTGCACCTTCCCCTCTTCTGCCCAGAGGTTGGTGGGTAGGGCTGAAAGTTCCAGCCCTTTAATGATTTGGTCTTTCTGGGTTCCAGCCCCTTCCTAAGTCACCTCATCAGCATAAGCTCAAAAGGGGCTCCTTGTGAATGACAAAGACACTCCCATTAATCAGGAAATTCCAAGGGTTTGAGGAGCTCTGCACCAGGCACTGGGACAAAGACCAAGTATATTTCTTGTTACACCACAAAAGCAAATCTCATCTTGTCACTCCCCTGCCCAGAAATTTTCAGTGAATCCTCATTACACCCAGGATAAAACCTTACTCTTTCTGCTGTTCGTGGGAGTGCTCCCTGCAATCCAGCCCCATACTGGACCCTGTGCCTTTTACATACTGTTCACTCTGCTTAAATGCCTTTCCTCGTCCTTTACTGGCCAACGCGGTTTGTCTCTTGGCACCCTTATTAGGCTGTTAACTCAGATAGCTCTCTCTCAAAGCCTTTCCTGGCCACCCCCCCCCCCCCCCCGCCCCATATTCCTACAGTCTCTCTCATTCATACCTGTGCTGCGTATCACCTCAGGTCTGCAGCTGTGTCTGATTCTTCTGTGTACCCCCCAGCATGGTGTGAGTAAGTGCTGGTTGAATAGCTGAATGAATGGGGGGTCTCCTCCCTCAGGATCTCGCTCCCTTCCCTCTGTGCCCACAGTCTCTCCCCTCCTCCCCGCTCCTTCCCTTGCTCCTCTGCTCCAGGTTTTCTCCAATGAAGGCCAGTTCAAATTCCGCTTTGGGGTCCGAGGGCGCTCACCCGGGCAGCTGCAGCGCCCCACAGGTGTGGCAGTGGACACCAATGGAGACATTATTGTGGCGGACTATGACAACCGTTGGGTCAGCATCTTCTCCCCTGAGGGCAAATTCAAGGTAAGAGGCCTACTGTCACGGTGTTCTGCACTTCTGATGGCCGGCTGAGGTGACCATTCTAGTGCCTCCTGGTAGTCAGGGCCTGGAATGGTCCATCCCCAGCCCAAGGTTTTCCTTTAGTGTCCGGCTGGGACTACTCTCCCCACAAGGCAGGATAAAGCCCCTAATGGTATCCCCTTCCTCCAGACCAAGATTGGAGCTGGCCGTCTCATGGGCCCCAAAGGAGTGGCCGTAGACCGGAATGGACATATCATTGTGGTCGACAACAAGTCTTGCTGCGTCTTTACCTTCCAGCCCAATGGCAAGCTGGTTGGCCGTTTTGGGGGCCGTGGGGCCACTGATCGCCACTTTGCAGGTATTGTGGAACAATTCTGATACCCCAGCCCCAGAGAACTACCCTGGTTACCCCAGATTTAACCACCCCTCCTCCTATACCTTGGCCTTAGAGGACCCCCCTCCCTTGACTGTACCCTAGTACCATCATCCCAAGGCACCTATCAGCCTCTGAGGCACCGCCCTTTTCCAGCAGCCCAGCTCTGTCATCCCAGATACCCTTATTCATCCCACTCAGTATCCCAGCTCACTGCCCTAGAAACCACTTTGTATTTTCAGGGCCCCATTTTGTGGCTGTGAACAACAAGAATGAGATTGTAGT
Source organism: Phoca vitulina (assembly GCF_004348235.1). Classification (NCBI taxonomy): domain Eukaryota; kingdom Metazoa; phylum Chordata; class Mammalia; order Carnivora; family Phocidae; genus Phoca; species Phoca vitulina. Next base: position 10,307,667 of record NW_022589739.1, read on the forward strand.
GACGGATTTCCATAACCATTCAGTGAAGGTCAGTGTCCTCCCTCCCTCTATGACCGCTGTCCCAACATCCTTTCCTCTTTCACAAGACCCCTCTCTCCCTCACCTCCCCCCCCCCCCCCCACCACCACCTTGAGATCATTTCTTTGAACAATAAGCATTTATGGCATGGCTACTTTGTCCCGGGCACTATGCTAGAAGCTGGGGATACAGTGATGAACAAGGCAAATACGCTCTGTCTTCTTGGTAATGGTCTAGTAGGGAAGAGGTAAAGCCGTATATTACAGTGTATTATTATGTTACAGTTATGTGGTAGGGAAGTGCAAGGAACTGTGTGAGGGCATAGCAGAAGCATTTGATTCAGGTGAGACAGAGAACCACCTAAAGCAGCAGGGGAGTTCACCAGGAGGGAGAGGAGGAGGAGAGGATTTGAGGCAAAGGGGACAGGAGGAGCCAAGAACTGGAGGCAGGAACCCTTCAGTGTGCTCAAAACACCACAAGTAGTTCAGACTGAGTTTGAAGAGGCGAGTGGTTCAAGTGCCGACGAGTCTCGTGTGCTCTGTTCCCAAGAGCTGTGGGGAGTCACTGAAGGCTTGCAGGCCACAGGGCAATGCAGTCCTGGGTCTTAGATCACTCTGGCTGGGGCGAGACAAGTGTCAGGAAGATCAGTCTTTTGTAGTAATCTAGGTGAGAAATGTTGAGGACCGCTGTAGTAGCAATACATACACTAGGGTGCAGATCTGAGATAGAATCAGCCCGTTGTGTGAATTCCCTGGTTGTCAAGCAGAGGAGAAGGCGGGGTTGAGAATGACTCCTGGCCAAATGGGTATTGCCATTCCCTGAGAAGGAGAGCATGGGGAAGTTGAGCTGTTGGATTTGATACGCCCGAGGGACGCTAGCTGGAGATAGTCAGTAGGCAGTGGGAAGCATGGCTGTGAGGTGTGGGAAGAACTGGGCTGGAGCTGCAGACCTGGGGGTCCTCCGCCCTGGGGCTTCACCCCACCTCCTCTAAGGCCCTGCCCTCTGCCTGAGGCCAGGTCCCCAGCCCCCAGCCCTCTCCCCTGCCAGGTGTACAGTGCCGACGGCGAGTTCCTCTTCAAGTTTGGCTCCCACGGCGAGGGCAATGGGCAGTTCAACGCCCCCACGGGAGTAGCGGTGGACTCCAACGGGAACATTATCGTGGCTGACTGGGGCAATAGCCGCATCCAGGTGAGGCCTGGGGATGGCATGGGGGTGAGGCTTCCTGCTGTGCTCCATGCACCCCTCCCCATGCCCCTGCAAATGCCTCCCACCCGCCTGCTCTCACCTCTCCCTCCATTGTCCACTCCTTCCCCAGGTATTCGACAGCTCTGGCTCCTTCCTGTCCTACATCAACACGTCTGCAGAGCCACTGTATGGCCCGCAGGGCCTGGCCCTGACCTCAGATGGACACGTGGTGGTGGCCGATGCTGGCAACCACTGCTTTAAAGCTTATCGCTACCTCCAGTAGCTGCACAGGGGCCCTGCCTGGCTCGTGGAGGGACAGTCATGGGGGGATCGGACAAGAGGGTCTGGCCAGGAGGTGGGCCGGACCTGGCAGCACTGAATGTGGGCTGTGGGCGTGGGTGCGCCCGGTGCCCTCCCTCTCCCCCTCTCCCAACCCCACGGTTGCACTTTATTTATTCGGTTCTTGCTTTGGTGACTGGGTGGGCCTGGACTGTGGTCCCAAGGATGTGTGCAGAGCTTCACCCTACCCTCCACCCCTTACACACCTGCCCTGTCCCCTCAGTCTGCTCCACACCCCCCAGCCTGGGGCCAGAACAGCCTCTTACTCCAGGGCAGAAGTCCCTCTGGTTGTCTCCCTACCACCCTGTACACACTGACAGAGACAGCAATACCCCACCCCCCATATTAAGTAAATGTGTTCACCAAGATGGTTTTGTTGCTTTCTTGTGGGGTGGGGCTGTGAGGGTACAGGAGGTTGGGACTCGTTCTGAACTAAAGGATGGACAAGCAGGTAGGCAGAGGATCCAGATTCCCAAAGAGTCCTGATATTTTAAAGTTTCGGGAGTGGAGCGCAAGAGAGGGTGAATCTGTGGGGCTCTTAGCCACCTGCCAAATCCCTGTCTCTAGGCCCACATCTCCTGCAGAAATAGTAAGTCCTTTGGCTGTCTGCCCTACAGCCGAGAAGGAGCCTGGGAAAAAATGACCCTTGACCAGAACACAGCCAGCAGCTGCAGGGAGAACAGTTTGAGGCTATGCTAGTAATCCTGGAAGCTCGGGCCCACCTGGACCTTGGGGCTAAGCCCACGTGGAAACAGCATGTGAGAGACTCCAGAGCCAATCTTAGAGCTCAGTGCTGAAGGCCTGGAGCCCTGCTTGTTCTCCATTCTATGGTTGTTGCTCATTCTCCTTGGTGGAATGGGGGTCCTAGCATCCTGAGTTCTTGTGGGCCAGGGTTTGGCTGCCAGTTCCAGAGATAATTACAACCAGCACTCAATGATTTGGGAGGCAGGGACTATGAGGGACTATGACTTCTCCCTCTACAAAAGGCTGAGGCTCAGAGGAGTAGGGCATATGACTGATGAAGAGCAGAGCCTGGACTTAAATCTACAGCTGTCGTACTCCTAACCTGAAAGTAGCACCTTACTCATTATGCCCCTTGCATCTGGCATGATAACTGGCAGAGAAGGCACTCAACAAGATTTGGGGAACGATGGATCTTGATAGGTTAGTTATGAGAGGTCCTGGGAAAGCTCAAGACATTGTCCTTATGTGGCTTGATTCCTGGAGCTAGGATGGGTGGGCCTGTCCAGGGACCTGTGGAAGACCATGGGGACTTTGCCGAGATCAAGGGGGCACCGTGTGAACCACATGGAACTCCTGGTTATCTTCACCTCTCTGATCCTCTTTGTCTCACTGGTTGGGACCTGGTAGGCAGGTATAGGGACAGATGAACTCCCTGAAGTTCTGGGGCAGGTGGTTTTATAGGGCCTGCACTTCTGGCTCCAGTTATGAGTAGGATTGCCTGGCCAGCAGAGATGGGTGTGCTCAATTATAGGTCACTCAGCACCAGTGGGGTCGTCCCTGGGAGTTCACAGGTGGATAGTCTATCCCTCCCCCGCACTCCCTTCTGAAGTATGGCTGACACAGAATGTCACACTGGTTTCGGGTGTATGTACGCCCTCTGTGACAAAGCACCAACGGTGGTACTGAGGATGCAAGCTCGAAGTTCCCAAACTTGTCACACACTCACATTCTCGACATCTAAAAGCAGGGGGATAAAATGCCAATAAAAATGAACTTCCTTGGGTGGGAAGCCCCAGATGGCTTTCCTACCAGACGGAGAACAGGCTGCTGGGGCTGATTTCCATAGATACCAATTTAGGTTGTCTGCCTAAGCCATGCAGACAGTATCTCAAGGTGGGGTTACTCACTTCCTCTTGGCCTGATCACGGTGGGCATTTCCCCCCCAGTTTAGGCCTTGGGCCCAGAAGTAGCTGGAAGTAGTGCCTAGCAGTAGCAGCGAAGCCTTGACTTAGTTGGCATAAGTCTTAAATCATCTTTACAGACTTGGGCATTGCAGCAGAGCCCCCGCTGGGCCAGGTCAGAAAGTTATTTTGTGGTCCCACGAGGGATCACACCTGTCTTATATAGGGCAGTCAGGTAATCAGAACAGCCCTCTGGCCATATAGGGCAGTCAGGTAATCAGAACAGCCCTCTGGCCATATATGGCCAGCGGGTTCATTTATTCATTCAACAAGTACTTCTGTGCACTTACTATTGGTCAGAGTGGTGGGCCCTGGGAATACAGACAGAAATGTTCTTTGCCCTTACAGAGCTTATAGTTTATTGGGGAAAGCAGGCAAACAAGTAAACACAAGGGCGTAAATGTGTAATGGCAGTCTGTTAAAGCTGTGATGGAAATGAATAGAATGCAATACCCAGAAGAATATGATGTTAAATCGGGTGGGCAAGGAAGGCCGCAGTGACCTGCAGGCTGGGGTGGGGGGTGGGTAGGGAACCACCTGTGTTAAGAAGAGAAGGTAGAGATTTCCAGACAAAGGAAGAACAGGTACAAATGTCCTGAGGGGTCAAGATCTCGGTGTATTGGAGGACCTGAAAGGAGGCCTGGGTGACGGGGAGGAAGGAAGGTGGAGGAAGAGAGGAAAGGAACAAGTTTTGAGAGTCAGGCCTGTGTTGGATTATTTAAGTCAGATAGAGTTTGGATTTGATCTGGATTATCCTAGTAAACCACAGAAAGGTTTAAGTGCCAGAGATGAGAGGATGCCTTATGGAATGAACAGGCAGCTGGACAGCGATTCCGTGGGGTGGAAAGAAAAGTGAGAATAAAAAACAGAACAAAATTCAACCTCTCTAAACTGCTCCCCTTGAAGACCATAGACACCTTAAAATCATCTAGAGTCTTCCAGTTTTCTAAGAAAAAGAAGTTTTCTAAGAAAAAATTGGGCAAAGGCACAAAGAGGTGTGAGCACCAATGTTTATCACAGCTTTATTTATAATAGGAAAAAAATAATCCCAGAAAAACTGAAGTGTCCCTCAGCAGGGAATAGCTATATAAAGTTTTGCTTAAATATATGGTGGAATTATATGCATCCTTTTAAAAATGCCAATGTCTGAGGTACACTAAGGAAGAAAAAGGTTTTATAAAATTACATCTTTGTTTCAGAAGGGATGTTGGAAGAATAGAGAAAGGCTGGAATAGATAAAATGTTCATAGTGGTGTTCTCTGATTAGTAGAATTAAAGTTGATTTTTGTCTTCAAGGAAGAAAAAAACTTTTAAGCAGGAGCATTAAGGTGTTTTTAGGCATGTTTTTGAAGATTGTGCTTGCTATGAAGAATGTACCCTAGAGGGGCAGGAGAAGCAGGGAGGGAGGGGCTATTTCAGCGGTCAAACAAGAGGGGCTATTTCAGTGGTCAAACAAGAGATGGTGTTTGCATTTTGAGGGAGGCAGAGAGAAGTAGATAAATTTTAGGTCTGACCAGAAAGTAGGAACAATAGAATTCAATACTAACACATACAGCATTTCAGGCCCTGCTCTAAGAACTGAAGAAATAGTGGGGAATAGGGCAGATGACATCCTTGTCCTCTCTACTAAGGCAGTCTGGTGGGCAGTGGGGTGCTGGAGCTGGTTCATACCAGCTCACAGGACTCAGGGTTAAATTTTCAGGAATTTTGACAGCTGGTTGTTGAAACCCAGCCATTATTAAAAATTAAGTTATGTAAATTTGAAGTCTAATATCATACTCGAAACTCATCACTTCCTAATTATTTTACTGCATTTTACTATTACCTGTGTTCTTCAGGTTATTTACATCTATTGTATCTGCCTGGTGGAAACACCATATAGTAAGTAGTACATTACTGTGCATTTCTTCTTAATTCTACTTTGGTGATGTCTTATTTGTAGCTTGACGATGGCCATAATAGGAGATTTACCCACAGAAATTAGCGCATGCTACAAATCAGGGCTTTCTCCCTTCTGGAGAGCTGGCTGTTAACACATATATCAGCACCTCCTTTGATAGAGTAACGAGCACAGCCCGAGAAGTCCAGCAGCCAGCACTTCATCGTAGCTCTACCACTTGCTAACAATGGGATTTGGCTATGATACCTAATATCAGTTCCCTCATTTGTAAAATGGGACAGATAGTATCATATATATATGAGATTATATATATATATATCTCATATTTATGATTTAATGAAATAATCCGTATGAAGTACAGTGCCAGGCACATACATGTGCCCAAGAGATATAGGCAAATTATGAGTATATTTATTCATAGAGAAGCAAGAATGGACTATGCAGGGAGGCCCATTATAGGCAGAACAAGAGCAGACGTGCATGGTTGGAGGAGTCAGAGGGAGCAGCTAGCTCTTTTTGGTGCCTGGAGCTTTATCCCAAGCCCTCTAAATCACAGAAAAGGAATCCAGGCGCTGCTCCTGGGAGTACACAGCCCCAGGCTGCAGGCCCAGCACACGCAGCCCTCAGTGGGCCCCAGGAGAAATGACTGAGATCAGAGAACTCAGACCAGGGGTGGGGCAGGCTGGACACAGTCATTCCAAGGGACAGTGGGTCAGTGTCCAGTTTAAATGTAGCCCGTGCAATGTAAGGGGAAGCTCTGCCCATGAAGACATTTGCAGGCCCACATTCAGACGCCCTTCAGGGGAAGCCGAAAGTTGCTGGATAGGATTGGGAAGACCACAAGGAAAAGGGATGGTTGGCTTTTTCTGGGCTTGAATTCCCCAGGAAATCAAGCAAGAGACTGAGGTCCCCCCAAACCTGCTCTGGGCAGCAGAGGTTTGCAGAGGAAGGGGTACTGCTAAGGCCCCATAGCCAGGCTGAGAGGAGTGAGGCAAGAACGCTATGGAGAGCCGGTTTCCGAGCCTCTGGCCTCTGGTTGAAGGGTGGGTATGCACTGAACCCTGTGGCCTCCAGGGGGCGCTCAGGACCAAGTATGGACGAGCACTTTCTCAGCCCAGGCCAGAGGGCTGGGAGGGACTCTGGAGAAGCAGAAATGGCTGCCTCGAGTGAGCAGAGAAGCAGGGCCAGCCCTATGTGGGTCCCCTGAGAAGAGTTGCCTTGTGCCCTGTGACTGACACCAGAATGGCCAACATAGCCACAGCCTCGGTTCCCAAACTCTGCCTCTTAGCTCCTGCTCAGAACTTGAGCTTCAACAGAACTGCCTGCCTGCGCAGACGACTCTGCTTGTCTAGTCCCTGTGAAGGTGGGGCAGGGGAGAAGGGCAGGGGCACGGGGAGGGCATGATGGGGAGGCTAGGGAGCAGGGAGGGCAGGGGAAGGCTCCTATAATGCTACTTAAGCCCCCTTAGGGTAGAAAAGAGAATTAGGAAACAGTAGTGAAAAAGTGCCACAAATCACTCTTCTGGATAGATAGACCCAGGGGTGCTGTGAAGGGAACCAGTGCTGGGTGGGGGCAAAAGACGCTAAGCTGAAAAATCCCATCCGGTATATGTTCTCAGAGTCCTGCTAGGCCAAAGGAGGCTGCTAGCTGCTCCCCTGGACCAGCAGGGCTATGCAGCATGCTGATAATATAACTATTGAGACCCCCTCACTGTGGATTTTCTGAGGGGTGTCTGTGACTCAGTGTGAAAACCTCCCTCTTCCCTGGCAGGCTCAGTGAAATCTGTAGGCCATGTAGGCACAGGTCTGGAGCTAGAGACAGTGGTTGAGGGGGTTGCTGATGAAGGGCTACCGGATGCTCAGTAGGAAGAACCCCAGGAACGTTCTATGAGGTTTTAGAGACTGAGGGGCAAAAAAACAGGTGAGAGTGAGTTAGGGTGGTACTCCCTGTGCCTAGTGCCCAGAAACTGGGGTGGAGCAGGTCCAACCAGGGATGCCCTGCAGTAGGGAGAAGGTGGGTGTCAGGTATCTGCCATAGGAGCCCTGGCATTTGCCCATGCTGCCAAAGGCTTGTGGGGTCCAGCTTTGCCCACTAACTAGCGGGGAGGAATGATGTTAAAAGGCACATTTTCATTTATAAGTCAAGCGAGAACATTGGGCCTGATGGCAGAGGCCCAGTGACATGTTCCAGAGGCCCCACAAATCTTTGTTTTCCTGTTGGGAGGAAACATTGCAGAGTAGGAAAAGGAATCTGAGATCTTTGCTAAGGTTATATAGGGGAATGTCACGGGCATGGAGCCATCTGAGATGGATCAGGGCCCTTTCAGGCTGGACTAGGGAACAGGGGTCCTGGAACCTCAGCCTGGCCCATAGCTGACTGCCCATATTTGTCTTTTGATTCAGCAGCCAAGTCTTAGATGGAGATGGGGCAGGCTTTGGGAGTGGCCCCAAGGAGTACTGAAGATAGCAGATGCTAGAGATAACAAGTCGGATCCCAGGGCTGGAGGAAGAGAGGGATGTGGGAGTGGGACACTGGAGAGAGAGAGAAGACCATCAGATGAAGGGCAGTGACAAGGGGACCTGTGACCTCTGGATCACAATATGCCTCCCATCATTAACACACCCTCAATTCCTGATATTCCCCTCACCCCAGAAGGAAAGACAGTTGTTAGGAATTCGGCTGCAACATTAGCAACACTAGTCAGTAGGTGAAATCCATTTTTTTTTTCATTCAACAGTTATTGAGCACCTATTATGCACCAGGTACTATTTGAGGTGGAGAGAATGTAATGGTAAACAAGATGGGCAAAACAAAGAAAAAAAAGCAACAAATAAGTAGATGAAATAATTTCACGCTTTAATAAGTGACATGAAGGAATTATGCAAGTGTCGGAAATGGCTAGATAAGGTGGTCAAGAAAGGTTTCATTGAGAAAGCATTTAGGCAAGACTCAGCAGTAAATATTGTGAAACCCCAGTTACAGTTCTGTTTATTCTGTGATGGGTAAATAAAGCACTTTTCCCTTAAGGTGGAAATTACCAAGGAAGAGTAATTACTAGAAATGCAATATGCAAGAGAGAGACACCTCTTTCTGCCCCATTCAGCCCTTCCCTCCCAGGTGATTTTTCTAAGTACTTTGCTAGCAGGGGTGGGGCCGGGGGTGGGACTTGGACATTTGGCGACAGTGAAATATAATTGACCCATCAAGGGCAAAGCTGAAGGGGTTTGGGAATGCCCCAGAAAGACCCTTGATGAAGCTTGGAAAAAGCTGTTCTCTGAGTATTTCTAAGTGTGTTTGCTAAATAGATGTAAGTATCAGTGTCTTTAGCTGTCTTAGAGCATGGCTTGACACTTAGTACACAAAAATGGTAGTTTCCTCTGCTTCTCTCCTCCCACATCGTAGAGGTAAATCCAACCACAGAAAGGTGATCCTCAATTAATCTACATCCTTCCTTGACCCATCATCAAGGTGATGAGAGTCACAGTCGGGCTTCAGTGGCATGGGCTAGTTACCGCTCAAAAGTCATTGAAGGGGGATGGGGCCTCTTGCCGGGAAGAGTTAGTCCTGGACTCAGATTTCTGTCCAGACCCTGACCTTATTTGCACTGATGTAATCATCCAATATTGGCATAGTTCTGAGAGACAGGACTTGGATGGTCAGCAGGCTCGTGGTGGGGGTGGTGCTGCCACCATCTCTATATAGGGAACTGAGCCAGGTGCCCAGAGCTGTCCTGTGGCATCTCAGCATGGCTCGGGCATGGGGAACACCCATTGCACTGGGGTTGTTGGGCCTGTGGTGGTCTCTGGCTGTTGCCTACCCTCTTCCTCCGTGAGTAAAGCTGGAGCTGGGGAAGGACTGGGGACTGGGCTAGAGTAGCATAGGGCCAGTTTTTAGGCCGGGGCAAGTTTGAAGACAGGAGCTAAGGGAGAGGGATTGGGCCCAGTGGATCCAGACAACCATCTGTCTTCTCTCTAGGGACGGTACCCCTGGGAACAGGACCGAAGGTGGGAGTGAGACCAGAGTGAACCCAGACGTGACCGGTGAGGCCCTGACTCCCTGAGTCTGTCTGTCTGGTTGTGTCTCTGCGTTATATTACCTGACTGGTCTTTTACTTGCATCTCCCCACCCCCACCCCAGAACTCTGCTTGGATGGCTGGAGCTTTGATGCTGCCACCCTGGATGAACATGGGGCCATGCTGTTTTTTAAAGGTAGGAGGGGCTGGGGTTGGGGCGTTTGGGATGGCAGACCTGGTCCTATTCTCCGAGGGTGTATCTGTCTGTGGGAGATCTTAGGAATTATCTGAGGGCATCACCCACAGCTTCTCTGTAACTATCTCAGCGGCCAAAAGTTTATTCTGCGTGCCTCAGTGAGTGTGTGTTTTTCAGGGGAGTTTGTGTGGAAGAGTCACACATGGGTCCGGGAGTTAATCTCAGAGAGGTGGAAGAATTTCACCAGCCCCGTGGATGCCGCATTCCGCCGTGGTCACACCAATGTCTTCCTGATCAGGGTACTGCTGGGCAAAGGTCAGGGCGGGGCTGGGAAGTGCTGGAATGGACACTAGAGACCCTCCCTCAGGTGACCCTAGCATGGACGCCTTACAGTAGGTTCCAGGCTTCCTCCCCCTGTGCCTTCCTTTCCTGAAAAAGCTCAAGCTGAGGGAGTGTATGTGCATGTGGGCCTGGCAAGCACAGCACCCAGTGGCTATCCTTCAGGCCCAATCTTTGTCCAGACCTCTCTGCTACTCCTCATGCTGTTGGCCGTCCTTTCCTTCCTGGTAATTTTTTCCCTTGGTCTCCATGACTCTGCCTCACAGACTCTTCGTATGGTGACCAGGCTGTTCATAACAATGGCACCTGGCCGAGGGGTGAGGGGAAGATGAAGTCCAGCCTGCTGTGCTCACCAAGTCCCATGTCCTGGCCCAGGCTGTGTCTGCATAGAGGAAGCGCGCCTTCTCCTAATTTGTACAAGGCTCTGTGTGCTTAGGGCAGCCCTCACTGCCAGCTTTCTGTCCCCTCCTGCCTCTTTCCTGCTGTTTTCCAGCTTCCCGTCCTCAGCCAGTCCCTGAATGTTCCTTGGAGATCTGTCCCAGCCCTTCAAAACACCCTCCCTGCATGATCTCAACCGCTGCCACGGCTCTGAGGACTTCCTATGCTGTGGGCACCAGATCTGGATCTCTCCCAGAGCTCCAGCTATCTCTTTCCAATTTCCTGGCAGATATCTTTGACTTAGATGTTCTGTGGGTACCTCAAATTCAGTATCCCCCAAACTGAGTTTAGTATCTTTCTTACAAACCCACCCTTTCTGCTGTGTCCCCTATTTCATTAAGTGGCACCACCCTGTGCTAATTCCTGCAAGTCAGGTACGCGTGGGTCTTGAGATCTGGCCTTTGGTTGTCTTTACAGTCTTATCTCCTCCCCCAGCACATTCACTGTGTGCCACCTACAGGAGACTACCTGTAATTCTCTGAGCATGCTCTGCACCTGCTGCTCCCTCTGCTGGTAACACCCTTTCCACAATTGTCCCACTGAATTCCTACTCAGTTTTCAACTCTTGGCCCCAATGCTTCCTCCTCTATGAAGCCTTCCAGGAATTCTCTGTGTAGGCTTAAGCACTCCGCTTATATTCCCAATGCACTTCACATGTTTCCACTTTGGTGGTTGCATGGCTAGGATTGTAGGTACCTTTCTGCTTTTCTTTAGTGAACTCCTTGAAGGCAGAGACAGTTTTGTCATCCCTTTATCTCCAGTGCCTTTCACAATATCTGGCATATAGTAGTCACTCAGCAACTGTTTCTTGAGTGAATGGGTGAATAAATAGACGAACAAATGAATATATGAATGGATGGATGATTGCAGGATGACTATTTGTGGATGTGTTTGCCAAGACTAACGGTATTACAGATAAGTGTGTCATGGGAGTGGTCGATGTGTGCATGTGCTATAGCAACAGTGGCAGGATTTGCACAAACTAAGAGTATGTGTTTGTGCAGGGGGCAGCACATTGTCGTCCACAGGTGGATTGAAAGTGTGTAGGGCCGCGGGGGGGGGGGGATACTGTATAAATGCAATAGATCAAAGATGTTATGTGTGAATGCAGGTGGCAGTATGTGGGGTCCACAGTTAAAAATAGAGTAACTTGTATGCAGGGAGACAAAATCTGGGTGTATCCTCCTGAGAAGGAGAAAGGCTATCCGAAGTTGCTCCAAGAAGTGTTTCCTGGAATCCCATCACCGGTGGATGCAGCTGTGGAATGTCACCGTGGGGAATGCAAAGAGGAGGGTATCTTCTTCTTCAAAGGTCAGTGCAGGCTGGAATAAGAGAGCCTGGAGTAATGCTGAGTTGGTGGTGATTGAGGTAGTGGCAGGGATGGTGGTGGTGTTGGAGCACCATGTGGCTTCCCAAGGAAGGGAAGAAATAGAGAAGCTGGTTATGGTCTAGAGGTCAAATAGGGAAAGGAGAGGAAGTCACCCTGGGTGAGGTAACTGGGTGTAATTCTGCTAAAAGTTCTTCACTGTTCCCCATGATCCTTAGGATAAATCTATGTTCCTTAGTCTTATGTACAAGGTTCTCCATGACCAAGTTCCTACTGACCCTCCAGCCTTGACACTCATCATGCCTTTACCTTGAGTATGAAGTTCCAGAGACTCTATGCTCTTCCCTGTACACCTCATTTGCTTCAAGCTTCAGACTTTCCTCTCCCTCCTTCAGAGTTCCATCTCCTCCTCTTCTCTGCCTTGTGATTCCTGCTTCAGGTATTAGTTTAACTATCACCTCTGGAAACCTTTCCCTGTCTCTCCTCACTGCACTTGCTGAGCCAATCATATGCATTTTCCTGCTGAATTTTATTATATGATCACTCTCTTCAACTGTTTCCCTGCTGGGCTGTGAGTTCCATGGGGCCAGGACCATACCTGGCCCATTATGGGGCCCAATGCTAGCATAAGGGAGGGCATAGCCTGGCCTCACTGAATGTTTGTTGATTGACTGGACAAAGGTAACCAAACGTGGTTCTGGGACTTGGCTACGGGAACCAAAAAGGAGCGCTCTTGGCCAGCCATTGGGGAATGCTCCTCTGCCCTGCACTGGCTCAGCCGCTACTACTGCTTCCGGGGTAACCAGTTCCTGCGCTTCCACCCTGTCACGGGAGAGGTGCTTCCCAAGTACCCTCTGGATGTTCGAGACTACTTCATACCCTGCCCTGGCAGAGGTGAGAAAGCCCCGGCCCCTGAAATCTGCTGGAATTCATCTACCTTCCCTGAGTTTGCAGACCCCACATACCCTAGCTCCTACCTTAATTCTGTGGGACAGCACTTGGCCCTTGCCCTAGCCCAGTCTCCATTCTGGACCTTCCCAGTTGTCCTGCTATGGAAGAAGTCTACATCCCCACTACCCCTAGCTGTCTCTCCCACCTCGGACTTCATTCTGACCTCTGGCCTCCCTCTGTGTTCCCCCTCACCTATTTCTCTCCCCAGGCCATGGACACAGGAATGGGACGGGCCATGGGAATGACACCCATCATGGCCGTGGGGATATGCGCTGTAGCCCAAATCTAGTCTTGTCTGCACTGCTGATCGACAAGCATGGTGCCACATACGCCTTCAGTGGTGAGAGATGCCTCCTGACGCCCCCACCTCTGCCCTCCATCCCTCCTGTCTCTTCCATGTGTCCCCCATCGCTGATAGACTTCCTCCATTTTCATCACTGTGTGCCTTATTTTGTCCCCTTGAATCCCATCCTTAGCATCCTCGGCATGCAGTTTTTTATCCCTCATCTCCTCTGATGCATATTGTTCAACTTTGTCTCTCACTGCCCAGGCCTCTAATTTCATCTACCTGTTTACCCCACAGTAGTGTCTACTCTCGGGTCTGTACCCTCTTTATGTCCCTAGGACTCCTCATATTCCCTTTGCTCTTGCATGTCTTGCCAGGTCCTCTAGCTCCCCTTAAGCATATCCTTGGGAGCTCCATCTTTTTCCAAGTGCCTCTTCGTTCTTAGCTCAGGCCTCTGGGCACAGCATTACCTGGGGATGAGATGTTCCTATTGCTGAGAACCAGCCAAGAAATTTTGGGTCCCTTAGACCTTTAGGAGATAGATTTGCTGGCCTGAGGAGATTTTTACTCTTAGTGACCAGAGAGATACCCCTCTCCAGACCTGTGGCATTAATTGGTAAAAGCCATACCTAGGGATGTTCTGGTGTTAGTCAGGCAGATAGTGATGAGTCTTGATCCACCCTTGAGAATAGCTCCAAGAGAAGGAGTAAACAATACTCAGCCTAAGACATATGTATGATCAGATACAAATGTAAAATAGTGGTGAGAACATAGAACAGTGAAAATCCTTTTTTGCTCCTAACCCCTGGACAAATCTGATCAGATATGACTACCAAGCTATAATGAAAAAGACACAGTCATGAGGAGAGCATATCCCTACAACAGGAATGCATGTTGTAATGAGAACATTCATCCATGATGAAACACATACCTGCAGTGAAAATATAGACTTATACTGAGAATATATGCCATAGTAAGAACACATAATTATCAGAACATGCAGCTATGGTGAGAGCATGGGACCATTGGGAGGACAGACAGAAAAAGTGAGACAGAGATAGAGGTAGGTAGGTAGGTAGGTAGAGATACTGAGAAAACAGGGCCACAGGGACCACATAAAGATGTAGAGAGAATACCCAGCCATGGAGAGATCATAGAACCTCCAGGCCATGTGGCCATGAATAGAATGCAGCTGAACTCCTAAATCAAAAGTATTAGATATGTTTCCTAGCTGATGAGAGAACACTGTTACATTAAAAATCCCCAGCTGAGGTGAGAATTCACCATCTTGGTGACAACACTAGTGTGAACCAGCTACTCAGCATAGGGCTGGTCCTCTCCCTTCTCTGATATATCTTTCTCTTTTCTCTGCCTCCTAGCTTCTTACCCATTCTTTCTGCTTTTTCACAATGTTGGCTTGGACAAGGCCCATCATGCCCTCTCCCTTCTCCTATTCATGATCTTTCAGCCTCAGGTCCAACTGGGAACTGCCTCTGTTGCTCTCTTTTCCTAGTCGGGTTGCCAGAGAGGAAATCTGACTGACCCAGCCCATATTTTTATTCTACACCACACTGAAGTGGTTACTGGTCAGTCTGTGCCTTACCTGGTGATGCATCAGGGGTTCATCACTTATTTCCTCTGCACAAAGAGCACCACAGCTCATTCTCAAAATAGGGGTAGTTTCAAGAGGAGGTGAAGGTGGATATGTAGTCACTATGATATGCCCAGTAAACAGCTATAAAGGGAACTTGTGGCTATAGTGAGAACATCGGCTATTTATGCAACAAATATTTATTGAGCACCTGAGAAGCACTGGACGTAGTTCTAAGCACTGGGATACAGTAGCCAACAATGGCAGACATGCCCTCATAGAGCCTGATAGAGGGAGAGAGGACAATAAGAAAGAGAAAGAAGAGTTGGGAGGCTGATGTGAACACAGTAAGGTGATTTGAAGTCGAAAATGTATCTGTACTGAGATATTTTAAAATATTTCTTATTGCTTTTAAATGTGTGAGTAAAAAGTGAAACGTCTCAAAAAAAAAAAAAAAAAGAAAGAGAAAGAAGAGATACTTTTAGGTAGTTGTGAAGTGTTCTGGGAACATCAGGATGTTTCTTATCCTCAAATACCATTTGGAGCTGGTATAAATGGATTTTAAAAATTGTTGATGTTTTGAAATATAAAATAAAAAATGTTAGGTGTCAAAAAAAGCTGTGAAGAAATTAAGACAAGATAATGAGATAGAGTTGAGGAAAATGAGGGGCCCCTTCTTTGAAGAGATGCTTTTTGAGCTGAGATTTCAGTAATAAAAAGGCATTAGGTAAATAAGATGAAATCAGAGAGGGAGGCAAACCATAAGAGACTCTCTCTTTTTTTTTTTTTTTGGAGGCAAGCAATTTGAGATTTTATTTATTTATTTGTCAGAGAGAGAGAGAGAGCAAGAGAGAGAGAGCACAAGCAGGGGGAAGCACAAGAGCAAGAAGCAGGCTCCCCGCTGAGCAAGGAGCCTGATGAGGGACTTGATCCCAGCACCCTGGGATCATGGCCTGAGCTGAAGGCAGATGCTTAACTGACTGAGCCACCCAGGTGTCCCAAGAGACTCTTAACTATAGGAAACAAACTGACGGTTGCTGGAGGGGAGGGGGATGAGGGGGATAGAATAACTGGGTGATGGGCATTAAGGAGGGCACTTGATGTAATGAGCACTGAGTGTTGTATGCAACTGATGAATCACTAAATTCTACCCCTGAAACTAATAACACAATGTACATTAACTAAATTGAATTTAAATAAAAACTTTTTTTTTTTTAAAGCATTAGGCACATAAAGCACTAGGGGAAAAGCATTTTAGAGAGGATGGATAGCAAATACTTTGAGGAATCAGGAAAGAAGGCCAGAGTGGCTAGAGAACAATGAAAGAGCAGGTGAGTGGCTTGAAAAAGGGAGACAGGGGCCAGATTACATATGCCTGGGTAAGGATTTTCAACTATGAAAGAAAGCCAGGAGGGGGTCTTGAGCAGGACTGTGATATGTTCTCACTTATTTTTTAAAGATCATCCTGGAGCACACAAGTCATAAGAGATACAATGGTGTAAGCAGGGCATCCAGTAAGTATAGTAGTTCTTGCAGTTGTCTGGCTTAGAGGCAACGACAGCTTGGACTAGGATTAAAGCAAACAGAGGTGGTGAGGAGTCATCTTGATATATTTTGGAGGTTGAGGTGACAGCATTAACCAATGGATTGAATATTGGTTGGAGTGGGGAACGAAAAAGAGAGGTCTTAAGAATGACTTAGCTTTTTGGGACTAGGCAACTGGGTGACTGGTGGTTCCTTTTTCTAAAATTGGGAAAGATTAGGGAAAGAGTAGGGGTGTGTGTGTGTGTGTGTGTGTATGTGTGTGTGTATGTTTGGCAGGGAGCAGACATCAGCTTGGACATTGTAGGGTTTTGGTGCCTAATGGCCCCAAATGGACATATTGGGTAGGCAGTTAAGTTTGAGCCTGATGCCCAAAGGAGAGGTCCATGAAAGCTGAAAAGAACAGATCCAAAGTCATCAGCATATAGATGGTATTTAAAGCCCTAGACTAGGTGAAATCACCAAAAAAGTGAGTGTAGGTAGTGAAGAGGCCCAAACTAGAGGATTCCAATATAAGATATCAGGCTAAAGAGAAGGGTAGTAAAAAAAAAAAATAAGAGGAACACTGGAAGAGGCTGGTATCACAGAAGCCAAGATCCAAAAAAAGATATTTCAAGAAGAGAGTCGTGAGCAGTCAAATGCTACTGAGAGGTGGAGCAGGATGGAGACAGAGAAGTGACGATTAGATTTGCAAGTTGGAGGATACTGACGACCTTGACAAGTACAGTTTCAATGGAGGAGGAAACAAGTATAAGTGAAGTGGTTAAGGAAGGAAAGGTAAATGGGAACTTAGACAATTCCATTAATAAATTGTTATGAGAAGGGGAGAAGAAAATTAGGGCATGTCTGGCTACTCCCTCATTCTCCTGCCACCTCAAGGGATTAGAGAACACAGCCAGAATGAGAACACTTGGTGGGAGCATGCTGTGGTGCTTCTCTTTTAATTTTTGGTCACTGTCCCTCATTGTCTATAGTCTCTCTGTACATGGATGTCTGAGATGCACAGGGAGCCACTGCCAAACCCCATGACATTGGCCTCACTTGGCACCTTAGCCACTGTTCTCCATGCTTGCCCTTCTGTCAGGCCCTAGTGACTCCAGCTCCAATCAGGTCACCAGGCCCAACTTTGCTGATCAAGTCCTGCTCTATCTCCTCTCACCTGGCCTCTTCCCTCTTGGCCTCTGGATGTATTCTGTCCTCCCGCTCAGGACCTATCCCTGCACCTGTTACTTGCCTATCCCATCAGCACTAGAGGTACCTCTGATACCCCACAGGGTCCCACTACTGGCGTCTGGACACTAGCCGGGATGGGTGGCACAGTTGGCCCATTGTCCATCAGTGGCCCCAGGGTCCTTCAACAGTGGATGCTGCCTTTTCCTGGGACGATAAAGTCTACCTAATCCAGGTATGTGTTGGGAGAGAGGCTTGAAATGGGGACTGGGAGCGTATCCAGCTCTATGCTGATTAACGTCCTTTGTCCTCCAGGGCACTCAGGTATATATCTTCCTGGCAAAGGGAGGCTATACTCTAGTAGATGGTTATCCAAAGAAGCTGGAGAAGGAATTTGGGAGCCCTCATGGGATCAACCTTGAGGCTGTGGATGCAGCCTTTATTTGTCCTGGGACTTCTCGGCTCCACATTATGGCAGGTGAGGGGCATCTGGATACTGCATGGTGGCTTGTTCTGGTACTTCTCCATGGCATAGATCCCCGTCAGGGCTTGGGGAAGGGTAAGGTGAGGATCCCATGATGTGGAAGCTATGTTTTGTCTGGTGCCTTCTTTCCAGGACGGAAGCTGTGGTGGCTGGACCTGAAGTTAGGACCTCAAGCCACGTGGACGGAGCTTCCTTGGCCCCATGAGAAGGTTGACGGGGCCCTGTGTGTGGAGAAGTCCCTCGGCCTCCATTCATGTTCTGCCGATGGTCCTGGCTTATACCTCATCCATGGCTCCGATCTGTACTGCTACAGTGATGCAGAGGAACTGAGCACGGCCAAGACCCTTCCCCAGCCCAAGAAAGTGGGGAACATGCTGGGTTGCAATCGTGGAGAGGAGGTCTCTTGAGATGAGTCTGGCCCAGCTCCTTCTCCCTGTTTTCCTCACAATAAAGCCAGAGTGCTTCTTTGCTAGACTCAAGGGGCCCTGGTTGTGGAACAATCTCATTTCTTTCTTTGAATTGAGAAGCTAGTAATATCTCTTTGGAGGCTGTCAAGTTCAAATGAGGCTGTGAGAAGCAAGGGAGGGAAGGGCTGATGGAAAATTCCCAGAAGTAGACTCACACTCTGGACCATGGCCTCATCTGGTTTAAGGCCAACCCCTCCTGACCTGGTGGCCCCTTGCTTTGTGGGAATTTGGTGGGTAGAAGAGTAGACTGACAAGCTCCAACTGCCACACAGGGCTTTGTACTGGGAGGCCAGGCCATAGAGTGGTTTCTGACAGGCACCAGGTCCCACTGGACCAGAACTGCCTAAGGTTCCTTCACCAGCCTCAATGGCTGGGAGGGAGGACAGAAGATGAATCTGGGCTTCTTAGATCAGGATGCACCCAGGGCTTGAGGTTGGCTATGGCTGGGAATAGAGGTTAGGGGTGAAGCACCAGAGCTGTGGGGTCCACTCCCAAGAAGTATCTTGAGCTTTCCCCTTCATCCCTGATGGAGTCTAGATGATTATCATAGGGCTGGGTGTTCCTCCTTCAGTCTGAGAGGTGGGGATAAGGCCAGAGTCTCAGGTCTGGGCCTTATTCAGTCAATGTGCTACATCTGGGGCCATCACTGCATCATGCCAGAGAGCTTGGAGGTGTCTAAACACTTATCCAGCAACTCTGGTACTCAAGATTAACTTCCTCCTCTCTATCGAAGGAGGAAATTTAAGTCTCTTCTTTCTTCTCTTCTCCTACCTGCTCTGTCACAGGGAAGCCTCTAGTTTGTCTCCAAGGAACTCCCAGAAAAGGTCCCACTCATGCTTCTTTCATCCACTCAGCACCTCCTAGGTGCTCTGCACCAGGGTCCCTCCTCCTTTCCCTATAGCTGTCCCAATAGATGGGCAATGGTATTAGCTTTAGCATGACTCCCATACACATCTGTACCATTTCTCTTCCTCTTTCTATGCAGGTTAAATTTCTCCTTCTTTGGCATCATGCAAGTGAGCCATACAATTCTTATGGCCATCATCTACCAACCTCTTGACTATGTTCTCTCAGTTGGTGAAGCCATCCAATTAGTATGACCAAACTCTAACCCTAGTGATTATTCACAATTGCTCCACCTGTGAAAATTTTCCTTAAGTTCCATCCCACTTGTAACCACAACTTCTTATCTTTATCCTTCTGCCTCCTGCACAACTTCATTCTCCTCCAGCTCCTTGCCTTTAGAGATGTTTGAGCCCTTTATTATCTCCCAGTCCTCCATTGTCACAAAGCCATTCTTTTCCTACCCAAATTGAACATCAAGGTCAATCACCTGAACAACTTTCTTAATAATACTTTTATTTCGGGGCACCTGGGTGGCTTAGTCATTAAGCATCTGCCTTTGGCTCAGGTCATGATCCCAGGTCCTGGGATTGAGCCCCGCATCGGGCTCCCTGCTCAGCGGGGAATCTGCTTCTCCCTCTCCCACTCCTCCTGCTTGTGTTCCCTCTCTTGCTGTGTCTCTCTCTGTCAAATAAATAAATAAAATCTTTAAAAAAAACGCACAATACTTTTATTTCTGTCCCCTTTAATGTCTATTTAAGCAAGCCATAAAAAAGGAAAACAAAAGAAATACAAAAGCCAACGTTAGGTAGAGAAAGAGTGAGAACTTTAGAATCAGACATGTCCGAATTCCAATCCCAGCTAGGTAGGCCAATTACTAATTCTGTATATTTGAGAAACAGCCTCTCTGAGCCTTGTGAGTGGTGTATGTGTGTGTACACCCATGCGTGTATGCCAAATAGAAATGTGTATTGTATCAATGACTGTTCAGTAAGTATACAGAAATCACTCCAGATATTCCAAGTAGAGAAGGATTTAATGCAAAGAATTTGTTACAAAGTCGTAAGGGAGGGGGGTGCCTGGCTGACTCAGTCCGTAGAGCATGCAACTCTCCATCTCAGGGTCGTAAGTTCAAGCCCCAAGTTGGGTGCAGAGCTTACTTAAAAACAACAACAACAACAAAGTTGTAAGGGAAGTCTGGAGAAACATAAAAAGGAAAGCAGAGTTACCCAGAGACCAGGAAACTACCACTAATCTTGGTTTAGAGGAGCAAAAGGGAGAAAAGGGGAGCCCAAAGATCAAGGAGCCGGAGCCCACAAATCTGCACTAGCTGCTAATGCACCTGCAGTTTGTACTGCTGATGCTCCTGGAACCGCTTCCGCTTTTGCTAGGCAGCAAGCACTGCTGCTGCTGTTGCCAGAGGGACCGCCAAGAGCAGGAGGACCTCCCCCTTCCTCCTGTGATGGTTCCCACTGGCGGAACCTGACTGGAATGAAGTGACAAAGGCATCTGAGAAATGTGGTTTTCAGATTTCCAGCCCTTTCCAGGGGAGGTTAGAGAAGAGTGGGTGTGGGGATGAGTTCCGGCAGGCAGTATCTGCCACACAGATTCAGCATAACTCTTGGTTGCAAGTAATAAAACCCAACTCAAATTAATGTTAAGTACAAAGGAAATTTACTGACTTATGTGAATTTAGGCAGAGGTAAATATATATGTTAAAATGATGTTACCAGGCATTTGTCTCTCTCCACCCCTTAGCTCTGCTTTCTTTGAGTTGGCTTTGTTCTCAGGCAGGCTCTTTCCCGGTGGCAGGATGTCCACCAGGTTTGCCTTCTATGAGCACCTCTTGCCCAACGGTTGCAGGAAAATTCCTGGATCTGATTTCATCATGTGCCCATTTCTGAACTGATCACTTTGACCTGATGATGGGTTAGGAACCTAGCCACTGACGTGTGTATGAGACTGGGGTGATGCCCGTCTGAACCACATAGACTTAGAGTGGGGCGGGATGGATCTTTAAAGAACACTTATGTGCTATTACCAATAAGAAGGGGGGCGGTGCATGCTGTGCAGATTAACAACAAAAATGACATGTTCACTACAGGATAATACTTACCTTGTATGGTTTTTCTTGTTCTCCATCCAAACTTCTTCCCTTCCTCAGCTAAAGACTTTGAAAATGTTGATATCACTGGGCACGATACCCCTCAACCTCTTTCCTGCTCCACTTTATTAATTACCCTACCTATACCCTTGCCCTCTCCCCTTTCCTGTCAGCCTATAAAGTTAAGGTGTCTGATTCTTCTCCATAAGCCCTTGATCCTACCTCCTCTTGTTGCCTCCAGGATCTCCCTCCATCTCTCATCATCTTTTTTATTTTCAAATTCATCTTCTCTACTGGTATCTTTTTGTAGTTGATATCTATGTTTAAGTCTCTATCATCTTAAAAAAAAGAGACAAAACCAGAATCTTTAACTTCAGATCACTCTTCACTACAGTCTATTCCTCCTTACAAATTTCTCAAAAGGAAGGTCTGCACTTATTCTACTTCCTCATTTTCATTTGTTCAATTCACTGCATTGTGGCTTCTGCCCTCATTTTCTGCTGACACAGATCATATCATGGGGATCCAGGCCTTCAATGTTGCCAAATTCAAAGGATACTTTTTTGCCTTGAACTTATTGGAAATCTTTGCTGCATTTGATGCTGTTGACCACTTCTTCCTTCTTGAAAGTCTTTCCTCTCTTGGATTTCTTCCATGACGTTACTCTCTGTTGATTCTTCTCTTACTGTTTCTTCTCAGTTTTCTTCTTAGCCTTTTTCTCCTCTGCTGGCTCCCCAAATACTGGTCCTCCTAGGGTTCAGGCCTGGATCCTTTTCTCTTCTCACCCTATATGCTCTTCCTGGGAATGTATTAGAATAGTCCTGTTGAAGAAGGGTATTGAGCAAGCCTTTGCCAGGCCTAGCATGTGACTTATGAATTCCATTAATCTGGAAAGATTTTACTCCTTATAGATTTTCAAATGATAACAACACCCAGAAGAAAGAGGGTTTATTGAATCAACTACAAGAAAGATTGCAATATCAAAGCAATACTTATATGTAGTGGTAGAAAAGGCTGCCTTTGCTTCATTAAGTGTTTTTGCTGCTAATAGAGATGAAAGATCTATTCTCCCATATATGGTGCCAACTGCCTGGTAATGCTAAATGGTTGGTCTATTAATCCAAATAGGATAAAGCCAGTACTCTTGATAAGTGACTCTGGATAGATCTGCTTCTAATTCAAGTTTTTCCTAAATAGATCCAAGGTAATGATTTTAAAAGATTGCTGCCTCAGAGGGACCTACACTGGTCAGAACCACACACTGAGCATCTAAGGCAATTCATAGGCTACCAGTTGCTCCTAGGTCGTGGAGAACATCAGAAGTGGGGAAGAGATACAATAGAGAGAGGATGAATGAAGGACACAGGTTGACTCCCCATTGATCAGGAAGCTCTGCAAACCTAGGAAGAGATCAGGGATTCATGAAGACTGTGTGTGTCTTCACATGCATTACATGTGAACTGTACAATTTCCTTTTTACATCTTAGCTAATTAGACTCCTTTCTCCACCCTCCCCCACCCCCCAACTATCTGTGTGCCTCTGGTTATCAGAAGAGATTTTCCTGAATATTGCAGCCACCCTATTCAATGGGGTTGGGAAGACAAGTGTTCTGCTTTGTAAACCGGTGATACTTCTGGATTTTTTCATTTGCTCCAGCAGAAATCTGGATGTCATCTCTTTATTCCATAGCCAATCAACTGATTGATCACTTTTTGTGAATTCTACCTACTGAATATTTATTAAACCTATGCAACTTTCTCCATTCCTACTCCTACCACTATAATCATCTGCTACCTAGAACATCAATTGCCTCCTAACTGGTCCCCACACTGCCAATTTTGCTCTATCTATTCTCCACTTAGCAGCTGGAAGTGATCTTCTAAAATGCAAGGGTGGACATGCCACTCTCCTGCCTCAAACACTTTGATGATTTTCCATTCCCCTTAAAATAATGTCCAAAACCCTCAGCCTAATAGGCCCTTTTTGACTTGGTACATACCCACCCTTTCCAGCTCATCTAATAAGACGAGAATACTTCTAATAAGAATACTTCACCATTATTACATCCATACTGGCCTTTTTGTACTTCTCCTTGGACTTGGAATAATTTTCTCTTCTGGCTGACCTCCATCTCCTTTACCCCTTCCCCTCACATATGTGTCACTTCCTTATGAAAGCCTTCCCAAACCTCCCAGGCCAAATTTAGTCCACTCATAGCATCCTGTACATCTCCTTCAAGATACTCATCACATTTCTAACCACAAGTTTAATGTCTCATTCCCGTGTTATTCAAGCTTCATGAAGATGGGGACTGAATCTTGTTTGTTTATATGTTCCTAGTACCAAGGACAGTGCCTCACACTTAATAACTATTTGTTGAAAGAGAATGAATGAATGAATGAATGAGGACACCTTTCCTCTTATGGGTAATTACTTGTCTTTCAAGAACCAAGGTCAGATGTTATATCCCTCAGGTTGGGTTACATTTAAATCTGATTCATTTTTGGATCCTTAGGTTCTAGGCTGGGATCTGGTACATGGTTCTTATATCATAGATGTTTGTCAAATCATAATAAACTCTTGGCCAGGAGTTGATAATTACTGAAACCAAATGATGGGTATATGAAGGCTCATTATACTGTTAAGTCTCCTTTTGTGTATATTTGAAATATTCCATAAGTAAACTTAAAACATTTGTGTTCACCTCATGTTAAGTGAAAGTGTAGTCAAGGATGAGCTTGAGGCTTCTGGCTTGGGTAATCCAGTAGATGGTGGTGCCATTCACAGGGATGGACAAAGTGTACCTGCATCCAGGCAAGTGTGTGTGTGTGTGTTGGGGAGGGTCCTTTCTCACCCCAGTGAAACTTCTTAGGAGGCCAATAAAAGGGATGAGATCATGAGTTTAGATTTGGACACCTTTAGTTTTAGGTTTTACCTTGAGGGCTTCTCCAGTCAGTTGCTCCACGGTTAGCATTTACAATAAATTGAAACCTCTGCCTTAGAGGAATGAACCAAGAGAAGGTTTCTGGATAGTAACATTTCCCCTCATATCCTTGATGGCCTCTTGGCCACGGACCTGACCACTGGATACTATCCCACCATCTGCGCAGCATGGCACCCCTCCATTCCTTCCTTCATACTTTTCATCCACATTCTCCCTTTTTCCTTCCCTCTTATGAATTTCTACCGGGGGAGGATTTATTCTGTATATCTGCGAGAGACCTAGGTGTCACAGCTTTTACCTTCACAGCAGGGCTAGAGTGTTAAGAAACATCTAGTTTTCAGTCTGATTTCATCACTTGTGACTGCAGGCAAGTCGCTTTACCTTTCTCAATCTCAGCATCTGTCTCTGAAAAATAAGGATAACAGTGGCATCTTCACGTCTGATGTGAGGATGAATGCCTGAAAAAGGTTTAACACGGAGCCTGGCACAGTGTAAGCGGTCAATCAATACGATCTATTATTATTATTACCAGCGCTGTGTCCTCATCGCCTCTCCACCAGGACGTCAGGGACTGCTGCCGCAAGACTGGAGCAGGCTGACTCCTCGGAGCCCCTCCCCACGCGGCCTCGGCCCGGCCACCGCCACAGCCGCTCCCGCTGCAGCCTCGTCGGTGCGGCGCGCGCGGGGGTGTGGGCCCAGGGCCCTGCGGGGCGCGCTGGGTGAGTCCGGGGCCTCGCCGCGGAGGGCGGTGCCGGGCTGGGCAGGGGTCGGCCGAGGCAGGGGCAGAGCTCTGGGACCCGGGCCCAGGGCTGGCGGCTGGCCAGGGCAGCTGGGCGGTGGGGCGCACTGGGGCCCAAGGGTCCCGCAGGGCGGGGCCCTCGGGTAAGCTGCGGCAAGTGTCGCCCGCGACGGGCTCGCGCGCCCGTGCCCGCTCGCGGCCCAAGATGGCGCCTCTCCGCGCCCCCCGCCCTCCCGCCCCGCGCGCGCCTCCGCCGCTCGGGGCGCGGCCCCGCGGCCCGCGCGCTCCAGGGCGGGGGATGTTGTGATGGAGAAGCCGCCGCGGAGCCGAAGCCCCGCAGCCTGAGCCACCTCCGCCACCTGGGCCTGGGGCCTCCCCGCGCAGGTAGGAGCTGCCCCTGCCCGGGCCCAGCCCTGGAGGTCGGATCCCGACCCCCAGCGGTCGGCGGACCCCGCAGCCCCTTCCCCGCGGCGGCCTGGGTCCCTCGGTCAGGCCCCATCCCCGCGGGCGGTCCTTCCGCCGCACGCATTCCGACCTCCGTCCTGTCCCCCCTTGTAGGCTCCACCTCGGTCCTCACAAGGCCCCCTCCCCAACCTTTACCTCGTGTCCCTCGGGTCTGGAGAGGGGCGAGAGTGGGGGACACGAAGCGAGGGGGCGATGGGGGAGGGGGATGGGGGAGGGGAGGTCAAGGGCAGGGAATGGGACGTGGGGTGAGATAGGCAGAGCCTTCACGGATTTCTGCAGGGTCCCAGGTCTGGAATCTGTCAAGCGGCATTCAGTTGCCCTCGGCGACCGAGGGGTGTGCCCTGGGGCCGGCTGTGTCCCCAGCTCTGCGGGAGGCCTAGCACTCGCAGAAGCACTCATTAAGAGCAGTTTTCCTACCGCCAATTCAGAGGTTATTCCGAACCTATTTGCATCTGCCTGTGCATTTCTTGCATTCCCAGCCCCTCCAGCATAGTCCCATCTCTCTCTACTCTTTCAAAGCCAAAACCTTGCTTACATTTGCTGTCTTCATTTCGTTTTCTCACTTCCCATTCATTCTTAAAACCACTTCATTTGGTCTCTGTCGCTGACACCCACTGAAACTGCTGGAGCCAAGGTCACTAGAGACCTCCATGTGGCCGACTAGAATGGACACTTTCCTGTTATCCCCCTCTACCTTTTAGTAATATTCAGTGGTGTGTGTTAACTGTCCTGGAAGCATTTTTCTGGTTTCTCTTGTCCGGCATTGTCTGCTCCTTGGTGGTCTCATTTGCTACCTCCCTCCCATCCCTTTAGATGTTGGTAAAGCTTTTGGTTCTGTCCTGAGCTGTGTTCTTTCATTCTGTACTTTCTCCTCTGGTATTTTATTCACTGCCAAGCCTTCAGATTTCATCTATATATGCTGATGATTCTCAGATGTGTGTATCTGGCCCAGACCTCTTTTCTGCACTCCATATCCACCTGCCCTCATGACATCCCCATTGAAGTTCAACAGAAATTCCTTACCTACAGATCCCAAGCTGAATTATCTTCCATGTGTTCCCTCTCTACCCTTCTTCCAGCTCCCAGAAATGGCTACTTTCCAATGAGTTATCCAAGCTGGAATCCTGGGCAACATTTTAGATTAACCTCTCTCCCTCACCCTCTGCATCTAATGTCACCAAATTCTGTCACATCCGCTACCTAAATATTTTTCAAATCCATTCGTTTCACTCCATCCTCACTGCTACCCAATTTAATCTAGGCCCAAACTCTTTTTTCCGCCCCCTCATTGCTCTAATAACATACCCTCTTGCCTACCTCCCATTAAATACTCTCAACACAGTGTGATCCTTTAAAAAAACTGCATCTATCTGATCATTTATTCATTCAACAAATAAACTTTGAGCACCTTTTATATATTAGGTAGTGTTAGGCACTGAAGATATAATTATGAACAAAATGGACTTTGATCTTGTCCCACAGTCCAGGAGGGAATCAGATAAGAATAAAATGACAAGTGTAATAAATACCATGAAGCGATGGTGGATGGTGCCTTGAGAATACATAAGAGCACAAGCTAAATTGGTCTGGGAGGTAGAGAGAGAGGACCAAGGAAGGCTTCTCTGAGAACATGACATTTGAACTCAGTTGTAAAGGATGAGCTCGAGTTAGTTAGGCTGAGGGTTAGCAGAAGGAGGTTCCAGGCAGAAGGGAACAATCACATGCAAACACCTTGTGGAAGGAGAGAGCGTGATGTTTTCAAGGAATCAAAAGGAGGCCAGTGAGGCTGGAGAGCAGAGTGCTAAAGCCAGAGTGGAAGGCAGAGGCCACACTGAGCAGGACAGTTTAGGCCCCGTTAATGATTTTGATCTTAAGGTCTTTGTCCTTGGTGTGGATTGTGATGGTAATGGATGCAGAGAGTAGATGAAGTCCAGAAATTTTCCTCAGAGAGAAAATGATCAGTATCTGGGGATGGATTGAATGTGGGGAGTGAGGGAGATGGTAGTGTTAAGGATGGTACCCCTGCTTCTGATTTGCACAACAGAATGGGTGGTTATATCCCCCCATGAACCAGGATCCTGAAAGAGGACCAATAAGGGTGTGGGAGAGAGAAACATAAGCAGGCATGTTTGTTTGAGAGGCCTTTGAGACATCCCAACAGAGATGTTGAGTAGGAAGTTGAATGTACATGTCTGGAGCTCGGATGAGGGGTCTGAAATGGAGATGTAAATTTGGAAATGAGCAGTGGATAGGTGGCACCTGAAGCTCTGGGCACAAATAAATACTTACATTGAATATTTGAAGAGAAAGAGAAAAGGGCGCAAGAACAAGCCATGAGAAATCCCAGTTGTGTAACAGCCTGTAGAGGAAGGTGTCTAAGAAGCCGGCATAAGGGTCTAAGAAGCCATGGGACAGGAACTAGGGTGTAGGCAGAAAACCGAGAGATGTAGCATGAGGAAGCCATGGGTGAAAGTTGGGTGAGAGGCGGGGTGTCAAGGGATGCTGAGAGTACAACCAAGATGATGTGACATAGGGTCACATTAGATGACATAGGGTCCTCCTGACCTTGGCAAGAGCTGTTACTGAGACATGCTGGGAGTGGAAGCAGGATTAGAGAGGGTTGAGCAGTGAGTGCAAGGTGAGGAAATGACAAGAGTGAGTAGAGAGAGACCTTTCAAGAAGTTTGCTTGAGCTGGGGAGAGAGAGAGAGAGGGAGGGCAGCTAGTGGCACTGGAGGAGTGTCGGTCAAGAAACATTCTGCTTGCAAGTTGGTAGATAGTGGATCCCATTGAGAAGGAGAGGTTGATTATATAGAAGAGAAAATGGATACACAGTGGTATAAAATTCCTGGAAAGGCATGAAAGGAAGGAACCAAGTAACAGATGAAGCAGTTGGTCTTAGGAAGAAGGAGAAAAGGATAGGTGCTGAAGTCAGCCAATTTGTGTTTCTGGACATTCCTCAACTCCTGGCTTCCATTTCCTCTGTGAAGGAGGAGTGGGAGGTCTTCCTCTGGGAGGGAGAGGTGGTGCAGGGGGTGGTCCAAGGAGAGTTGTCTTGTCTCAACTTAAAAGTCCTTTCCTTAAGCAGCTCTTTGCTGATGTCTGGGCTGGAGTAAGACTCAGCCTCCTACTCCTGTAGTGCCTTGTTCCTCCCCCATCACAATACTCCATCATTTATTCAACAAACAGGGAGTGCACATCGGTGCCAGGGACTGGTCAGGCACTAGCACTGCTCTGCATGGTGAGGGGTGGTTTCCCTGCTAAACTGTGTGCGCCACCAGGGAGGGACCATTGCTTTATAACTCGTCACTCTTCCCCATGCCTAGCACAGTGCCTCGCAAATAATAAGCTGCAGGTTAGAGGAGTCTTGACCTTGAGTAGGATGCACCCCCACCCCAGCTCCTTCAGGCTTAGTGGCCACTCTTTTAGCTCCTTGACTTGAGGGCTTCGCCCAGCTCCCTGCCTTGAGCCAGAATCCATGTGGCTCTTTCCATCCTTTGAGAGGCGTCAGGTACACCTAACCCCAAAATGTGCCCCTTCTTGAGGATGCTGGGCCACTGGTCATCCTTTGACCTCAAAAAGTTAGGTGATGGCGCCACACAGTGCCTTGAGCCAGGTGCTTAGGCTTCAGTGCTGTTCACAACAGAGCTTCCTCATTTCTCCCCCAATACTTTTTGCCCTGGTGACCAGGGGGGACAGGGCTGCCCTGGAGATGACCTGGTTCTTCACTGTCCCAGACTCACAGTGTATGTGCCTTTCCCAGATCACACCTCCAAGTGCTAAGGAGGTGGGTCCTATCCTGACCTCTTAAAAACCTGGCTGCATACACTGCTGCTTCAGAGAAGGGCTCGTCGTCTCCGTGATCCTCTGAGCTTGCGGGAGTCACAGGTCTTCCACATCCTGACACTCATGGAGATGCCACCGTGGAACAGCCTTCGGGCCAGGATATTGGTTCACACTAACTCCCTCCCTCCCTTTTCCCAGATCTTGGTCCTCACTGCTCTGGGACCCCTGCCTTCTTGGGTACAGTTCATCATTCTCCAGCACCCTCCCTAACAATCCCATTGCCCACTCTCAGCCCACGGGGCCACACAAGCTTATCTTGGTGTCTGCTCCCACCTCCGAATTCTGAGTTCTGAGCCTCTGAATTCCTCTTACGCGACATCTGTCCCCTCCATCCTTCCCTTCTGTCCACACCGAGGGCCCACTCTGTGGCACACGCACAGTGCACGCTCCTTGGTAATGGGAATGTGAAGTTGAATAAGACACAGTCTCAGGTGTTTGGTTGGAATGGGGCACTGGGTATCGTGAGACACGGAG
The DNA here is from genome assembly GCF_004348235.1 of Phoca vitulina. Lineage (NCBI taxonomy): Eukaryota > Metazoa > Chordata > Mammalia > Carnivora > Phocidae > Phoca > Phoca vitulina. The sequence goes on from NW_022589739.1 coordinate 10,337,253, forward strand.
GAGGGGATGGTCCCCTGAGCATGAAGAGAGAGGACTAAACAGGAAAGGCACATTGCTTAGGAGCCGTGCCTGCCAAGTCAAGTTTTGAAACATGAGCAGAGGTTCTGACATGGGGAGACAGGATTCCAAGCCGGGGGAGCACTGTAAACAAAGAGCCAGGGCTGTCAGGGTGTGACATCTTCTAGAATCTTCCATACTTTGTGAGACTGGAATGTAAGGTGTGAAGGAGGCAAGGAACGGGGGAGGTCTGAGAGGTCATAGGGATTGGCTCAAGGAGGCTCTCAATGTCCTGCTAGTGAGCACAGACTCTATCCTGCAGGCAGCAGTGAGCCATCTAAGTTTTCCAACTGGGGAGTGACACAATCTGGTTTCCATTTTTGGAAGATTACTGTGGTTCTAGGTAGTGGCGGAGCTGTTTATTTTTCTCGTTTATGCCAGTGACCATGAGTTTGCTTATTGCCCAGGTGGAGCCACACCAAGCAGCCCAGCAGTTCCGCGTGAGGCAGACACCCAGACAGGAGCATTTTTTCACCCATGTCACAGATGTGTGCACAGCGTTATGCTAGGGTCTGAGGAGGGAGGCGTGATGGAAAGGCATTGTGCACTGTGCCTGAGAGACAGCAGAGCCTTGCTCAAGCAGCCTAAAGCCCCGCACTGGCCACCTGTGCTCAGGGCTGAGAGCTACGCTGAGGTGCAGAGAGGGCCAGGGCAGGGGGTCAGGGGAGAGAGAACTCCTCGGTGGGGCCAGGGGAGAAATGGGGGAGAGAGAACCATACAGTGGGAGTCAGAGAGAGAGGTGAGTAATGAGGGGCAGTCAGTGAGGGAGAGTTGTGTGATGGGGACAAGGGTCAAGGAGGGAGGGGGCACTCAGGGAGGGCATGGGGGGAAGTGGAAGGTGACGCAGTAGGAGCTAAGAGGGCCAGGATAAGGGAGAATTGGGTAGTGGTTGGTCAGAGAGAATGGCCTGCGAGGTGGTGGCAGTGAGGGCCCAGGGAGTAAGCACTTTACAGTGGGGGTCAGGGAAGGAGAGCAGTAGAGCAGTGGAAGGTGAGGCAGATGGGGAAGATGGAATGAGGCCTTGATGGTGGGATCGTTGGGTGATGTGGCTGGAAGGATAGGTAGGCGGAGAAGGTGATCCACAAAGGGCTTGTAGTGAGGGGGTCCAAGGGGACAGGAAGTGGGAGGGGGCTATCACTGTGGAACAGGAGATCCCCTCACCTGAAGGGAAGATGGGATTTGGTTGGGCCACCACGAGCAGTGGTTGAAGCACAGTAACATGGCCAAAGTGTGTTTTCTGAAGCTGGCAGAGGAGATGCTAAAATCGGGCCTCGAGGAGATAGGAGGGCAGAGTTATACATTCATTCAACAAATACTTATTGAATTCCTGTTCTGCACCAGGACTGTGTGAGGCTCTAGGCATATGGCATTGAAAAAAAAAAAAAGACAAAATCCTCCACCATGAAACCAAAATTATAGTCATGAGGAGACAATCATTAAACAAATAGTAATAATAATATTGGTAAATAGCTTGACAGGTGGTGCTAGGCACTAGGGAAGGTTTGGGTGTTGCTGAGAGAGGGCATGGTGGCCTGCAGTTTTAAAACAGTGTCGGGAAAGCCTCACTGAGAAGGTGGTGTTTGGATCAAGACCTGAAGGGCTGGGGGGTACAGGGCAAAAGCCCCTGCAGTGAGCCAGGCATGGGGCATGATAGGGGCTGGCAGATGGAGTGGTGCCCCAAGTGAAATACTTTATAGATACACTCATCAGAATGTAGCTTCAACTGGCCAAAGGAGCCATGGATTGGAGCTGACCGCCCTTCCTCTGTGACCTTCCTTCCCAGGTCCATGCCTTTGAAGGATGGGTCTGTAGCTCATTCTCTCCTATTCTCACAGTCCCTAGTAGGGCTGGGCTTTGGGGCTGGTTGGGCCCAGTGATTTATGATGATAGGAACACTGCCTGGGGAGCTCACAGTAGGAGGCTGTGGATAGCAACGTGCTGAGAGGAAGGGGGTAGTCAGTGTCCAGTGTCCAGAACACATGAGCCAGTCCCACACCAGCTGGGTCCCTGGCACAGTAAGCCCCGGTCGGATCGGCTGGGGGTGGGGATGCACAGAGAGCCACTGTTTGGAGGCTCTGCCGTTGGGAGTGAGGGCAGAGCAGGGCTGGCTGTGCTGTCTCAGAGAGCTCAGGGCTGGGGATTTGGGGCCGGGGTGGACTGTAGGCGTGGCCCTAGCCTTTGGTGGAGATGGTGGTTGAGTGGGTGGTGGTGAGGGGGGACAGGAGTTGAGCCTAGTCGTTGTCATGGGAAAATAGCTCACAGGACACAGAGCAGTGGGTGCTGGTCTGCTGAGCATAAGGGAGATGAGGAGGTGCAGAGCACAGCCCCCGGCAGAAGCAGGGGTGCTGCTGTTCTGACCTGGAGGCTCAACACGGTCTCCTCTCCTCACCCCACAGGATCTGCCAAGGCCATGTCTGTTCCATCGTCACTGAGCCAGTCGGCCATTAATGCCAACAGCCACGGAGGCCCCGGCCTGAGCCTACCCCTGCCCCTGCACGCTGCCCACAACCAGCTGCTCAACTCCAAGCTGCAGGCCACGGCTGTGGGACCCAAGGACCTGCGCAGTGCCATGGGGGAGGGTGGTGGGCCTGAGCCAGGCCCTGCCAATGCCAAGTGGCTAAAGGAGGGCCAGAACCAGCTCCGGCGGGCTGCCACAGCCCATCGTGACCAGAACCGCAACGTGACCTTGACCCTGGCAGAGGAGGCCGGTCAGGAGCCTGAGATGGCACCCTTGGGCCCCAAAGGCCTGATGCACCTGTACTCTGAGCTGGAGCTCTCCACCCACAATGCGGCCAACAGAGGGCTCCGAGGATCCGGCCTGATCATCAGCACCCAAGAGCAGGGGCCAGATGAAGGAGAGGAGAAGGCGGCAGGGGAGGCTGAGGAAGATGATGAGGAAGAGGATGAGGAGGAGGAGGAGGAGGACTTGTCTTCTCCCCAAGGGCTGCCTGAGCCCCCGGAGAGTGTGGAGGTGCCCCCCAGACCCCAGGCCCTTGCAGACGGTCCCCGAGAGCACAGCAAGAGTGCCAGCCTCCTGTTTGGCATGCGGAACAGTGCAGCCAGTGACGAGGACTCAAGCTGGGCTACCTTATCCCAGGGCAGTCCCTCCTACGGCTCCCCAGAGGACACAGGTACCTTATGGAACTTGACATGGGGAAGATGGGAGGGCAAGAGGGCAGAGGTCAGGCCTCTCCAAATCAAGGCCAGGGCCTGAGCCAGCGCGTGAGCTACAGAGCCCATGTCCTCAGTCCTCAGCAGGCTGTAACCAGGTTTTCCTGAACGAAACCATTCCTATATTCAGAGTGCTTGCACAAACTGATAGGTCCATGCATCATGGACACTGATGGACGGTGGGCTCGGTGCATTTATGGAGCATTACCAGGTACTGCCCTATGCTCAGCATTATCGTATTGAATCCTCACAATAATGTCGTGAGGTAGATACTATTATGATGCCCATAGTAAAGGTGATGAAAAGTAGGCCTGGAGAGGTGAGGTAGCTTTCCCACAGTCACAGACAGTCTGGGATCACAGTAGAACTGAGTCTAGACCCGAGCACTTGGCCCTGCTTACCCTGCCACTGAAGCACACAGCACGGTAAGCCGGGTGCCCGTGAGCCGGCTTTTAACAGGCTGGATCTGGGGGCAGCATCACGTCCCCACACACATCTACTTGGAAAGACTGAGGTCGGGGCTTGTGTGCAGAGCACCACTCTGGGCATTGCAAGGATACCGTTTTGTATTCTTAGTATCAGGAATAGAATACTGCCTAAAAGTTAGGAAATAAAGGAAGAATAAATAGATCCTTGTTCATGGGGTGGGCAGGAGGAGAAAGTAGGTATTAGGACTCCAAGGATTGATCATTAAATGTGTCCCATTTAAATACATTGAGTCTCCATATTTGCTGATGTCACATAGAGATGCAGAGTTGAGGAACAGAGGACAGAGATACTGGGTTGTAGCTACAAGCCCGGAGTTCTGTGGATTGGAGTGTAAGCAGAGACTAGGAAAGACTCTGGTGAGCACCTGGCAGCAGGCACTCTACCAGACCCCAGACTGGGGAGCCTTTGCAGGGGAGCATGCAGTTCATGAAGCCATGGAGTCAAGGGCATGCCAGAAACTTATTATGGACATTTTCAAACATCTACAAAAGTAGAGAGAATAGAATAGTGAGCCCAATTTACCCATGACCCAGTTTCAACAATTATCAACACATGACTAATCTTGCTGCATCTATACCCTGATCTACTCCTGGGCCCTAGCCTAGGTTATTTTGAAGCAAACAATCAAATCCATAAGTGTTTACCCATGCATTTCTAGAAAACAAAACTCTTAAAACAATGCACAATACCATTATCATGAGTACAAAAATTTAACAATAATTCCTTAATATTATCAAATATCCAGTGTTTACAATTTCCCAGTTGTTTAATAAATGACCCCTCACTCTGCAATTTAAAAAAATTTTGATTATTTGAATCAATAATCAAATAGTCCTAGACCTTTTGATGGTGGGTGTGTATCTTAAAGTTTCTTTTGAGCTGTATGTTATGCTTCCATCCCATGGTCTCTCTTTATTTTTGCTTGCAGGTTGTTGTTTTAAATTGGAGACACAGGGTTATTTGGCTTGGGTTTTCCATGGTCTGGATTTGCAGACTCTCTCCCTGTGGTGGCGTTGAGCAGGTTTCTCTTCCCCTAGATGTCCTGCAAATTTGGTAGTGTGTTTTAGAGACTTGATCAGATTTGGATTTGAGAGTTTTTTGTGTTTTGCTTTTGCAAGGACACCTCATAGGTGGTATTGAGTACATCTATCAAAGGCAAAGTCTGATTGCCTCTCTTTTCTGTGATGTTAGTGGCTTTCGATGGTCATTGCTTGGACATCCTTTAAAGGGAGCAGCTGCTGCTTCACGCCAGCTGATTATTTATAGGGTTGGGCGGGGGAATGCAGTTGCAATGGGGCCAGTTTACGCCACTTTTCAAGGTAAACTGAAAACTGGACATTGATGTGAAATATCCCAATTTCTAAATGTTAGCAACCAATTCTGTTTTTTTTTTAAAGCACCATGCAGGCCATACAAAATCTGAGTCTTGTATTGGTCTGTAGGTTGCTAGTTTGCAGCCTCTGCTCTAGTGGGGGGGTGGTTTGAGTCAGAGGCCAAATATTGGAGGGCCTGCCTGCTCAGGGGCTGCCGGGATGGTCAGTGCAGTAGCTGTACCTGTGAGCCTTCTGGGAGGAGGCTGGTGCTGCTGAAGATGTGGGAAGGGCCTGCTGGGCATGGGCATCGACCTCAGTGAGAGAGGATGGCCAAGGATCAAGCTCTGGTGGAGGCTCTGGAAAGTGGAGGGAGTGGTGCGGGGCCAGCCTAGGGAAGGGGCCGAGTCACTGCTTACTCTTTTGTAATTGTGGTGCCATGATCATGAAGGCCACGGAGGAAGTCTGGGCTCCTGTAGGAATGGAGTAGAATTGAGCAAAAGTTATTTTCTCCTTCCCAGCCACAAAGTTGTTGACTGAATGCATAAGTGCCTGAATGAATGTATGAATGAGTGAATGAGTGAATGAAATTTACTACCTGTGTTGGGTTCATACTCGGTGCCAGGCCTTGTCCTAAATGCTAAGAAGGCATACTACAGGGGACAGAGGTTCCTGCCCTCAGGGCACTCACAGTCTAGTGGGGGAGACAGAGATAGACAGGCAGCTCTGATCAGCATGGTGAGCACTGGGATGGGGAGGTGCAGGAGGGGCACCCAGCCCTGCCTGTGTGTATGGTGGGGGAGAGGGGGTGGGTCAGTTTTGAGACATGGCCTTTACATGTATGCCTGAAGGAGGAGTGGGTGATAGTCAGGTGAAGATTGAGGGAGGGAGGGTGGGCTTGGAAAGGATGAGGGGCCTGCCGAGCAGGGAGAGACAAGGCGGGTGGAGGGTGATCAGAGATAAGGCTGCGAGGCAGAAGGTTAGGGGATCAGAACAGCACACACACCTGGGAGGAGTTTGAGTTCTATTCTGAGGGCAAGAGAAAACAATTAAGAGTATTAAAGTGGAGAATAGTTCAGCATTTTGGAACAATCATGTGGGCTGTAGTGTGCAGTCCAGATTGGAGGAGACTAGGCTGGAGGAGGGAGCCCACCTGTGAGGCTGTTGCAGTGATCCAGGTAAGAGTTGCAGGTAGTAGCTTGGACTACTGTACTTACATGGGGATGGAGAAGAGGAGAGAGCATTACGTGATTCACTGACTCCTGAGCAAATGGCTACACCTGGTTTCACCATGAAGGCATGCATGGATGGATGAATGAATGATACACAAACCTTTGAATTTGTGCATGAACACCTGAATGAGTTGATGCAAGAGTGAAGATGTACATTCCTGAATAAATGTGTGCATGTGGCACAAAGACCTGAGCAGGGCTTTGCTTGGAGGGAGATATGCCAGGCTCCAGAAGGGCCTCCCAGATGGTCAGAGGGGGGAGAGCAGCCCCTCCAGGACAGATCGGAAGGATGAAGCTCTTTGAAGCAGGAAGGTACAGGCTACCAGGGATGGCAGATGGATTGGTGTGCGTGACTCAGTCAGAAGATGGTGAATTGGTCCCCAGATTCAAGAGGTGTACGACCCTTCATGAATAAGGGTGTGGCTGTGGAGGGCATGGTTGCCCTGGGTGCCAGTGTTCCTGAAAGGTTTGGCAGGAGAGCCCTGAAGGTGATGGAGGGTCCCTGGGGAAGAGCGGGTATTCTAATTCCCTGGGGCATGAGGGGAGGGGAGGGTGGAGGGAGATGAGGTGGTAATGGCTACCTAGAAGGCTGGACAGGCAAGAAGAGCCCCTCCTCTGTGGGCCCACCTCATTTGCAAACAGGGTGGTGAGACATCTTGCTCAAATAACTCTCCCATCAGGTGTGCAGCCACCTTGGGTAACCACACCTGCTCCCAGCCCCTCTGTGCCTGGTTGCCCAGCAGCCTGGGTCTGGGGACTGCCTGTATCCTCAGTGCTGTCTCTTGGACCAGTCAGGATTCCTGGTTTCCCTGGTAACGGGAAGCACGTCAGCAGTCTGGGCACTCCCAGCCGTCCTGGTGCTGCGGTTGCCGAGGAGACGCTGCAGCCTAGCTGGGCCCTGGCAGGTGAGGGGGGCTGTGCTGGGAAGCCCCAAGCCCAACCTCAAGCTTGCTGGGGCCCAGCCCTTAAGGCCCACTTTTGGGCTCCAACTGCAGGGCAGTTTCTGGGCAGGGGAGGGATCCCTGGGAGCCCTGAAGCCACACCCTTTTTGTGCTGAGAGCTATAGGCTTTGCAGGGCCCCAGGTGGCTGAGGTATTCCCAAGGGGCTGAGCTTCCTGGTGTCCCTAAGACTGCGTTTGACTGTGGTACTGTGGTGCCCGTTGCGGGGTGGGATGGAGATTCAGGATTGGGGGAGGGGAGCCAGGATTCGAAAGAAGAGATGTGAGCAGGAAGGGCTGGGGTCTTATGAGGAGCCTCCATCCCAACCCCAAGGAGGTCCCCTCCCATGGTGGTCCTGGCCCCTCCTTAGTGAGCGCCAGGCGGGGGAGGATCTTGCCTGGCAGGCGCTCTGCCCTGGTGAGAAGGGGGCGGGATGAGCTTTTCTCTGCAGCCCAGCACCAGGCTGTGAGCCCAGCTGGCTGGGCTGGAGGGGCTGTGAGGCGGGAGGGTGGAGGCAGGAGGGGCTGGGAACCAGCGCCATGTTCTCCCAGGACTTCTTCCTGGCCATCATCCTGCAGGACAGCAGCCCAGGTGAGGGGGCATGATGTGGGGTGGGGCTGGGTGGGGAGGAGAGGCAGAAGAGGCAGAAGCTGGGTTACGGAGCTGGAGTGGTGTGGCTCTGCTGGAAGAAGAGGGTTGTATGTCACAGGTATGTGTGCATGTGCAGAAAACATTTGCCTGCATGTGTGTGTGGCAAGGGTCAGGGTGTGAGTGTGGCATTTGCACACATGTGGCAGAGGTTGAGTGTGCATTCACTCTCTGGGTGGTACCCACACATGTGTAGGGGGTTGTTGTGGGTGTGGCTTCTGCACACGTGTGGTGGGAGCTGATACATATAACCGTGTGTGTGCATACGTCTGCGTATGGTGTCTGCCTTAGGGTATGGCTGGAGTTGGGGTATGTGTGTGTATGTTTGCCCCCGTACATGTGTGTGCCCCTGTGGTACCCGCCGTCTCTGCTGGTATTTTCTGTGTGTGCACACCCTTGTGTTTGTGGTGGCTGCACAGGTGTGTAGTAGGGCTTATATGTGTTGTGTGTCTGAGTGCACATGTGTGTGCAGGAGCTGCTGATAAGTGTGTGCACCTGAGATATGGATATGTATGATAGGAGGTCAGTTGGGGTCACCCAACCTCCTTCCCTACTCTCTGCCTTCCTCCTTCCCTCTATGTGGGCACATTAGTCAGGAGCAGGGTCCAGGAGGAGACCTGAGTCATGTCCCCTGCTGGTGGTCCCCCATGTTATGACTCCAGACTGCAAGCTCTAGGAGGAAGTAGGAACCTTGTGCTGGAGCCCTTCCCCCATCCCTTCCTCTCCACCATGGGGTCTCCGTGAGGGGGCTGGGCATAAGTACCCACTGTCTGCTTGTTGGGTGGGCAGACCCTCATCAGTCCCCCCGCTCAGCAGATTCCTTCTGGAACCCCAACGCCTTCGAGACGGATTCCGACCTGCCGGCTGGATGGATGAGGGTCCAGGATACCTCAGGGACCTACTACTGGCACATCCCAACAGGGACCACCCAGTGGGAGCCCCCGGGCCGGGCCTCTCCCTCACAGGGGAGCAGCCCCCAAGAGGAGTCTCAGGTGAGCTCACAGGCCTGTTGTTCTTTTGTCCAGGGGTGGAGGGGTGGTGCTGCTGGAGCGATATGAGCCACCCACTTACTACTCCCATCCCTCTTCCTAGCTCACTTGGACAGGCTTTGCCCACCGAGAAGGCTTTGAGGATGGAGAATTTTGGAAGGTGAGGGGACCTGCTTTACAATGGGGGAGCTGGAGAAGGGGCATCATTTTGGCCCTGACTCCTCTCTTCCCTTCCCAAGGATGAACCCAGTGAGGAGGCTCCTATGGATTTGGGACTGAAGGACCCTGAGGAGGGGACGTTGCCCTTCCCAGCTCAGGGCCTCAGGTGAGTGGGAAGGCATGATACAGTGGGCTGGCAGGGGATGGATCTCTCTGGGAGGGGCCTTAGGACAGCTCCATGTTTGGGAATTTGTACCAAGTGTTACCATCTTCCTCCAGCCCAGAGCCATTACCCCAAGAGGAGGAGAAGCTGCCCCCACGGAATGCCAACCCAGGGATCAAGGTTTGTTCAAGACCAATGCCCATTCCCCAGGCTGGGACTCCTCTGTGTGCAGGAGACCCCCTGTGTCGTGTTCTGGAGGGGCATCTCTGGTCTCAGGAAGCTCTCCCGGGCCTGAGTTAGGAGCTCTTCCAGTCTTAGCACAGATCCCCGTGTCTGAGCCAGAGGCACGTCAGTGTTTAACTCAGCCAGTCCAGTGCCTTGCCAGGGGGCCCATCGGGCTTGGCTCAGATGCTTCCTTGTACTGGCAGGGGTCTCCTCTGAGACCATCCCCCTCCCGCCAACTGTATCCTGTTTGGGGAGCTTTTCAGTCTTAGCTCAGAACACCCTCCCAGCTGCCAAGTTCTGAGTCAGGAACTCCTCTGCTCCTAGCAGAGAGAGCGTCCTGTGTTGGGGGCCCTCCGGTCCTAGCTCAGACCCGCTACCTCCCACCCCCTCTTCTGTGTCTGGCAGTGTTTCGCCGTGCGTTCCCTAGGCTGGGTGGAGATGACCGAGGAGGAGCTGGCCCCTGGACGCAGCAGCGTGGCCGTCAACAGCTGCATCCGTCAGCTCTCCTACCACAAGAACAATTTGCACGACCCCATGTCTGGGGGCTGGGGGGAGGTGAGGGCTGAGTTGGCCGGTATGGTTCAGTGGAGAAGGGGAGGGGGCTTGAGAGAGAGAAAGGGAGCTGGGCTGCTGGAGCAACGACTGGGGGAGGGAGGGGTTAACCCCGCAAGTGACAGCCCAGGGAGATGGGTGTGCGATCCCAGGTGGGGGCCTGGGGACGTGGCATCTCACAGTGACCAGATGATAAAGGGAGTCACGTTAGAGATGGCAGATGTGACTCTAGTAGAGCGAGGCCTGCAGGGTGGGTGGTCCAACACCCAAGGCCGGGGCCCCAGAGCTGTGGCTGACCTCCCCTGAGCTGGAGGTGGCAGAGATCAGCCACCTCCCCAGCTGGGGCTCCACTGAGTGCCTGCTTCCTGGGCCCGCAGGGAAAGGATCTGCTGCTACAGCTGGAGGACGAGACACTAAAGCTGGTGGAGCCGCAGAGTCAGGCCCTACTGCATGCCCAGCCCATCGTCAGCATTCGTGTTTGGGGCGTCGGGCGGGACAGCGGAAGGTGGGAGCTGGGCCTGGGATCCTAGGGTGGGGGCTCATCCAGCAGTCAGGGTGGGGGCCCTCCTTCCTAACTCTATTCTTTGCCTCTCTTGTGCTGCTGGACCCAGAGAGAGGTACTTATGTCTAATTTACCTTGACCGTTCCTCCTCCCACACCTGGACCAGATGCCTCAAAGCACCCAAGTTCCCCTATTCTGCCCTTCCCCTTCCTGCCCGCTGTGCTCTCCCATTTTCCCCCACCTTGGCATGCTTGCCTGTCTACCCTCCAGCCAGAAGGCAGCACCCACAGGACACCATCCTGAGGGCAGAAGCCCTGAAGCAGCTGCGATGGATAGGGAGGGCATGGGTGGGGTAGGGATGACGCCTCACACTGGATGGCACTGGGAGACACTGAGGTGCTCCTCCCCCAACAGGGACTTTGCCTACGTAGCTCGCGATAAGCTGACCCAGATGCTCAAGTGCCACGTGTTTCGCTGTGAGGCACCTGCCAAGAACATCGCCACCAGCCTGCATGAGATCTGCTCTAAGGCACGGCCCCCTCTGCTCCCTGGACTAGCTGCCACCTTTGCTCTACAAGGATGTGGGTGGGGTCATTGAGTGGGGGTGGGGGACTCCAGGGCAATGAAGCCCTAACAGACTCTCCCTCGCTCCTCCCCTCCTCTCCTCAGATCATGGCCGAAAGGCGTAATGCCCGCTGCTTGGTAAATGGACTCTCCCTGGACCACTCTAAACTGGTGGATGTCCCTTTCCAAGGTCAGTGCCACAACCCTGCCAGGTCCAGCTCAGCTTTGTTGGCAAAGGTGAGGTGACTCAAGAAGAGGCACAAGCTACTACATGGACATGATAAAAAAAATGGGCACATGGAGACTAAATTCTTTGGATCAAATAAGTTAAAGGGAGATGGGGAAGGAGTGGAGGTAGGTAGGGCTTTGGCTGGGTGCATACCCAGCTTATGCCCTGGTGGTGGGGACTGAGAGTGAGCAAGTTCTGCTACCACGACTGATCCTCCTTTTCTTTCCTGCAGTGGAATTTCCAGCGCCTAAGAATGAGTTGGTACAAAAGTTCCAAGTCTATTACCTGGGGAATGTGCCTGTTGCTAAACCTGTTGGTATGTGTGTTCTTCTTCTCCCAGGGACCACCGCCCACCCTCTGCTTCCCAATGCCTTTTTTTACCAGAACTTCCTCATGCTTGATGTCACCCCGCTCTTTAAAATGCATCCCCCCTCGTGTACCTCTGTCCCATCTGCATTCTGTGTCCTGCCTATAGCAGCAGTTGGCCTTCACTGAATTTGAACCAATGAACCAGGCACATCGGGAGATGCACTCTTGCATTCCACGGAAAAGCTTTGATTGGGTTGGGAGGCAGGTCTTAGATGACTGGAAATACCAGGTAGCAGCTGGGAGCTGGGTTTGGTATTACAGCACTAACGATGAGCTGTGAGCATCCAGAGAGGAAGCAGTGAGCATAACTGTGACATGCTTTATTGCTTGTGAAGTACTTCCTTATATGTCATTCAAGTCTTGACAATCCTGTGAGGTTGGGATTATGGTAATACCCATTTTGTAGATAAGGAAACTGAGAGTAGAGACTATCTGGTTCTCTCTTTTATTTCTAGTGCTTTCACGGTACCTGTTATTTATGTGTTCATTCACTTAACAAATACCTATGAAGCCCACCATGTGCTGGGTCCTGGGCGAACAATGACCACAGCTTTCGTGGAGGTTACGGAAGGTTACAGCAGAAAAAACAAAACAAAACAAGAATTAGTCAAATAGTCATATTAATAATAAATGTGTAATTATGAATTGAGTCATTCATTGAAAGAAAGCTGCAAGGTGCTATAAAACTATGTCGGAAAAGACTTCCTTGAGAAATTGACATTTGAACTGAGATCAAAAACTGAATGGGAGCTAATGTGGTAAAGTGGGACGGAGATAGGAATAAAGCAGGGGAAGACCATTCCAGGCAGGGTGAACAGTGTAGAAGAGGACCCACAGTGGAAGTACTTTGGTACTTCAAATGCACAGAGAGAAGGCCACTGGGGCCAGATGAGGCTGGGAGCTGGGTGGCAGTCAGACCTTATGGGACCTCAGAGGCCACATTAACCATTTGTTCTTCATCCTGAGAGCAGCAAGGAGCTATAGTTGAGTTTTCAGGAAAGCACTCGGTATAATCAGATTTGAATTTTGTAAAAGTTGGCTTTGGCTGTACCATGGAAAAAGATGTTTAGCAGGTGGATGTGGATGTGAGGAATCAATTAGGAGGATCTTGGGTAGTCATGGCCGGTAAGAAGGGTATCATGGACTATGGTGGAGTTGAGGAAGAGCGTGCAGATTCAAGAGGTATTTAGATAATTAAAATCAACAGGTCTTGGTGATTGACTGGATGTGGGACGAGGGACAGGCATTCAGGCTGACCCCTGACTTCCTGGCTTTGGGAATTAACGGATGGTGATGCCATTCTTTAAAGGTAGCAGATATTGGAAGAGGCCAGTTTTGGTATGGAGATTGGAGTTCAGTTTCGGACATGCCGAGTTTGATGGGGAAGCTGAGTGACAAACTCAGGTTGGCAGTTGGATTCACAGAGGAGAGGTCTGGGTTGCAGATTCAAATGTGGCATTATTGGGTTATAGAGGTAATCAAAGCCATGAGTGTGGCAGCCCACAGTAAAAAGAGAAATGAGGCTAGGCCTAGCTTTTAGATCCTCCAGCATTTAATGGACAAAGGAGGATGAAATTGATAAATATTGTGGGAGCAGAAGGAGAGGGGAGGGAGGCAAAAAGGAGAGTGCTTCAAGAAGTGGTCAGGTGTCATATCAAAAGATACTTAGGAAGAACTCAGCTGTTTGGTGGATGGATAAATGAACAAACAAATGAAACAATGAATGAGACTTGCCTCAAATGACATGGCCAGGAGATGGTAGGCCTAGGACTCAAACCTGGTCATCCTCAATTCTCTGCTCTTCCCCTCAAACCATGCTGACTTTAATGACCAGCACCTTATATCCTATAAGGGAACCCTTCTTAGAAAGGATGGGGATCAAGGTGGGGTTCGAAAGAAGGCCTGGATTTACAAAGGGGAGTTGGTATACCAGTTGGATTCAATGGCAGTGCCACAGACATGGAGCTGGAGGTGAGAAAATCATGCTCAGGGAGCAGGAAGGAAGGTTGGCCGACCTCTACACGTTTGCTTTCATTTCTTTCTGCCTTTCGCACTCAGCTTCCAAACCCTTGTTGCCTCTTCCAGTTATTACCCCTACTCCCCTATCTACCCACCACCTTACACAGGTTCTCACTATGATGAAGCAACTGTCTGCGATCCTTGACTGCCCCCTCTGCTGCCCGTCACTTCCATGGGTCTGCTCTATTGAGTCCCTAAACTCACTTCCTGCTTTGTCTTATGCTCCCTTTTTAACCTCCAGGAGTTTAACATTGGCTTCTCCTGAAGCTGCAATATTCATAAATCATTCATTTATTCAACAAGTGACTATTGGATGCCTGATCTGTGCCAGGCAGTATTCTAGGTTCTTGGTACACATTAATGAACAAAACTGACAGATTCTTGCCTTCAGGTAGCTGACCTTCTAGCCAGGAGAGACAGACAATAACCAAATTATGTAGTATGTTGGAAGGCAACAATTGATGTGGAAAAAAAAAATGCACAGTAGTATAAGGGGGTTTGGGAGTGCAGGGCTGGGGGTCAGGGTATAGGTTTTAATCCTGAGTTGTCACCAAATACGGCAGACTGTTTCTAGGCCACATTGCTCCACTACTTTCCCCACCTCTATGCTGATCCTCCCCATGCTCCAAGGCCAAGCCCCACCCCCACGGCCCTAAGAGCTTATTAAGTTGTTTGACTTTGATACCTTGTCCACACTTACGGTCTTTGAGATTTTCCATTGACTGACATAAATGTCAAACACACCACAGCCCTTGGCAATCGGACCTGACCCACTCAGGAACTGCCTGTGTGTTCACCCTTCTATGGGCTCCTAGCTTACTTGGTTATACCAGTTTGGATGCATTGGCCCATGTTGCCTTGAGGGTGTCTTGCTCATGCATCTGGAATTCCTTAAGTAGATAAGCCCTGTGCTGGGACTGGGGACACAGAGATGAAATAAACTTGCCTTCTGTCCTTGAGATGTGCTAAGAGTTGTCCCAGCCACATTCCCTCTCTGCCCTGCAGCAGGGAAGGGTTCCTGGGTGGGGCCTGGGTGAGCCCTGAAGGATGAGAATTGGGAGTTCTCACATAGTCAGGAGGGAGAGGGCACTCCAGACAGAGGCTTTTCCACAGTTACAGCCTGTGTCCCTTGAGGGCATCCTCTTCTCTTACTTTGTATTCCCCATCTGCCTACCAGGGCATTTGCCAAGATTAAATGTTAATAAATGCTACATAAATCATTTGAAGCTCAGGGAGCTATAAAATATGAGGCTTGACAGCTCAGATGAGGCCAGTTTTTGGAGGACTTGCATGCTTGGGAGAGGAATTTGGCCTTGATCCAGCCAGAGGTAAGATGAGCAAGGCCAAGATGAGGGAGGACTTTCGAGGAAGACATTTGTCCTCTTCCTTGTCCTCTGCCCACAAAGGGTCCATGTGGTCTGCTCCTGTGGGAGCCCAGAGGCACTGAAAGGGGCGAGAGGACCCAGGAGTGGGCCACAGAGCTGCATGCTTCCACGTTGGCACGGTTTCCTCTAACCTCTTCGCTGCGAAGGTAAAGACACAGCAGATCGCACAGCCCATTCATGAGTAGTGCAGGGACCGGAGCCCATACCCCCACCATGCCATGTCCTGCTTCTGCCCCGGTTCTCTGCTGAGTGCCAGCAAGAGTGAAGTGTTTAATAGCAGTCTGAGGTGGAGGGAACCACTGTGTTACAGGGGGATGTTGATTGATCTAAAAGCTAGGAACCTGGCATTACTTGTCCTTTTAGCACATTCTAGAAATTACTGAAATTACTGAATCCAACTAAGATTTGACAGTCCTTCAAGTTCTGAAAACTAGAAATAAAGAGAAGGAGCAGGGGAACTGTAAGCTTCAGTTTCCTTATCTGTATAATGGTGATAAAAGAATCAGTTGAGAGATTGTTGTAAGGTGTACGTGGGGTTGTGCACTGTAATGGATGGCATGCATGGCGGGACACAAGTCAACACACCTCAAGTGGATATAAAACAAAACAAAGGTTGGGTCTTGGGAGAGGAGGGGCTTATAGGGGCTGATTTGGGAGTCCTTGTGGTATGATGCAGTATGATGGCTGAATGTGGGTGAACACTGACAGCCAAGATAAGGGGGGGTCAGGGCTTAGGGGGGTCAGTTCATTTTGGAGGCTGAAGGAAGAGGCAGAGTCAAGTGAAGAAAACCAAGCCTAGGATTCAATATGGAAGAAACCAGAAAAGTGCTAAATCACTGAAGCCAAGGAGGAGGGCACCAAGGGAGACCCGCGCAGCATCATCCAGGGCTGTTGACTGGTGAAGTGGGGATGGAGCAAAGGCCCTGGGGTATCCTCTCCCCACCCCTAGTGGTGTCATGTTTGTGTCCTTATCTTCCAGGGGTAGATGTGATAAATGGGGCCCTGGAGTCAGTCCTGGCCTCCAGTAGCCGTGAGCAGTGGACCCCAAGTCACGTCAGCGTGGCCCCTGCTACCCTTACCATCTTGCATCAGCAGGTAAAGACTGCGGTGGGAGAAGGCCTGGCTGAGCCTTGTCATGGAGGGGAGCCTGGGGGGGTTGAGGAAGAGCTGCCAGTAAGGTGGATGTGCCCAGTGGAAGAGAGGGTTGGGCTGTTCCTTTCTAACTGGATTCCATCCCTCTAGACGGAAGCAGTGCTGGGGGAATGTCGGGTGCGTTTCCTCTCCTTCCTGGCTGTGGGCAGAGATGTCCACACATTTGCATTCATCATGGCTGCCGGCCCAGCCTCCTTCTGCTGCCACATGTTCTGGTGTGAGCCCAATGCCGCCAGCCTCTCAGAGGCCGTGCAGGCTGCGTGCATGGTAAGCGGGTAGGGTGGTGCAGTGATGACGCCCACCTCACAGGGGGCAGGCTGGAGAGTGACTGCTCCACCTGCCTCTTTGCAGCTCCGCTACCAGAAGTGTCTGGATGCACGCTCCCAGGCCTCCACCTCCTGCCTCCCAGCACCCCCTGCTGAGTCTGTTGCCCGGCGTGTAGGGTGGACTGTCCGCAGGGGCGTTCAGTCGCTGTGGGGTTCCCTCAAACCCAAACGCCTGGGGGCCCATACCCCCTGAAGCCCTCAGTCCTCCTTCCACCTGCTTGCATTGGGTCCCAGGGAACTCAAGGGTATGGGGCAGGGAGGGGCCCTAGAGGCTATTGTTAGGCCTCAGGCCCCCCCCCCCAAAGTTGCCCCTCCCCAGTAGCTGGGGTTCCCTGCCTAGGGGCTGGGGAGAGAGAGACCTAATCCCTGCAAGGAAGTGACAATACTGGATTGATAAGGGGAGCAAGAAGCAAGGCCAGCCCCGGGCTCTCCACCCCCACATTTCAGGTGGAGCAGGAGGAACTGGTGTAGGCCAGGCCCCATCTTGGTAGGGTCCGGCAGGGGCAGGAGGGGACTGGTTCAGGCATGGGTCCCTTCCCCCCTGTTCCATGGCACCTCTGCTGTACTGATACCACTAATAAAGTCTGTCTGCCCTGCTAAGCCGTGTGCCTTCCTGTGCCTGCATTACACCATCACCTGCAGTACCCTCATCCCTCAGTTAGGATCACAGTCCCAAAGCCACCTTGCCCTCCCCGCTTTATTTTTTTTATTATTATTATTAAAAAAAAATTTTATTAATTTATTTTAGAGAGAGAGAGAGTGAGAGAGGGCGTGCGCACAGGGGGAGGGGCAGAGAGGGAATTCCAAGCAGACTCTGATCTGAGAGCAGAGCCCCACTCGAGGCTCAGTCCCACGACCCTGAGATCATGACCTCAGCTGAAACCAAGAGCCCAGAGGCTTAACCGACTGAGCCACTCAGGTGCCCTGCCCTTCCAGCTTTCAAAGAAGAAACTGGGACAGTCACAGGGGTCTGAAATCCAAGTCTTTTATCTTTATTTTAACAGCCTGGCAACCTGACAACAGCAGCAGTACAGGGTTCCTGGCTGGCCAGCCCAGCTCCTGTCAGGTCTGCTGGGGCAGTACCACCGTAGGCCTCTGCTCCACAGCCATGAAAGGCAGCAGTCCCAGGGCAGCTTAGATGCTGGGCACAGGCAGAGCAGCTGCCCCCTCCTGTATTTAGCCACACCAGCTCCATGAAAGAAGGTCCTGTTTCCCTGGTGTGCTTGGGGCCCAGATGCTCTTCTTACCACAGCTGTCATCTGGGGGGTTTGCTCCTCTCCTACGAATTCCACCTTCCCAACTCTGGGCCCTGGGGGTGCTAGCAGAAAGGTGGCCTTGGCTGCAGGCTCTGGACATCAGGGAGGCTTCCATCCGGCACCAGATGGCGACATAGAGCAGGGCTGTCAGAGCGAGCTGAGAGCTGGGCGCACAGAGTGGTCAGGCGGCAGGGCATGCCACAGGGCTCTGAGGGCGGGTGGCCCTTATGGTAGAGAAACCAGAACGTCTGGAATAGTTGCGTGTCACCCCGCATGCGGTACACTAAGTCATGCCAGGCAGCAGGCAGCGCACTGGGCAGCCCGTAGGTTTCTCGAGCCCTGTAGAGACGCTGCCAATGTGGCGTGGCTCCTGGTTCATTAGCCTCTGTCAGGTTCAGGATGAAGGTCTCATGATCCAGGACCACATGAGAGCTCCCCGGGTAGTTGCCATCTATTTGGTAGACCCGGTAACCTGCAAGGAGGGCGGGCTGACTGGAGAGGCAAGGAGCCGAGGCCACCCCAGGGAGGGGTCACATGTCCCACCTGCCCCTTGCCAGCCCTGGCTCCGAGTCTGTTTCTGCTTCCTCCATCCCACCAATGTCCTCTATCCCAACAACTCCCTTCCTCCCCACTCACCAGGATTAAGGCCGATGTAGGTGGTGGCACTGGGTGCCAGGAAGGCCACAGATAGCGGCCGGCTCAGGGTCTCCTCGTCATAGAAGACCTCAAACTCATCCACGTGGGTGTGGCCAAAGAACTGACCAGCCAAGGTGTTCTCATACCTGGCCAGAAGACACTAATTATATTCAGAAGGCTCTAGGGAGGGGGAGGAGATCTGGGGAGATGGGATGCTTCTTTCTCCACACATTGAAGTAAGTAGCCTCTCTACCCCAATGGGGCAGCAGGAATGATAAGATGCTCAAAGGAATTTCCAACCTTCAGACTCTTCGTCCACCCCTCTCCCCACCTCCCCCCTACCTGGCTACAATTCGGTAATAATTCCAGCTCCAGCTCTTCAGGCAGTGCCCTGGGGGAATGTGGCCAATTATATGTACCTGCAGGGAGAGTTAAGGAAGGTTATCAGGGAGAATGCCCCTCTATTTGCTAGATGGGATGCTGTCTGATTCATGAATTGTTCAATAAAACCAATTAGATCTTCAAAGTAATTAATTAATTAATTAATTAATTATCAAAGCAAGCAGGGGTCCAGGCAGCCCTGGCCAGGAAGAGTCAGTATTCATCTACAATGGCCAGCATTGCTGGCCAGAGAGGGGGAGTGAATGAAAGGGCTTCTAAGGGGCACCAGGAGCCAAACTCCTAGGGAACACTGTTGTTGGGAGCGTCCGAAAACCAAGCTTCTCTGCTCAGAGGTGCTCTGGCTCTAGATAGGAGTCTGGTCACAAAGGGTCTGCTTCTCCCCCAACCCCTGTCAGCACCTACTCCCCCATGTTCTCACTGCTTTCCCTCACCTTGTCTCCTCGATCCTCAGCAGCCTGAAGCTCCCCGACTAGCCACTGGAGCTGTCCAGCAGGATCTGTGGAGTTGATCAAGAGCCAGAAGTTCTCACGGGAACAAAAATTCATATTGAGAGAGATGAGACGGAGGCCAGGACGTGGGGAGAGGGCATAGAACCCCCCAATTCTGAAACAAAGTGAACATGAAGGGTCAACACTCATTCATAATCCAGGTCCTGTGCGCCCAGCCCTGTGCGAAGCATTTGGGTGGAGGGCAGAGGCACACGGGACATCCACCAAGGAGCTCACAGTCCGGCTGAAGACCAAAAAACAGACTGATTGTAGGGCCCATGTGACTGAGGTGAAGGGGCTCAGAGGCTAAGGGCTCTAGGAGTTCAGGGGAGAGATAAAAGTAAGCTAGAGTGGGAAGGAAAGGCCCTTCACAAGGAATATGATCTGGGCCTAGGAAAGTTGGGATGTTAAAGTGGGGGTGCATTTTAGAGAGGACCAACATGAGCAAGGACACAGACCAGCATGGAGAGGGTATGCTGTCAGCCCTGTGAGGGAGGGTGTCTGGATATAAGGGTGGAGGTGGAAGTTGGGGTCAGATCAGGAGGGCCAGTGAGAAGAGCTGACTCATGCTAGAACAGTCACAGATAATGCCCAGGTACTCTGTTCCCTTCACTATCATCCACATTTTCCCTTCCTGGGTTTTCCTGGACCTCAACTACCTGAGGGTGTGAAGGGCTTCAGCAGGCAGCCAGGACTCCCATGCCTTGGCCATTGCCTCATAGAGCCAGCTGGAAGAGTAATTGCCCTCTATGAAGGGGGGAGGGAAGCCATTGACAGGTGTGCTCTCGTGGTTGCCCACAGCAGGGTACACAGGCACTGGGCCCAAGAACTTCTTCACAAGGGCTGTGATGGTGGTCAGGGCCCGAAGCTGGTCCTGACGTGACTGGTGCCAGACGTTGTGGGCGGGGATGTCTCCTGTCCAGTACACCATCTCAAAGGGGCCAGCAGGGCCCAGCCCGCTCAACAGGCTCTCCAGGGTCCGCAGGGGCAGGTCACACTTGCTGTACTCGCCCCAGTATCCAGCACCTGGGCGGGAGGCAGGTGGCAGGCCAGAATCCTGGCGGCAACACAGTGGGTTCTCACAGTCAGGGTCTGTGCCCTCCAGGTAACCATGATCCCAGTGCAGGTCAGTGAGGAAGAGGATGCGACTGACAGGGGCGCCTGGGGCTGGGGGCTTGGGTGGTTGTGGGGAAGGCTTTGGTACAGCTGGCAAAGAGACGTTCCAAGATGAGAAGATGTCCCAGTGCCCACAGGTGGAGCCCAGGAGCAGACCACAGGCCTCAGATGGGCTCAGCACTGAGCGTGTCCACACTTCCACCATGTCATCTTCAAAGAGCTGGACGGTGGACTGGCACACAGTGGGTGGTGCTATCTTCAGCAGTTTGCAGAGCTTGGTGGCCATGGAGCCCACCCAGGCCACACCGGGCTCCTTCTGTAGTGGGAAGAACCAGTGATCAGAGGTCAGAGACAGCACAGGGACCAGGCCAAGCCCTGGCTACCACCCTTTGCACCTTCATCTCCGAACTGGGGCCAGGTTGGACTCAGTGCCACCACAGTGAAGAGACCTCAACGCACTCCCTGCCTCCCACAGATACTGCCCTGGACTCAGTGGCACCAGGCCAGTACTTCCTCTTCCCCTCAGCAGGCAGTTGCATTTCAGGCCTTTTGCTTGCCCGGCTGGCTTCCTCAGGCACTGTCTGCAGAGTGCCCTGAAACTGGGGCTGGGTAGTATGGCTGTCCATAGTTTGGGGCAGGTCCTGGAGAGCACTGCAAAGCTCACCTACCAACTAGCACTCATCATAATCCCATCAGGGTCAAGGCATCCCAGTCTAGTCCCACACCCTTGGATGTTTCTGAATTTAAGTCCCTTTTGAGTAACTGGTACAAGGCCTGGTGCTCTGGATTAGAGATGCCAAGTTCAAGGCACAGGGGATTCAGTGTCAGATGTACAAGGAAAGGAGTCTCAGCCCTTCCCCTAGCCGCCAGCTGTGTGCCCTTAGGCAAGTGATTTCATCTCTCCCAGACTCCATTCATTTGTAAAATGAAGATAACAACTGTAATGAAACACCTCACAGGTTTGATTTAACCTGTACAAAATGGCTAGCACAGTGCCCGGCGTACAAAGGTGCACTCTTTCCTTACTTCACAAGGTCACAGTGGAGGTGGCGGCGGCGTGTAGTCATGGGTGTCCCTAAAGGACAGAAAACCCAGTGAAGCCTTGTAGATGCCAGCCTCCCCATCAGGTTTGCTCTTCAGGACCCCAGGCCCAGCCCCGTTCTTGCCCCTGCCCCCGCCAGCGCTCCCCTTGGCTGCTCCATCGCAGCCCCTTTAAGCGCTCACCTTCAGCCCCAAGTCGATGGCGGTGAACAAGCCTTTGCAGACTGGGCAGGTGAGATTCCACCACCCAAAGGCGTTGCGGAGCTGGGGCACTAAGCGACCGAACCTGGCGGGATGGCTTTGGGCGGGAAGAGGGTGGGCCCCAGCCGGGGCCCAGAGAACCAGGGAGTCGGGCAGGGCCAGCGCCACAGCCAGGCCTATCCACAGAAGCCTCAGTCTGGGGGAACCCGGGGACCGATCCGATTCCGTCTCCCAGCTGGACCTGGGGTGGCCCTCGCCGGGAGATATTCCGTGGCGGGGCATTGCCCGCGTTCCTAGACAGGCTGCTTCGCCTGTCCGGGTCCCGCCGGTCTAGGCGCTAGCTCTCAAGGAGCCGGGCAGCGCCAGGAACAGCTGACTAGCCCCGGCTGCAGCCGGCTGACTGCTCCGCGTCCAGCCGCAAGACAGCTCCACCCCTTCCTCTTCCTCTGTTCCCCAGCCCCTGATGGCTGCGGCTGCCAGGAGTCCTGTCAGAGCCGGGGAGGTGGAGAGAACCGAGCGCGCCCGGGACCCGCCCCCGCCCCGCCTGCGCCTGCGCGGGCCGCTGGGAGGAGGGAAGGTCGCTGTGGTCTGAACAGCGGAAGGGCGCTGCAGCCTCCCACCCACCTGTTGTGAAGCCAATCTGGTGCGGCAGGTGAAAGGCTCGCCAGGGCTCCTAGGCGCCTTCTCTCTCCAAACTTGGACTAAATTCCTAACTGCCAGGCCTACTTGGCTCTCCACTCGGCCGCCCACTCGGGAAGGGAGGCGGGGGGAGAGCACGAGCAAGCAGGTCGCCGAGTGTGTTGCCTCTGGCCAGAGAGCGCCTCCCCTTCGTCTCCCATGTTCTGCCACTCGCACCAGCACCCTTGAGTTACCCTGACTGAGAATCTTTGAGTCACATTTGATGCAGACTTTTCCTGAGGAAGGGACCCTGACCTCGTGGGGACACCCACACATTCACTTTACAGATGAGGAAACGCCCAGAGATGGTGAACTAAGGAGGGGTACAGAGCGTGCAGCCAGGAGAGCCAGGAACATGGACTAGAACTTGGGTGTTCCATCCCCGTGTATCCACGATGGTGAAACCTAACATTTATTGAGCTCTATACATGTTCCCCGCATGGATCCAGACACTTTATAATCCTATCTTCAATTGGAACAATCCTAAGAAGTAAGTATGATACTATTATTACTTCCATTTTACAGATGCGGAAAATGAAGCATGGGGAAGTTAAGTGGCAGAACAGCAATTAAAACCTGTGAGCTCTTTAATTCCTAGCGTTCTTCTCCAAGAGGCCCAGAACTACCACGTCCTGTCAATTCTTTCCTTTGAGAATTTCTTTCAAGTGACTCTTCCTCATCATCTCAGAGTAACTGTGGTATAATAAGAAATATATTTGGTCTTTGTCTCCAGTTCCTGTTTGTTCCTGGCACAAAGCTCCTAAAATCTTTTAAATTTCCGTGTTATTTATACAAGTCCTTTTCAATCACACCTAAATTTATGCTAATGAGGGGTGACTTCTGGTGGGCCCCCTAGATAGCCTCAGGATGGGGCTGGTGACTTAAAATGATTAGAGGGTGAGAAATTTCAGCTCCACCCTCAACCTGTAGGGAAGGGAGGAGGACTGGAGAATGAGCTCTCTATCTCTTTGAGAGTTTCCTGTTGGTGAACTTACTGAGTTGCTAGGACAGGGCACACCTGGAGAGCACATGGCAGCTCCATGACATCACTCCCCTTTATGCCTTGTCCTGTGCATTTTTTCCATTTGGCTATTCCTGACTTGTACCTTTTATAATAAACTGATAAATGTAGGTAAGGCGTTTTCTGAGTTCTGTGAGCTGTTCCAGCAAAATATCAAACCTGACGAGAGTGTCATGGAACCCCAGAATTTGTAACTGGTTGATCAGAAGCACCGGTGGCAACCTGGAGCTTGCAACTGGCATCTGAAGCTGGGCAATCTTTTGGGACTGAGTCCTTTAATTTGTGGAATCTGATGTTAACTCCAGGTAGTGTCAGAATTTAATTGAGTTGTTGTATAGCCAGTTGGTTTTGGAGAATTGGAGAATTGCGTGGTGTCACCAGAAGTGGTGTCAGGAGTAGGATTTGCTTAAAAAAAAAAAAAAAAGAAGTAGGATTTGCTAGCCAGGCCCTAGCTCATGGAAACACGTGGTTTGGGAAAAGAGGATGAAAGAGTGGAGGAGAGGATGAGGAACCTTTGATTCTAGGGTGGCCATGGCCACATAGTCACCCAAAGTATGGAACAGCAGCTGTGCTATAATCAATTACTAGAGGTAAAATTTACCAATGGAATTTAGAGGTAGATCCAGCTTCTGGGGAATTGATTAATTGGATGCTTAAGGCAATGGAAACTAATATGAAAAAAGCAAACTATATAATCTTTTGGTTATTGTTACCTGTAATACCTAAAATGAAAGGAAGGGAGAGTGCTGGGTGAGACCTTGATGCTGGACCAAGCTCAGATTCTGTTGGTCTGAGTTTTCACCACTAGTCTCAGATCTACCCCCAAAGGGAAAAATTATGTGGAGAAAACAGAGTACCTTTAAGACTCTGGTCACAGGAAGATAGGCCACATGGGAAGAAGACAAAACCAAGAAACTACTGAAATCAGGAGGTATAATATGAGAGAGTTGTTTTATTTTGTAGATTAGTATCATCAACTTTCTGAAGAACCTTTCCTGAAATGGACTCTGAGTGTGACTAATTTAGGGGCAGTATCTTTGTTTTTATATGCTTCAGAATGGAAGAGCATGTTTAGGTTGTTACAGGACCCATAGCTTTCTGTGGAACAATCCAGATGGCTATACATGATCCAGATACACAGAGGATTATTCCTGAGGAAATGGCTAGCCTGCTGGATTGGATAAAAGCCACTGTGAGGTCTGTTTACCCTGACAAGGGAGACTATAAACAATCCCTATAAATGCCAAGTGGAATGCCTTACATCAAGCAGGTGATCTGCTTCATATGCAAGCCATGTGGGACTGGCTTTATGATGACCCTGGCTTTATACTCACCCATTGAATATGCCTATTACCCAGGTCATGGTAAACACTGTGGTTAAGCAGGCCACTTCTGCATGGGCCCTCCATGTAACTTTTTTGCCGCAAAATCAAGCAACAGTCCAAGAAGTCTTAATCAAATTTGTTGTCTAAGTTTCCCCATATGGGTCTTATAGATACTAATAAAAACATTAGATTAACTAGAGAACGGGGAGACACAAAGGGGACGGTCAAGGTCCATCTTGATGGACAGCGGGATGGATATCTTTAGATGGTTATTAAGAAGGGGACTTCAGATGGCCCCATTTCTCCTTAACTGTTACTGCTCTCAGTCTCTGTCCTTCCTATGTAAGAGGACATTGATGACTCTTAGGGCCCAGATTCCATCTGTTCTCCAAGACCTTATCCCAGGAGGTCCTTTCCTTTGCTCACATCCCATCTCCTTCACAACATCTTTCTTGCTCACTCCCTCCTTGCTCATTTGCCCAGTTCCCTTTCTAACAGTGTTTCATATAGTTGCTTTTGGTGGCACCATCATTGCTGCATATCACACACCCTTATCCTTCTGGGTAGGTGATCAGAAGCCCCTCTTCTCCTGACATGGATGACATTGTTCTTCAGGAATTAGATTCTGAGACAGAGATGAACGTACAAGAGATTTCTTAGGAAGTGCTCTTGGAATCTACAGTTGTGGAAGGAAGGGAAATGTAGCAGGATTGGGCAGAGGGACAAGTTGAGCTTTGATGCTGTCTCAGTAGAGATCTCCCTATGGAGTTCTGAAGCTGGCATGACCCTTCAGAATTGTACTGAAATGGCGAGAGGGGGCTTGCTTCATTGGGGAAACTAGGGGGTAGCATAGACCTGTAGGGGCTGATAGCTGATGGCTGAAGGCTTTCTGTTGAGAGCACTCCTAACACCTGGGAGAATGAGTCCTTCGTTCCTGAAGGGAGACCAGTCAACAATGACACTGTCCATCACAGTCTGTCCACCTCGTGTGCCACTTGGGTCCATTTCTTCATATAAGGTCTAGGAGCAGCTCCTTCAACATTCTGGTGAGTTTCCCTTCATGATGGAAGCTTAGAAAATGAAAGCTAGTGGGAAGAATTACAGCTACTGTAGCTGGTATCAGGACAGCCTACATCTACTTTGTGTAGCAGCTGCCCTGCCTCTTCTGTTCTTGTAACCAGGATCCACTCTATGGCCAAGATAGTGATGCCTCTTTTTGCCTGCTGGTTCCTTCACACAAGGAGCCCCAAGTTCCTGGGTGGCAGCCACACTCTGTCTCCTGTTGGACACATTTTCCCTTTGGGAATCAAGGTCTCTAAACCTGTGGAGCCTAGAGTTGTAGGGGCAGGAAGTGCAAATTCCCCAGGTGGATCGCAGGAGTAATGGTAAGAAGGCCATTCCTGCTTCCTTCCTTGTTTCTGGACTCATGAGTTCTATCTGTTGGGCACACAGCACTATATGAAGGTTGCTATTTTAAAGTGGACATTGCATGCTGGAAGATGGCACCCTGTCTTCTGTAGTGTCACTTTCAAGTTTATGCTTTTGCTGTGCCTTCACCAGCCCATTCTATCACTGTATCAGGCTGGTGGTTTCTGGGTGATGTGATATGTAATGTGACCAGTGGGTCTCCTAGTCATGTGCTCACTTTACACCTCCTTTGCTAAAGACCGGGTCCTTGGTCTGATGTGATGGGATCCCATGCCTGTTGTTCAGACACTGTAAGCTCTTGGAGCATGGTGATGGTTGAGTCTCAGTGGGCAGTAAAGGCAAAACCATGCATGAAATATGTATTTATTCCTGACAAAACAAATTGCTTCACCTTTTGGAGCAGAAGGAACCCAGTGTCGTCAACTTGCCATTAAGAGGCTAGTTGGTCTCTTCAAGGTATGGTGCCGTATTGGAGATTTGGCTTCTGTTTTTGCTGCTAGCAGGTTAGACATTTGACATGTGTCAGAAACCTATATCAGCTTTGGTAAGTGGGAGCCCACACTATTGGGCCTATGGTAATGGGTTTCTAATGATTATATGCTGCCCCCTAGCCTCTATTTTGGGTGGGAAGTCCTATCATTTCTATTGCTGTCAGCGAGCCCAGCTCAGCAGTGGTGTTTCCTACCATCAGCCTTGGCCTGTATAGGGGAGCCATTATGGACTTTCTTAGTGATGCTGGTGCCCCTCTTACTAAACATTCCTTATTTCTTTGGAAAATTGTGTATCCCACGGAACACAGTTATTTCATGATTTTTCCAACCTCATATAATATATCCATTCTTGACACCCACTTTCTGAGCCTTTTTATCCTTCCTGTCAGTGATGGCGTTTCTGCCACACTTGGGGCAGGCCATCACTTTTTGCATGCTTTTAATTGCTGATTAATTATTTTAAACTTTTCATTACTTTTTTCTAGAGCATCACTTGAGCTTAACTACACTCAATTCCCTTATTCTTGTAGTTACGACTTCCCTCATGTTTCTCAAAAGCCTGATGGCCTGACCCAGCCAGTGTCAGGCGTACCATCCCAGTTCACCGGGGACTCTCGAACTCCACCTAACCGGTGCTGGCATCCTGGTTGGCTGGGTGGCGAGGGATCCAGCTCCAAAATCCCATCTTACCATCTGCTTTCTCGGAGCATCCTGGCACCAACTTCTACAGGTTGGGTGACCCAATAGCAGACCCTAAGATGGAGATGAACTTGCCTGAGGTTTATTAGGGAGTACTCTCAGGATCGCCACCTGTGAAGGGAAGGAAGCAAGTAGAATTGGGCAGAGGCAGAGGATGAACCTTGGTGCCGTCTCTGCAGAGGCCTCAGCTGACCCTACAGTGAGTTCTGAAGCTGCGATGACCTTTCAGAAGTGTTCTAGGCTGAATCAAGGGGACTGGACCTTTGTTCCCTCCCAAACTGATCAGTCATAGGATGCCTCAGGAAGAGGGTATGACCTTGGGTGAGGTGGATTTCCTAGGTGGAGGCTCCTGGGTGGGCACGTCATTGAGGGCCATATTCCAGCAGCACCCCTGGCAGCTCGGAGACTGTCTTTCATTCCTAAGGGGGAAACTGGGTGACCCATAGCAGTGTCCACTGCACTCCTGTTCCCAGGATCCTTAAGAAAGGGCATAGATACAATTCAGACATCCTCTGGCCTAAGAGTTATTATGAGCAGAGCTCTGTGGGGCTAGGAGTGAGAGTGGCGAAAGCAACTTTATTCTTTCTTATGTTCTCTGGATTTTAGAACCTCTGAAACCTATTTTGGAGGCTCCCAGGCTACTAGATGATGGGTAAAACTTGGGGAAGGGGAGAGGAGCCTAGTGTTTAAAGATCTAAGCTCACACAGCTCCTGCTTCCAAAGCAAATTGGGTGCCAGGCTTGGAGAGTGATCGGCAGAGGGATAATATGGGCTGCCTGGTTGGGACAGAGA
This sequence comes from Phoca vitulina, assembly GCF_004348235.1. Lineage (NCBI taxonomy): Eukaryota > Metazoa > Chordata > Mammalia > Carnivora > Phocidae > Phoca > Phoca vitulina. Next base: position 10,365,307 of record NW_022589739.1, read on the forward strand.
ACTTCCTAATTAGTTTGGGCTAATTGGATCAGGTACCCACTTAGGGTATGCTCCATTGTGTCAAGAAACCTGTTCAAATTCTCTCCACAGGTAACCAGCCAACTCTCCGGCTGCCTGTGAAACTGCTAATTAAATCCATAATTTCCCACAGCAGCCTAGAACTGATAGAAAGAGGTCCCCCTCTTGTGGATTTTTTAGGGAGTACCAGAGACCTAGGAATTAATGAATTTAAGGGCATGGGCGCTGAAGAAATGGAGTCTTCTGACGGAATTCCAACAGTGTGTCCAAAACCCTCATTGGCAGGGACAGTGGCTAAGGGGATGGGCTTCAGATTCAGTCTCCTGCGTTAGAATCCTGGCTCTGCCGCTCACTGGTTGTGTGACCTAGACAAAACACATTACTTTCTGAGCTTCGATTTCTTCCCAGATGACACAGAGATAATAATGGTACAAGGTTGTTGTGAGGATTTGGCGAGATCCAGGGTGCTCAGAGCATTATGTAGTGTGGAGGAAGTGTTGAGTATCTGATGCCCTCCTTTTAAACTGCATCTCCCATCTGTATTGACCATCACTGATTTAATGAGTTCCAACTCCCAGGACTCCCGGCTCCCCACTCCCCATTCGTAGGGTCCATTGCCAGGGGAGAGGAACTCACTGTGGTGAGGTGAAGGCCAAAGGAAAGAATGTGGGAAACTTTGAAAAAAGCCTTTCCCTGACTCACCTCCCTTAATCACCCATAGAAGATGTGCGGAGCATTGACTTAACAGACAGTGACTTGGCTCCTTTTATTGCCAGGCAGTCATACATTTATTCGCTCAACACACACACACACACACACACACACACACACACACACACACACTGATTTGTCTAAACAAAAGCCTCACAGAATTCAGCGTCCCTAGAAAAGCCCTATAGTCATCTACTGTTATTCATGCAGCCTCACTCTCCCCACCCGAAATTCCTTATGAAAGGATTCTTTCAGTAACAACAATTCCCTTCAGAGGGCAGAGAGAGAGATTTTGCATCTAAGAGAAATATGATTTAGAAACTTCCCTCTATTGTTATACTAGTAACCGAGCAATTCTAATCAGTCCAATGGGAGCTTCCATGAGGGATGTACGGGGAGTTGTGGGAGCAGAGGGGAGGCATGTCAGCTGGAGCTGAGGGCCTTCATGCAGGTTCCCCAGGAAGTGAGTTATGTCTGTACTAGGCCTGAACAGTGCCCAGGTGGGGTGAGACTAATGCCCCCGCAGAGGGAACTGCATATACAGTCGTGTGGCAGGGAAGGGCTGGCAAATTTGGGAACTGAGGAAGAAGACAGTATGACCACTCAAGCCCTGGGAGGGAGTTGGAGCGTGTGCAAGGCTGAGGCTGGAGACTGGCACTAGCACCTGAGGAGGAGGATTACATCAGAGTTTAGTGTTAATCCCCAAAGGAATGGGTGCATTTGTTATTAATTTTGTTCATTTATCCATCCAGCCAGCCATTCACACTTAGAAGTCTATTCTGTGCCAGGTGTTGTGCTAGAGACCCTGAAACACAGAGATGACCATGCACCAGCACTTCCCTCAGACAGCTCATGGACCTGTGGGAAGAAACAGACATGAAGCATAGACCTACAAGAAAGGGCTTTTGGTGACATGTTTACTTGGTACTGTAGGGGTCAAAGGAAGAAGTGGTTGATTCCTGCTGACCTGAGAGTAAGGCTTGATGGGGACGAGAGAAAAATTTTTCCAGGAGGCCAGTCTTGAAATATGAGTTAGTATTTACCTGAAGGACAAGATTGGGAAGGGGTTTCTCCTTCGTTTTCACTGCTTGAGATGCACTAATGTTCTTTCAGAGCCTGTACAACATGCTCCCAGCTTTCTCAGGGCCTTTGCACCTGCTGTTCCTTCTACCTAAAAATATCTTCCCTCTCCTTTCACTTAATTAGCTGCTACTCATCCTTTAGCTCAATTCTGATTTCCTTGGGGATGCTTTCCCTGATCTGTTTTTTCTTTTTCTTCCTCTTTCCCCTTCCCCTCTTTCTCTTCCTCCTTCTCCTTTCCCCCTCCTCGCCTTCCTTTCCTCCTCCTCTCCCCCTCCTCCTCCTCCTTCTTCATCCTCCACCATAGTTCTAATTGCAGTTATAATTTTGTGTTTGTTTATGTGCTTATTTAATTAATGCCTGCCTTCCAGTAGACTCTAGACTTCATGAAGGTGGGGACCATGTCTGGTTTTGCTCCCATTGTGTCCCCAGTACTTACCACAATATCTGCCAGTGCCTCCTTAAGATTGGTTGCTTGAATAAATTAGAAGTGAGAGTAAGCAAAGGGCCAAAGGCATGAAGCACTATGCAAAAGGGGAAATTTCCAAAAGTTTAAGTGAAGGCTAGTTGTGAGAAGAGATGCAGGGAGGTAGGCAGGGCCTAGGTTTTGAAGAGTTTGTTTGCAAATCTGGGCAACTGAGTCATTAAAGGATTTTATTAGAGTTTGTCCTGATAGGCTATGGAGCTTTAGTGAGGAGAGCCAGAGAGATCAGCTGGTAATGGGTGAGGTTAGAGATGAATTCTGAAAGGTGGGATTGAAGAAGGGTGGTGTTCAGCAGGGGAAACAGATAGAAGAGGTACAAGAAAAGCAACATCCATAGAACCACCTTGAAGGGCTCTTAATACCTGCCAAGGGTCCACCTCAGATCTGTAAGTAAACAGATGAACAGAGGGAACACTTGAATTAAAGACACCAAGGTTTCTTTCTGGTTTAGCTGATAGGAAATGGAGTACGCATGTTAAGAGTTGGACTGGCACGAGAAAAGGGCTATAGTTTCCTCTGATGCTGACGGTACGGGTAGGAGGGGGACAGAAAGCAGGATTGCAAAGTCAGGTGATCTGTCAGGAATCGAGGTCACGCAGGCCCTGGTGACCTGCTTCCTTCCCCCTCTGCCTGACTTCTTGTCTGTCAAGTTTCAGTTTAGCCAGTCCAGCACACACAGGGCGCCCTCCCTGTGCTCCACCTAGAGCACACTCATCCGGCACCCAACACTAGACACTCACTCAGTGGTTTCTCCACTGAGGCGCCACGAGTGATGGGGCTCGGGCTGTGGGGCAAGACTCAGTGTCTCCATTTTATCCCCATTCCCTGGCATGGTGCCTGGGGCATGGTAAAGGCTCACTGTCACTGTTTATTTGTTCAAAGAGAAAGGAGTGGTTTTCTTGTAAAACGTCATTCCGCCAAAGAAATCTTTTCAACTGTGTTTCTTGGAAGCTTAGGTTCCTTGAGGGGAAGTTTGAAATAAAACTTTAACCCTTGCTTGAAATCAACTTGTCTAAGTTGCTTTAACAAAGCCCTTGCTTTGCTTTATGTGAGTAATAACACCCACACTGTTCTGTTACATCACTGTGAGGGCCACACCCCAATAAAGTGTTTTATTTATTTATTTTTTTAAAGATTTTATTTATTTATTTGACAGAGAGAGACACAGCGAGAGAGGGAACACAAGCAGGGGGAGTGGGAGAAGGAGAAGCAGGCTTCCCACTGAACAGGGAGCCCGATGCGGGGCTCGATCCCAGGACCCTGGGACCATGACCTGAGCCGAAGGCAGACGCTTAACGACTGAGCCACCCAGGTGCCCCTAAAAGCTGGTTTTCTTAAAACCAGAAAAGTAGTGTGTGCATATGTTAAAATTTTTTTTCAAGTACTTAAAGGGTATGTTTTCTTTTTTTTTTTTTTTAAGATTTTATTTATTTGAGAGAGAGGGCACGAGCAGGGGGAGGGGCAGAGGGAGAGGGAGAAGCAGGCTCCCTACTCAGCGGCGAGCCCAGTGCAGGCTCAGTCCCAGGACCCAGAGATCACGACCTGAGCCGAAGTTAGCGGAAGTCAGATGCCCACTGACTGAGCCACCCAGACACCCCTAAAGGGTATGCTTTAATAGAGAATGCTTCTTCCTGCCCCCAAACTCCTGAGCCTTTCTCTGGAGAGAAACATAACTTCTTTTTTTGTGTTTTTAGAATGTTTCTATTATAGTGTGTGTGTGTGTGTGTGTGTGTGTATAATAGAATGTTGAATGGGACTTCTGATGCCTCAATATTTTGACCAAAGCTCTAAGGTTAGATAATATATACAGATACCCAAAGCATTACTTAAAAGTTGGCTGAATAGGGACATCTGGGTGGCTCAGTCAGTTAAGTGTCCAACTCTTGATCACAGCTCGGGTCTTGATCTCATGGTTGTGGGTGCAAGCCCCACGTTGTACTCCATGGTGGGTGTGGAGTCTACTTAAAAAAAAAGTTGGCTGAACAGACCTTTGACTCTCATCCTAACATCCACCTTCGGTCTATATAAAAGAAGTCTAAAGATTCTATGACATTTAAAGATTTTTTTTTAAATTTATTTTTTTGACAGAGAAAGACACAGCGAGAGAGGGAACACAAGCAGGGGGAGTGGGAGAGGGAGAAGCAGGCTTCCCACTGAGCAGGGAGCCCAATGCGGGGCTTGATCCCAGGACCCTGGGATCATGACCTGAGCCGAAGACAGACGCTTAACGACTGAGCCACCCAGGCGCCCCAAAGTCTATGACATTTAAAGCATAGGGGCAAGTGCTATGATTTTTCTAAGTGTGTGTATGTTTGTGTAAATGTTTGGGGGGTCTGGGGGTACGCTGCTAAGAAAACCACTAAGAGTGCTTGGGAATTTGGTATCTTTCTTGGGGAGAAAGGCTTGGGAAGTTGCAGAAAAGTGTACCCAACACAATCCCAGTATAGCTACCAGAGCAAAGTATGGTGAGACAGTTCTTGGAAGAGCTTCATATGTGACATGGGCTCTGTTGCTTCCTTTCCACCTGTCTAAGTTTCAGGTGGAGGCCGGCTGGAGTAGCCCTCAGTGTTAGAGCGAGGAGAGAAGGCAGCAGTGGGGTAGTCCATGTGCTCAGAGTATGATGTGTCTAAGTCAAGTGAAGATCAAAGAAGAGAGCTGAACGTGAAGGAACCTTGTCCAAGGGGGTCCTTGGTACTGGCAATAAGAGACTATGGAGTATACTTCAGTGGAGAGGAACTGAGGAGATGGGGACTCAGGAGATTAGCTGGAGGGTGCATACCCCTTCCTGCCCACTCTTCCCCAGCCCCCAGGTCAGGGAACCGTACATCGTCCATATCCCTACAGGGCCTCTGAGATCCACACATGTCCCCAGGAGAGAGGCAAATGAGACACCTTTATACCTCTATACTCTCCAGAGCTCAGTTCCAACAGGCCAGTGCCACACATATAAACTCACACCCAGACACCCCATGTGGACCCCGGAGGAGCCAGTTGCCGGAGGTGAAGGACGGTGGATGGGAAATGAAAGTACTGTTCACATCTCCTTTTATTAGTACAAGTTCCCAAGCCACAGAGCTAGCCTGAGCTGGAAGTACAGGGCTGGTGAGGGACATTTTGAATTGGAAACGTTTCTGTTTTGATTTAGGCAGGACTGAATCATTTTAATACACAGACGTGAGCTTAGTTGTAATGATCAACTTGAAACCGTTTTTCTGTCCATCTGTGGGATTAGCTCGAGACATCATGGGCGGGGTGGTGTGAGAAGGGGTTTCAGTGTAGCATGTGTGAACGCTGTGTTCGGAAGGAAAGCTGAGGAGTATTTGTGCTTCACTGAATTCGGTTCACTAAGTAAATCCATTACATCTGTATTTATAGGCTGTCGTGCAAAATACACAAAGGAGAAAACAGTACATTGTTTCTTTTGCTTAGCAAAGTATCTTTTTCATATCAACGGGCAGAGAGCTAACTTCTGGAGAGTTCCAGGGAGCCAGTGAATCACATGGGCTCCTCACTGGATTCTGAATGGAGGGTAAATGCCCAGAGGCATATGAGGATTGAGGGGCACCATCTGCTTCAACCTGGTACTGTACTGGAGAAGGATGCTTGGGCCTGAGGCCAGAGCGAGACCTTTCCGCTAGATTTAGACTCTGGGATGGGTCCTCATCCAGGATCATAGCCTGGCACCTGGCCCATCTACCTGGGAGAGGAGAGCAACACAGTTTCATTACTGTCTCTCAAATAATAATATCCAAACTTTTTATTTACAAATCCCTATGAATAAATGATTTTTGAGCACTCATCCTCAAATGAGGATGTCCCTCATTTACAAATTAGGTAACAAATTTACAGTCAGACTGTTTTTCTTTAGCAACTTATTAAAATATAAATTTGAGAATGAAATAAAAATAAATAACAGCTCTAATTATCTAATGTTTTATCCTTGCACCTGAGTGGATTGGGTTATGCACCGCCTGCAACACGCATGCCCTGCTGTCCTAGAAGGAGAATCTAGGTCTGACTGGAGAACCGAAGTAGGGGAACCGTGTGCTCCGTGTTGGCCTTCAGGTCCTACGAGAGAGCAGGAGCCAGGAGAGTGGGCTGTGGTTTGGCAATACTTTGCCTCATCTCAGCATCTGAATTACTTGTTCAGTGAGAGGAGAAAAGAGACCAGAAGTATTCTTCCAGTAGAGTTTTCTCCTGGAGAATGGAGCAGAATCCTTCCCCTCCATGAAAACTTCAGGAAGTGATAAGCAGCTCCTCCTACTTTAAGACTTAAAATCAGAACAGTATTCCACTACCATAAGATACCTTGGAATATTTTTGTGTGCCTGTTTTTTTCCCCTTTCTGCATGTTCCAGGTCTAGATTGGGGTGGGCACATCTGACCTGTTGCCTTTTTTTTTGGGGGGGGGGGGCGGACAGTCTACGAGCTAAGAATGGTTTTTACATTTTTAAATGATTAAAAACCAACGGAAGAATGGTATATCAGGACATATGAAAATTACAGGAAATTCAAATTTCAGTATCCATAAAGTTTTATTGGAACACAGCCACCCTTATTTATCTGTTCTGTGTAGCTGCTGTTCCCCCAGAATGGTAGAGCTTGAGTCGTCGCCACAGAAACCCTCTGACCCTCAAACCCAAAGTGTTTGCCATCTGGCCTTTTACAGGAAATGTTTGCTGAGCCCTGCTCTAGACTGTGGGAATAGCCGTATTATTTCAAGGAAAATTAGGATTGTTGTAATAGTAAGAACTTAAGAGTGGTGTGTTGGTAGCTGGTATGTATGTTTCTTTTCAAATAAGTTTTTGAGAATGAAAAGGAAAGGGGAATCAAGACATAGACTTTGTGTCAGTACGGCAATAGAGAACAGAACAAAGCAGATAATTTAATTCCCCCCTTCTTGCCCTGGAGAAACTAGAAAAGGACCTTTGGGACCTCTGGTAGCGAGGACTTGGTGGTAAGAGGTGGGCTGGGAGTCTGGAGGAGAAGGTCAGACCGGAGGAGCTGTTATGCCAGGGTCACCATCAAGTGGCTGAGCAGCCTGCCCCACACCATCAGGAGGCCCTATACCCGGATGAAGTTCGGAGATTCAACTGCCATGGAATATAGGAGAAAGGCTATTGGAGGACATTGACAGTCTCAGTGTAGTCTACCTCTCTGGCATCTTCAACCTCTCCCATTCAACTTGAAAATCAAACTGACACTCCCTCTTTAAAAATGAAGCAAACATAAGCAAGACAAAACAAATGTAATCCCCTCTCCTGACCTAACCTGACCTCCAACTGTCCCAATTTCTCTGCTTTCTTAGGGAGCAGCATCTCGAAAGAGCTCTCCACATGTGCTGTCTCCACTTCCTCACCTGTTTGTCCTTCAAAACCCTCCCATCTCATCTTGACCCCACCAATCTACCAGAACAGCTGAGGCACTTATGACCTCCACATGAATAGATCTAGTGGACACTGTTCAGTCTTTCTCTTCTGGATCTGTGCATATTTGATTACTCTATCTTCTCTGCTTCTCGGACACCTCAGTTTTGGCTGTTCTTTCCCACCTCCCTCAACCCTTCTGTTCCTTCTCAGTCCCTTGCAACGTTGACTTCCTGGGGATGCTGCAAACACGAGGTGACAAGGTGACATGTGCTCTTCACCCATTATCTGGTATTATTGAGGGATTAAGGACCTTGGTTTTACAAGCTACCTGCTAACCCAGCCTAGCATCAGTGGAGAGTTCAAGATGCAAGGCAAGTCATCTGGGCTGATAAGCAAAATCATGGTTCCGCTCTTAGCTTCAAATAGCATCAAAAACTCTAGATCCTATCTGTGACACTCAGTTCCCAGTATTGCCCTTTGCTCTTCTTGGCTTTATGCTCTTTCCCCTTATAACACTCAACTCTGGCATAAGCAACCTGTAATATACTTGCACTTTGCCCTTGGTGGGGGTGGGAGAGGGAGCTTCCTCTTAACCAAGGCAGCTAATTTCAGCCTTGATCACCTAAAAGTATGTGAAGTCATTGTCTAACATAAGGACATATCCCATAACTGGGCCTCCTGCCTGCCTGGCTCAGAACCTTGTTATTTCCCTTATCTTTCTTGCCTTGCTTAAATCCAAGCCAAGAGGCAAGGCAAGTATATTATTTTCTGCAACAGTTTTCTTTTTTTTTTTTTTTTTTTAGCGCTTTCCTCTTAAAAATATCTCTTATCTATTCCTCCCTTCTGACACTGTATGCAGTGTTACCAGTAGCCAATAATGGACTTTCTTTTGCTTTTTATCTGCTGCAGAGCTCTAGCCAAAAGCAAGCCTCCTGCTTTAACTTTTATGTGCTAAAGTAGACACTTCAACTCCTCAAAGATGCATGGAAATCACTGGGGCTGAGGTCTGTAGGTCCCACCTCACTGGAAAATTGGCTGCTTTCCAAGTCCTGTGCAGATGTACAGTATGGGCAGGGCGGGTGACCTTCTAGAACTTGCCAAGCCTGTCGTATCCTTTATGTTGAAATCTTGTTTGTCCCTCTCACCATTTCTTTGGATTGAAAATATTCAAATTCTTATTTTCTTTTACTGCAGTCAGAATGTAATGCACACAGTCTGGAGGGAGTGGGGAGTAAAATCAGATTCTGGAGCTGGGCTTTAGTATCTTAGCAGCTAAGAAAGGGAGGAGGAAGCCAGGAAGTAGAGAATTTAATCAAATTATGACAACATGACCCTGAGACAGGTACTGTTGTCATCCTCAGTTTCCAAGAAACTGAGGCTTCGAGAGATTAAATGACTGATCAGTAGAATCAAGACTTGGGACTTGCTTCCAGGCCATGCTCTCAAAATTCCAATGCATGCCTCTCTCTGTCCACATTCCCTTGTGAAAGTCTTGCCAGCTAGAGACAGGCCTATAAAATGTCAAGCTTTCCTCCAATTTAGGAAAAGCTATAGATACCAGGATGCCATGTAAACCTCTGAGCAAGTGTGCCGCAGGGACTGGACATCCTTGAAAAAGTGGGAAATGCGTGTGGCATTCCAGTGTCTATCAAGAACATAATGAGTAACGTTAACACAAGCAAACAAAAAGGGTCTTTTTTCTGGTCCTTGGCTGGGTAAGAAGATAGCTGGAGTTGCAATAAATGACTAAGGAGGTGGTCTTCTTCCTTAGCTTATGAATGGAGCTTTGGTTTTCTGTCCTTGGCCAGACAGATCCGTACCACTGTAGTATGAAGGCATGCATGAAGAGTGTGGATGCGAAGTTGGTGATTTGAGGAAAATGAGAAAGTTGTGCTATGGACAGCACAAAAGCCAATTGATTAGGGAAACACAGTTAATACTGTGGGACAATATTGGATTTATAGGACTATTTTTCTATTTCCATACTTATGTATCGGTCAGGATAAGTAACATTAGCTGCTTCAAGAAACAGTCCTAAAATATCAGCGACTTAACCCAAAATGGATTTACCTGTGGCTCTTGTCACTGTCCAGTGTGGGTCTGTGGTGAAAGAGCAGTGAGGGGGACACAGGTAGACACAGAGGTCCTGTCACCTTCAGCTCATGACTCCTGGAATTGCCTGGATGTTGAAATCCAGGCAGCAGGTGAGGGTGCAGGTGGGGGTGGGAAGAGAGAGAGACAGGTAATCCAGGCTTGGAGGCGGTTTCCATGAAGCCCTGGGCCTGAAGTAGTACCTGCTGCTACTGCTCGGATTCCCTTGGCAGGAAGTGGGGCAAGGAGGAGGCCTGGGGATTCTGTGGGCCAGAGAAGGAGAGGAGAACAGGGATCTTGCACAGCACGGTAGCCTCTGTTGCAATGTGTAACCCTTCAGTGCCAGGGCTAATTAATATTACCTTGACATTCCCTCCTTGCATTCTCTCACCTGCTCAGTGCTCTCACCTTCTTCACCCACACAAGCTCAGAGACTGTGTGGAATTGTTGAATGACTTAGTGCTAGAGCTTAGATAAGAATTCAAGCATTCTAATTTTTAGTTTGGTGTTCTCTTACCACCTGTATTTACTTGACTCAGATTGTAGAAGGTGACTCTTCAGGGAAGGGAGAGAGGGCTAAGGTGATCAAGAAAGGCTCCAGAGGAACCTAGTACCTGAACTGGGTCCTACAGTTTGTATAGGATTTGGATGGGCCAAGCAGAGGGACAGCACATTCCAAGCAAGGTTGAAGACATAGATTTGGGCTCAGGCAATAAGCACATTCATTTATTTCAATTTATATCCTTTTATTGATTAGAAGAACTTTATTAAAAATTTTAAAAAAGGTGACACATTTGCATGGTTCAAAATTCAAAAGGTACAAAAGAACATAAAATGAAAACAAATCTGTGTCCCATCCCTATCTCCTGTCCCCATTAGCTCCCCTTCCCAGAGGCAAACATTATTACCAGTTTCTTTGGTGTCTTTCCAGAGATCTTCTGTGCATATAAAAATAAATACTAGGATTGCCTGTCTCCTAACAATTTCACCTAGCAAAGCATTATATTTGCTAATAGGATCAGATAAAAAATGATATTTCAGAGTTGTTTTAGTTTGTGCTTTTTCTTTTCATAAGTAAAGGTGATCATTTCATATTTAGGGCCATCCGTATATTCTTTTATCGGAACCCTTTCCTTTGCCCATTTTTTCTGTTGGATTATTATTCTGTTGGTATTATTATGATTGATTTCTAGGAGTTTTTTCCATATTAGAGAAATTAGGCATTTGTCCCTAATACGAGTATCAGTTTTTTTCCAGTTTGTCTTTTCTTTCATGGTAGTTTTTTTTCAATGCAGAATCTCAATTTTCTGTTGTTAAAATTTTGATCTTTTCTTTTATGGGTTATGAGTTTTGGAACATACCTAGAAAGATCTTCCACCCTCCAAGATCCCCTTTTACAAAAATCCTGTGCTTGCTTCTTCTGAAGGGAGGAAATAGGGACCATGGCCACATGAGTCCGGACCCAGACCCACCAGCAGCACTGCCGGCCCCAGCCAGTCCCAGGCACCACAGGACACAGAAAACTTTGATCCAAGTGATGGGGTCAGAGCAGGGGCCTTGCTTATAGGAGTCTAAAGGCCTTGCTGGAATGCAGAGATTCACTTCTGACCAAGGGGGAAAAAATAAGATAAGGGGAATCTAGCTGTCTATAAAGTGATAAGGAAGATCTGCTGGCTATTCTGGGAACTTTTTTGGGTCAGCTTGACCCAGAACCAGGCATCCCTGCTTCTCCTGAGAGCCCAGTGATCTTGTCCACACCCACAGCCTCACATACTTCTTATGTGTTGATGAGTTCCAGATTTATATCTCCAGTCCCCACCTCTGAGCGCAGGTATCTCTAACTTAACTATCTCTAAAATGGAATTTGGGATCTTTCTTCCTGAATCTGATACTGCTCCAGTCTTCCCAGCTAGGGATTAGGTGCCTCAATCTACGTAATTATTTGTACTAGAGACTTTGGCATTCAACTCTCTTATCTCTAAATTTTATTCATCACCAAGTCACATCTATTTCTCCTCTGAAATCTATCCTAAATCCTGCTGCTGCTTATCACCTCTGCAGCTACTGTCTTAGCCAAAGCGGTGTCATCTGTTGTGTAGATGGCTTCAAGTTAATCCTAACCGGTTTCCCCACATCCACCCTTGCCCTCAACCTCATAGTCTACTTTCCATAGCCGCCTCTGTCCAAGTCTGTCTTCTCCCTCCCTCCTTGCCTGCTTTTCATGTTGTGCCCTGCCAGATGGGTATGGAGTTCTCTCAAGGGCCCGGCCCTCTGGGCATTGTATGCATCAGTTCCTTTTTCAAATACCTTCCCATCCTTTGACCCTCCGGCAGATTCCTGTTCATCCTCCGCATCTCACCCGAATGCCCCTTCTGTGCTGCTGTACGCTGCGTGCAAGCCCCCAAGCCCCCGTTTAGGTGATTCCCAACACATGTAAAGGCTCATTTAGTGCTTGTTTGAATGAATAGATGAACTTGAGTGGGGTAAAGACCAGGGAGGGAAGGGCCTGACTCATGCTGGGGTCTGGAAGAAAGGGAGAATGGAAGAGTCAGCACCAGGGCCTGGGGTGGGTGTCGGGCCTGGTGGGATGTTGGGCCTGAGGAGCGTTCAGCCTTTGTATGGCAGGACCATGATGTGACGGAGGCCTTGTCTGTGGCGGGTCTGTGTGTGTGTGTGAGGTGACACGTACGTGTGTGGCCTGGTGTCGGGGGGCCAGCAGAAGTGAGCGCCAGGTGGTATGGGTAGGCTGCCGTGCTATGGAATCTAGTCTTCTCAGGCCGGAGTTCCTGGGATGGGATTAATTCCCCCTGCAGAGCCCAATTTCCTCATGAGACCAGGGCACAGCTGTGGCCCCATCTGAAGCAGGGGCCAGGAGCAACGGCAAAAAAAGATGGAAAGTCCTGGGGACCAGAAGCCTCTGTTTTGGATACTGGAGGGAAGGAGGAAGATAGATGGGGGAACCAGATGGGACTTGCCTGGCTTTTGGGGAGGCAAGAGCTCCCCAAAATGCCACTCCATATGCCCACTGGGCTCTGAGTAAGGGTCTCTAGTTACTGAGGTGCAGAGGGTCCTGAATAAGGCGCTCCAGGTCACTGAGGGGCCCTGGTTTCTAGGAGTCATAAGCTATAGGTCCTGGTCATTGAGTGGCCTGAATGTAAGGCCAGGTCATTGGGCCTAAGTGAGAGGCCCTGTCACTGTGGGACCTGAGTGAGGGGTTCTGGTCATTGAAGCCCAAGTGAAAGTTTCTGGTCATGATGGGACCTGAGTGAAAGGTCCTGGTTATTGGGGACTGGAATTAGGGGCTGAGTGAGGGGCTTGATCCCTGGGACCTGGGGGCCATGGCCAGTAAGGGACATGAGCAGGGTCCTCTGATCACTGCAGTCTTAGTGAGGGCCTTGGTAGCTGGGTTCTTGAGGGGGAGGCCACTCCATTAATCCTGAGCTGAGGTGCCTGGGGAGGGCTTCCCTGTGCCCTCAGTCCGCCCAGCACACTGCATGTTCTGGGTCTGACCAGCGTGGCTCACAACAGCCAGCAGATGGCACTGTGGCCCCATGCAGCCTGGACTCTGAGAGGGGCAGCTGGTGAGCAGTCCTTGGGGGTGAAGCTCAGCTGAGACAGGCTCAGCGGAGCCTCCACCAGCTTTGGGAGCTGCAAGGCCTGGAGGGTAGGGGGGGCATTAGGTGGACTCCAACCAAACTCCCTGGGGTGATGGCCCCAGGCCTCTCCCCTGGAAGCGGAGAATTCTGTGCTGTGGGTTAGGAGTCCTGTGTCTGTTCCATACCCCAGGAACCAGGACAGGCTTGCTCAGTAGTTCTGGAGCACAGAACAAGAACCCGAAATCTGGCCTAACACACCCAGATGCACTTTCATCTCTGGGTTGGTTCAGCTGTCCCAGTCCACAGATCCACGACAAACTAGGATCCACCCTGAACATTAGAGCTCTTGTTTCACAGAACATCCGGCGCGCTGTGAAACCCAGAGAGAATTGGAGTCTGTTCCTTGCCATAGCCAGAACTTGTCACAGCCCAGCACTCATCGATACCACACATCCCAGGGCCCGGTCACATTCCAGAACCATGTCACATGTCAGGGCTTTGTTGTACCTCAGATACAGTCACAGAGCAGGGCTTGTCATCCTTTGAATAAAGGAATATCCTAGGACCCTGTCAGCAACCCAGAGCCTGTGCTGTCAGTACTTCCCAGGGTCCTGTCACAGCCCATGCTTGGCCCTGAGCTGTGACAGTACTGGGTATGTGACTGAGCCCTGAGATGGGCCTGAATTTGAGTGATACAGAGCCCTGGGCTCTGACTATATCCACAGTGTGCAGTAACGGGTCCACAAACTTGCACCTGTGAGTTGGCCATTATCAGCAAGTATTCATTTATTTTATTTTATTTTATTTTATCTTTTTAAGATTTTATCTATTTACTTGACACAGAGAGAGAGCAAGCAAGAGAGAGAGCATGAGTGGGGGAGAGGGGCACAGGCAGAGAGAGAAGCAGACTCCCTACTGAGCAGGGAGCCCAATGTGGGGTTCGATCCCAGGACCCTGGGATCATGGCCTGAGCCGAAGGCAGACGCTTAGCCGACTGAGATACCCTGGTGCCTTTAGCAAGTATTCATGATCAGCATCCATAATGATCATGGTGACATAGGAGATACAGATAAAGCAATTCTCTTCCAGCTATCTGTGGGGAAAGACCAGTTTTATTTTTAAAATTTACATTTTGGATCCATTGCAGACTGACACTTTTGTAAAATGCAGTTAAATTGCTCAAAAAATGAAATTGAAGAAAAAACATACAAAACATAAGCCCATATTTTAAAAAATACAAGTTTCATTTTGGAATGATTTTAGATTTTCAGAAAAGTTGCCAAGAGAGCAGAGATGCTATATGGCCAGCGCCCAGCTTCCCCTAACATCACCATCTTAGATAAACAAGGTACACTTGTCAAAAGTAACAAATTAATATCAGTGTAATACAATTAACTAAATTATGGACTCTTCAGATTTTAGCAGTTTTCCTGCTAATGTCCTTTTTCTGTTTCAGGATCCAAGCCAGTGCACTACCGACTGCATTTAGCGCACTTCTTATTATTGGATTCATATCACGTAATCATTCTGTCAAATTGCTATACAAGTTTCTAAGCACTTACTCTTGATTTATGAACTTATCTCATCGTGGACTGGCACAAAGAATTTGTGGCCTGGCACTGGTCCACAGGCCACACCTTGAGTAGCACTGGTAGGAAGAATAGTGACTCTATTTACAGCAGGACAGCAAGGGAGTGAGAGGGTAGGAGGCAACTAGCGTGAAGTTAGAGCACAGGGTGCGAAGGAAGATGGTAGCCATACGGTGGGCCTTGGGCATGGCCTGCTTAGAACCATGGTGGGAATGGGAAGCTTTTGGGAAAGCAGTCCCAGAAGACAGCCGGTAAGGCTGCGGTTCTGCATTTGTGTGCATCGCACTGAAGCGTCAGTGTAAATACCTGCAACAAGCAGCAGGTGCTGAGGACTACGTGTGTGCTCACTGAGCTCTAAGTGTGTCTGGGTGGAGAACGTAGGACTTGAAAAGACAACAATGGGTATGGGCCCAGAGATTCCAGGGTCTGACCCAGGCCCCTGCCAGTCCATGGACTGTGGTCAGTCTGCACAGTGTAGGGACGACTTAGGTGTAGGATCGTATGACAGGAGAACAGGAAGCACAAAGGTCCGGGGATGGCAGTGTTTCCCCCGAGGAAGGAAGACACCAGGACAATGTGGCTGTACCCGTGCTTCAGGGCCTCCCTTCATCCTGAACATGTTGGGATCTGGGCCCCCAGCAGGTGTGTAATGTAAACACTTGGAGCATTTGTCTCCCCATGTAGGCAGTGGGGTAAATACTGCAACCTCCGGGAGGGTTCTGAGAACGAAATGAGAACCACATGGAAATGTTGTCATGACACCTGCACAGAGCTGGAACTCTTCCCCCTTACCCCCCTCCAGCTCAGGACAGCCAGCTAGAGTCATCAATTTCCTGTCTTCACCTCTTCCTTTTCCTCTAGGAGCTGGGGCCAAGGTTCTAGTGGGGGTGGTCTAGCCCAGGTCGCATCACATCCCAGATTCTGCCAGCCTCCTCCTCTTTGTACTGGTGCTGCTCACCTCCTGGGTGTCTGGAGGAAGCCTCCGGGGGCCTTCTCTGTGCCTTTCCTCCATCACCTCTAAGATACACGTGGTGCCGCTAAACACTTTCCACACTTCATCATCATTGTGTATTTGATTGTGAGAACAGCGATGGCAGAAACCGTGCCTGTCTTATTCTCCACTCGGTTTCCAGCACCCAGCAAGTGCCTGGCCCATAGTCGACATTTAACCAATATTTGTTGAGTGAAAAATTGGAAGGAGAATATGTGATTTCTTTCTTTAAACAATTTCAAGGGTAGTTAACAGAGAGAAAGACAGAATGTACCGTCAAGTGTCAAAATAGTGGTTGCTTGGAACTGAAGACTTTGCCTGGAAAAAAGATGGCCCAGATACACATGGGTTCAATAGACGATAAAGGTGGAATCAGGAATTACTGGTAAAGGAACAGATTTATTCTGTACATGGTCTGGGAAAACTGGCTACCATCAAAGAAAAAAACAATTAACATCTTCTCCTCACATTGTATACCAAGAATTTTCCAGATGAACTGAGGAGCTTTAAAAACCTTGGAAACACTAAACTATTTATCACATCTCTGGAAGGAAGTAGATTTCCATATAGCAAAAAGAAGCAACAGAAGCAGATAGCAAGGGGAAGGTTAACTGACTTGACTATGGAAGTATTTTAAACTTTTGCATGTTTAAAAAAAAAAAAAGGCAACCCAAATAAAAAAGCAAACAAACTAGGGAAATATTCGCAGTCAGCTGCCACAAGAACTTCCATAAATTTCCTTTAAAAGAATACACTGAGGCCCCAATGAATAAACAGGCAGAGTATATAGCAGATAGTTTCCAAAAGAGGAAGGACAGAAGGGTGCTTAATCTTGATAATTAAAGATAACCAACCCCAGGAAGGAGAGGTCCATGGTGGCCAAAAGTGTCAGGGAAAATTCCACAGGGGAGGTGGAGTGTGAACTTGTTCTCGCAGGTATGGACTGACAGAGATGGAAGGAAGAGATGCCACACATTTGGGTGGCATTTCCTGTTCACGAGACTCTCCTGGCTTCCCTCTGAATTTGCAAGGCTTTTGAGGCCTAGAGCTGGAGAGTCTCCCTCGTGTCTCTCCAGCCACCATTATCTGTCTGTAATGGAAACAGCTTTCTTCATGGGGACAAACCATCGTGGAACCTCGGGTAGGTCTGGCAGAGGGGTGTTCTGGAAGAATGCTGTGGCCATGAGGGTAGGGAGCTAGCTAAGGACCCTGACTTCCCTGTCCCACCCTCCCTGCAACCTCGGAGTTTTCTGACCTAAAAACCAGCTGCTCGCCCACCCCTACCCCCAACTCCTCACTGGGGTTGAACCGCTCATTTTTTTTTTTTTTTTACAAGTCTTCTGGGAATGTAGCAAAACTTGCTTTAATTCTTCTGAGTTAGAGCTCAACTAGCGTTATCATTTGAGAGTCTTTTCTTTATATGACTTTTAATAAATATTTTTTAAAAAATTATGCAGGCAATACATATTCATTGGAGAAAGTACAAATATAGCTGGCATTTCTGAGCGTTCTTCTGAGGAAGAGAGAGGAAGAGAAAATAGAAAACAGAAATAGTTCACCACCAGTCAGATTTCCAGGGACAGCATGTGGATCCCATAGTCAGGAGACACTGCTCTGCCACGAAGCTTTCCAGGCACCTGGAAAGAGAGGCTTTCTCTCCTGCCAGTTCCAGACCTGCGAGGTCTGGGCCCCTCCATTCCTTCACATGGGAGAGGTCTCCTGATGTCACTGGATGCCTCCAGGACACAAAACCCTGATTCATACTTGCTGCTCCTTCCCTCTGGCCTCCCACTCAGCTGTCTCCCTGGTCTAAGGAACTGGACTCATTTTCAGCCATGTGCATCAGCCATTCTCAATCTTTTCTCCACCCACCACGTGTGATGGATGACATCCATATTCATACACACTCTCAAAGGTTAAACCCAATTTTATCTAAACCTGGTCAGGATTTTTGCAGGAAGTGAAAGTCGGTGGTAAAAATAACTATTACATCTCAGTGCAATAGGATGACTTGAAATTGGCATGCCTCTTGGTGTGTTAGCAATCTGCCCACTCCTGGCCACTGTGTGTGTGGCACAGGCTTTGGAGAAGCAATTCCTGAGTACTGGCTGTGACACAACCCCTTTTCCTCCCGAATTAGTGAGGGTGACATTATTATAGGGATAAGCTTAGTAGTGGGTCACCACTGAGCCTCATGCATATATTTTATAGCAATTATTGTGTTGTGTGTGTATTTTCCCCATTAAACTTTTCTGTTAGTTGTTGTATCCCTAGTGCCCAGCACAATGCCAGACATTGATTGGTGCAGACTGACTGAACAGATGAGGGAAGCCTGCACGCCTCTTACCCTGACTCTAAGAAACCCTGCCTTCCCTTTTTGCCTCTCTCCCCACCCAGCCGGTACTACCAGCAGCTCTCTGAGGCTACATTTCCTAAACTTAGTTTGCTTTCTTGTTTGGCCTGTTGGTGCTAGTTTAGCATCCCAGCCCTGACTTGGCCCTCTTTCCTGGGCTCCTTTACCCACATTTCATTTTTTTCAGTCATCAGGAGCCCTTGAGATACTCTCAAGGACTTTATTTAGAGTGCAAGATTTCTCCAACCTTCTCCTTCCCCTAGCAGGAGCTCTAGGTTGGCTCTCCACCTAGATTTAACTCTTTGACAGTATACTTATGTCTTACCCACTTCTTTTATAATCACCCAGAGCATATAGCACAGGCCTAGATGTATGCTAGACCCATTCCTTTGCATCATACTGTTTATTAAATAAGTAACTGTGTAGTTTATCTAACATCCGTGTCTCCCATTTGGAGGTAAGTTCCACAAGGACAGGGATTCTGACTGTTTTATTCACTGCTGTATCCCCAACATCTAGCCCAGGGCCCAGCACATAGTAGAGTTCAATAAAGGTGTGTGATAGGAATGAATGAATGAACGAACGAACGAACGAATGAATTGAATGATTGACCCACAGTGATTTTGATAAGCAGGGGATGGTTTTGTTTCTTTGAAAAGAAGCCTTAATGCTGAAAGATCTGTTTGTGAAAGGGGAAAATAGGCCTTGGGGCGGTTGGCGACCAACAGCCATGGTTAATGCTTAAAGGGACTCCATGGGCAGTCTGGTCAAGTGCAGGGGAGTCTGCTTGGGCCAAAATAGAGGGAACAAAAGGTTCTGGGAGGACTGGGAATGGGAGTGGGGATGGTGAGTCACAATTTCCTACATCCATCCCACCAGTTTCTTCCATGATCATATTTACTTTGGACCTTGTACTATGTTCCCAGGGGGCCTGGGGTAAAAGTAGAAGTTGGTTTGTTTATCTGTTATACTGTTCACGTGGATTACTGTTTGGCAGCAATGTTTCAAGGAGGGTTATTGTTAATCACTTCTGATGCATGTGGGCTGGGGCAGAGGTGGCCAAAGCTGGCCTTTTGGGAGATTATCCCCGGGATTTACCAATTAGCCCAGCAGGCTCACTCATCCTCATGAGACCTGGGCCCAGCTGTGGCCCCTGTCTGGACAAGGGGCCCAGGGATAAAGCAGGAGGCAGAAGTCTTGGAGGCAAGGGGCTTTGGCAGCTTCTTCGGGGACCAGAGGGAAGCAGAAAGGAGATGGGCGGTCTGGAGGGACTGTCTAGCTCTTGTTATGCTCACTAGACCTTAATGAAGGCCCTTCGATCTCTGAGCCCTAAGTGATGGGCACTAGGTCCCTGAGGGAATGGGGCTGGATCAAGACTCTGAAAGGTCTAAACATGTTAAAGATTGTGGTTGGTCTCCATATGTCATTCAAAGTAAAACAAACCACAAAATAAGTTTAGTTCAGTAATACAGTTCCGGTTTATCCTGTGATGGTTACATTGATGCTTTTCTGCAAATATCAAATTCTTTTTAAAAACTTTTTTTTTCAATTTTGTTTTGGTGGTTCTACTTCAGTAATGCCATGCCTGAGGAGGGGTCTGAGGTAGAGGCCCTGTCACTGAGACCTGAGTAAGAACTGGCTCACTGAGAAGCTGAGTGAGGGGCTGGGGGAACGGAGGGAAAAGCTTGGATAACTGAGTGAGGGGTCTATGTGAGGGTCCTGGTCACTGAAGGGGTTGACCTGGGATGTCATTACTGAGGTCTGAGTGAGGGTCCCCAGTCACTGACATTGCTGAGGGTAGGCTCTGGTCAGTGAGGGGCCTAACAAGGTGCTCTGGTCATGGAGGACCTGAGGAAGTGTACCTCATCACTGAGGCATCTGTCGGTAGCCCTGCTTACTGAAGCTTTTGATGGAGGCATCTGCTTAACCAGTCTAAAGGAGAGGCTTCTGTCACAGATTCTCAAGTGTGGTCAGCAGGCCCTAAGTGAGAGGCTCTACTCCCTGAGAGGACCAAGGAGGATGTTTAGGGTCTCTACCTTCTAAGGGGACTGTGGGTTGGGGGTCCTGGCTTTGAGAGGTTTGAAGAAAGAGCTCTGACCACTGAGATATGGCTGAGGGTCTTTGGTCAATGGGAAATACAAATAAGGCCTCCATCAAGTCTGGGCTCATATAGGTGGGGAAAACTGTCCAGTGTGGGGTCCAATAACTGAGATTCTATGGCCAGATTAAGCCGAAGTGGCCCTTAATTCCTCCTCCCCTTCCTCCTTCAGCCTGATCTGCAGGTCTTCCAGTCACCAGTAGATGGCACTGCAGTCTCAGAGGAGGACAGGGCTGCTGACTGGCTTCCCAAGGTGGGGTCCAGGTACAAGCAGGTGAGACAAGAGAAAGGGAATTAGTTGCTCCTCTAACCAGATTCCCTGGACGCAGGGAGGAACCAAGCTACGATGGCCCAAGCAGATCCCCTAAACATAGGCCGCCTAGAGGCCAAGTCCTCTTAATTGCCAGGCCGACTAAATGCAGCATGACTTTTTACATTTGATTCATTCATACCTTGCGTTGTTCAGCAGGTCTAGTACCTGACAGAGTTTGTGCTAGGCGCTGAGGGAGGATACAAGGGTGATCAAAGAAGGTTGCTGTTGTTGAGAAATCCATAGTCTTGGAGGTGAAACATTAATATAAACAAAATAATTATAATACATGTGATAAGGACTATAAGGATGTACCCAATGCTGTAGAAGTCTAGGGAAGGAAGAAATATAGAATTTGGAGAGTTTGTGAATGTAAAGGAAGAAAGAGTTGACACTGACCCAGGGTCTCCAAGTATGATCAGGGTTTTTGTTTGTGAGGGACTTTCCTGGAGTAGAAGCAAAAGTGTGAATAAAGATGTGGGGTGTGAAAGAGCATGGGGTGTTGAGGGATCATTGTGCACTCCAAATGTCTGCAGTAGAGGGAACTGGGTGGGGATGGGCTGGGACGGTGGTAAGGAGTAGGGATGACAGATACACAGGTGGGGGGGATCATTAAGAATCTTATAACCCATATTTGGGGATTTGGTTATGGCTGTTTAATGCATGAAGAATCAGGGGGGTTTTCAGGTAGGCAGATGAAATGCAGGGTTCTGTTTAATTTGCCAGTAGCCAAGGTGTGGGGTGGCTTAGGGGAGGAACAGATTGCATGCAGGAACCCCGGTGGGCAACCAAATTATAATTTATGAGCATTAAGTAAAGAAGGGAGATAGGGAGGAGAAAACAGATTTAGGGGTATTTAGGAGGGAGGATGAATAGGATTTTGTACCAAAGTAGATGTGAAAAGTTAGGAAGAATGAAGAATTTAGGCAAATAATAAATGTGAATATTTACTGAGCATTTAACGTCTGTAACACTTTATCTCAGCCACCATGACAACGCTCTATGAAGTAGGAATTATCATCCCCATTTTCAGATGGAGAAACTGGAGCTCAGCCAGGCTATGTGACTTGCCAAACAAAGGTCACACAGCTGGTTCTGTCCCCAACCTGGTTTTCCTGTCTTCAGCCTTATCCCTCTCTAGACCATGCTCCACACTGCCACAAGCTAGAGCTTCCGAAAATCCTTCCTGAAAACCCTCCAGTAGCCCTCTACCGTGTAGGGGATAAATTAAATACAAAGCACTTCCCGGTTGCACATAAAGTCCTTGGCTGTCCAGTCCCTGCCACCCCTCCACCTTTCCCCGCCCCATTCTAAGGATCAGGCAGACAGGTTCGCTAGCAACTAACTCCCTAAAGGGCCCACCTCTCTTGCCTGTATGCACTTGTGTGTGTGGTGTGCTGGTGGTGCACACCCCGCCAGGAAGCCCTCACACATGCTGACCCTTCTGCCTCGTCTGTATACCTATCTCTACCCTGTTGCCTGACCAGCTCCTACTCATCCTTCAAGTGTCAGCTCAAATGTCACTTTCTTAGTGACTTCCTTAAATGTGACTTCCTTAGCCTTTTGTGACTCGCCCTCAACCCCATGTGGTTAGACCTTTGCATGATGCCCTGTCCCAGCATTTCCTAACATTTACCACGATGATAATTAAGTAATTATTTTCATAACTATTGACTTAATATTAGTCTCTTCCACTAGACTCTCGGGCTCTTTGACAGAAGGGCCCCGAGGATATTCATTGCAGCTTTTTTGTAACAACAAAAATGCCCGACTGGCAGAAAGCTCTGCAAAAGACAGATGTTCTTTGGAAGATGGGAGTGTCCTTACTCATAATTATACTTTAGTAACCATTCTCAAAATGTTGGCTTCCTGACACCAAGATTCTTTTACTACCCAACTCAGGAACATTTCCACTAGGGGGCTGTAGTAATGATTCCACTAAATTGGAAACTGGTCATTTTACATTTCTCATGACACACAACAGAAAGGAACAAAAGGTGTCCTAGTGTTGTCTAGGATGATTAATCTTGATGACTATTAAAGAACAAAAGTTCAACTGAGTGAATCTGAAGATCTAATTGGCTTTATTAAGTGATTTGTGAATCCCGTAGCGCCCCATCTAGTGGGTGTAGAGAGATGCTCTGAGAAGTTGTACAAAAACACAAGATTTTTATAGGAAGGAGGGTGTGGCAAGACATTATTAGCAGAAGGAAAAGAAAGGATTGTTTCAGGCAGAGTCACCTTCCCTTGGGCAAATGGCAGGGGGTCTTACCATGCAGATTAGCTCATCTTCCTTTGGGGGTCAGGGGATGGACAGGGCCCATGTGACAGATGGCTTCATTGGTGCTGACCAGAACAGTTCTGACTGACTGGTTTAGATTACATTTCTATGGGAGATTGAAATTGCAATTGTAACTGAACTCCAGGGGTTTGCCACTTGGGGGTATCAAATTGAACACAACCCAAGGAAATTTGTAAGCCAAGAACTTTTTATTACTTGGTACAAGTAAGGAGACAGGGAGATAGCTCTCAAAGCACTGTCTCCCTGTGGTGTTAGCACAGGAAGCTTTGATTTAGTGTATTAGTGGGCGGGGCAGGGAGCTTAGGCACTTCTGGTTCAGTTGGGCATGCCTAGCATGGCAACATGCTAGTGCATACATCATATGGTCTAACAATGGCAGAAAACTGCCGTAGAAGGAGATCTTGGTATTATAATGAACTAAAGGTAACTTCAGGACAACTCAGGGGGGCTTCTGCGCAGGTCCTCAGCTCCAATCCGGCTCAAACTGGCTCGGTAAGGAGATACCAGGCGAGACACACTTAGCAAGGGGCTATCAGGTGAAACACCTAGTTGGGCGTCTCCTTGGGGGCAACTGTAGGTTCTTCGAAACAAAATAGTTCCTTCCCTGCTTTTGTCCCTTCCCCTCCTCCCTTCTGCTGATAGCTTACTTTTATATTCAGTCTTACAGTATCTGTTCAAAATATAGTTTTCCAAAGTAAATTTGGTTTCCTTCTCACCTCCTTCATTGTAGTTATGTTATTCATTTGTCAAGCAGGTAGGCTCATTTGCTATAGTTTGTATTTTATTTTGCATTCCCCCCGCTACCTGGGGTATTAATTTTTCCCTTCTAACTTACAGTAATATTTACTCTTTGTGGTATACAGTTACATAGGTTTTGGCAAATCCATAGGATGGTGTGAACATCAACACAGTGTGATTGAACATGATCCACACGTGAACAATGATCTTTTGTGTATAGTTCAGTGCATTTGCACAAATGCACACACCTATGTAACCTATACTTCTGTCAAGATATAGAACATTCCCAGTTGGTCAGCCAGCAGGAAAGGTGAACTAGAGGCTGAGCAGAGGGTGCTCCCCAGTATACAATCACTGATGATAGTGTGGAAGGAGCAGGTGGACTGGGGTGGAGGTCCTCAGGCAAGTGGTGTGTGCCGATGGTTTTCTTTTTAACCCTACTCTTGGAGAAAAGTGGTTTTCCCTCCCTTTCAGGGGTTTGTTTCATACAGAGGGAGTTCCTCTGGAGTGACACTCTTGGCCTCTCTCCCCAGAAGAGAAGTCGGTGACTTACCAGAAAATTTGAGAAGAACAAGGGTAGCACACTGGTTCAGCTCTTCCATGTCTTTCTTTGGCAGTCGGACTGGCTACAGAAGCATGCGTTCTGTAGGACGTTTTCAAGGGACTTGCCCCAGCGGGGAGACCTTTGTTTTCCAGGCTGATCTGTAACTGGGTAGGTAAACCTCTCTTTATTTCTGGGACTCACTATTAGAAAGTTTATCCAGTTATATAAATCACCTTCTCCAATATGAGCTTTATCGATAATAAAAGTAGTATGTTGACTTCTACCTTTTAATTGGTTTTGAACTGAGGAGAGGGAAAGAGGGGACTATTTACTGAGGATCCATAGAACTTCAAGATCCAATTTCACTGGATCAGAAGCCTTAAGAAATAGGGGCTCCTGGGTGGCTCAGTCGTTAAGCGTCTGCCTTAAGCTCAGGTCATGATCCCAGGGTCCTGGGATCGAGCCCCGCATCGGGCTCCCTGCTCAGCGGGAAGCCTGCTTCTCCCTCTCCCACTCCCCCTGCTTGTGTTCCCTCTCTCGCTGTCTCTCTCTGCCAAATAAATAAATAAAATCTTAAAAAAAAAAAAAAAAAAAGGAGACTTAAGAAATAAACAAGGAGTAGAATTTGGGGATCCAACCAACATGTGAAGAGGCTTCTGGTGAGGCCAGGATGCATAGCTTTGGAACGTACGGACTTTAGTCAGCATGTATTTGTGACTGTGTGGTCTGTGGAGGCTTACATGGAACCACGTGGATGGCTTGTTTATGGGTGGAGTTGGTTCTTACCTGTTGTAACTGGATGGCAGCTTCAGGTTTTTGGGCCAGGAGTGTGGGGTTTTCTCCTTGGTGGGTCCCCACGACTCGGGACTTTATCAACTGGTGAGGATCTGTTTTTATAGAGGCAGGGCGGTGGGTTGGCTTTAAGATACAGGGGCAGGCCTTCCTGCCTTCAGCCAAAATTACTCTGTCTCAGTGCATGTGGGTGGCCTCAAGATTTATTTAGGCAGACACCACCCCGGGCCAGGGTCCGAGGGGTGGGGCAGGTGGGAATGGCTCAGCTGACACTGGCCTCAGCAGGTGCCTGCTGCACAGAATCTAGCAAGCCCGTGCTGGCCACGCTGCTCTCAGGAAAGGCAGAGCCACAGTAAAAGTGAGAGCCTTGGGTACAACGGCTGCAGTTTATCCTTGAACTACACGGCTGTTAGACTTAGCATTTGTGCATGGGCCACGCAGGGGCCACACAGAGATGCTGGTGGGCTGCAGTGCCTTAATAAGCAGGGGTAGCTGAAGCAGGAAGGCTTCGTCGTGGGGAAGGGTCCTTCTGTATAGGATCCTTTCAGACATGGGGGTGCAGAGCAGTTGTTTGCCAGTTGTATTATTCATCAGGCTGCTCCAGACTTGATCCACAATGATGCTGTTTTGAAATTACCTCACCCAAGAGAGGGAACCATGGAGAGACTAACCTCCTCTCACTACATGTTGAGAAGACCAGAATGGGTGGATAAAAATGGGAAAAGGAGATGCATCTAGGTCTAGTTGCTCTTAAAGAGGGTATAAGAACAGAGTAAGATGTCTGAATTTTTATTAGCTCAGAAACAGTGATTAGATCCTGAATAAATCTAGAAAGAGATAAGAAAGTCCAGATTTCAGAGCTGACTGGAATGACTCCCTCAAAGATGCTAAATTTAGGAAACCCAGTAAGAGGCAGCTTCTCAAAATGAGAGAAATCATAGTGTGAGCAAATTATAAAGTCGTAGTTTACTTTTTTTGTATGCCAGACATATTCTGTTGACTTTATCAGTTCATCTCCTGAGAACAGTAGCCGAGAACATTCCAATTCACCTCTACCAGGTTTTGACTACAGTATCCTCAACTGCGTGGGAAGTCAAAACACTTTAAAAAAAAAAGCCAACATAACCACAAAGCCATTATGACACTCAAACTTATTTCCTTAATATTATTTAATGTTCAGTTAGCCTTAAAAAATTCAATTAGACTTCAAATTTCCCAGATTATGTCATAATTTTTTTCAGCTTGTTTTTGGAATCAGAGTCCAAATAAGATCCAATCATTAATATTAGTTTATAAGTTTCTTAGATCTCTTTTAATCTATACATTTACTTTCCATCTTTTTTTTTTCTTTGAAATTTATTGGCTGAGGAACCTGAGTCATTTATCCTGCAGAAGGTCCCACAGTAGGCATGAATTGCTTAGATATCATTGAAAATGTCTCTTTGTCTCATATATTGCTGGTGAATTAGTAGTTAGATTTAGAGATTTGATCAGATTCAGATTTGATTTTTGATTTGACCCCTTGGGGCAAAGTGGTCATTTCTCTGGTAAATTTGGAAAGAATGAATTGGGTATGCTCAATACAACTCCTCTGGCTCTTTTTAGCCAGACTCTCCCAGGATATATACATTCTACTTTCCTCCTCCAGGAAGTAAAATTTAAAGGGGTCTTCCCTGGATGGGGTGGAGGATGGAGTGGGGAGTAGGGAGAGCTACAGTTTTCTTGCACAATCTATGAATGAGTGGGCTAGTTTCCCTAATCCTGGGGTTCAGGATCAAGAAGCCCAATTACTAAGTGATAAAGCCACATCTATCAATATCAACTTTATCAGTAGTGTTGTTATTTTGACCTCTCATATACCTTATTGTTTTGCATTATTTCTCAATTGATTCAGAACTCAGGCAGAGAATGGGGTGGGTATTATTTATTGGAGCCTCTAAACTCTACAACAACCACCGGGGATAAATAGACTAGCTACTTGTGTTAGAGAAGCTTCTATGCCTTCCTTGCCCACAGGTCCTATTAAGAGTTGGCCATATTGGGCACCTGGGTGGTTCAGTTGGTTAAACATCTGCCTTCAGCTCAGGTCACCATCCTGGGGTCCTGGGATCGAGCCCCACATCAGGCTCCCTGCTCACCGGGGAGTCTGGTTCTCCCTCTTCCTCTGCCCCTGCCCCGCTCATGCTTGGGCTTTCTCTCTCAAATAAATAAATAAAATCTTAAAAAAAAAAAAAAAAAAAAAAGAGTTGGCCGTATTTACTGTATTCATCTCATTCCCTCACCCCTGGGCAATAGCTGTTTGGACCTCACCCAAAGCTACCAGGTAGATGCTCACTCTCTTTATCTTTCAGGAAATTCTACTAAGACACAGTGACTTTAATTATTTGATAGCAGGTGCATGAACTGGATTGGGAGAGACATTTTCTGGCCCTGTGCCTTGCTGATAAGTAGGTACAGAGACTCAGCTTCAGGGAAGCGGCATGGAGCAGGCACACAGAAAGGAGTGGAGATAAGTGATCAGGAGATCTTTAAGAATCAGAGGCAGAAGACGGGCTCTCTGACCTTATTCTGGTCCCACAGGTTTATTTTGGGTCTTAGAGTCAGTGAGATGGTCACTTTACCCTAGGTTGATGAGATGGAGGGAATTGTACTCCCTGGACTTGCTGAAGAGACAGCACTGTAGTTTTCTGGAAGAACTTTCGTGACGGGCTCGCTTGAGGTAGAAGCTAAGAAGCCAGGGAGTCTGAGTATGGACAAAACATCTGCTGGAGCAAGGAAAAGCATTTTCTTACTCTGGTGAGAGAAGGAAGAAAGAGAGTAAGAGTGTGGGGAGTAGAGTCTGCGACATTAATGTGACATTTCCCATGACCAACCCTCCGAAACTTTGGAGTTCTGATCTCTTGAAATAGGAAATTTTCAATGTTCTTAGTGAAAGTTGTTGAAGGGTCTGTGCTTGGTACCCAGATTCATTTGGAAGAATCAAGGCAGCCCAAGGGAGTGTAGGAGCCCTGAGTGTGTGTGTGTGTGTGTGTGTGTGCATGCATGTGTGTGGTAGAAATGGATCAGAGTGTGTAGAACTTTGGGCTTGAAATGGAGGTTTAGAACTAACTGTAACTGGATGATATCGGTCACTTGGAATGTGAGCCTCCTTCACTTCCTCTTTTGAGGGCAGAGTCCTGTAATCTACACAGAGACCCCAAAGCTTCAGTCATATTGCCCCTCAAATTTGTCATCTCTGCCAGGCTGTCCTATCACTGTGGTTATTTCCCCCTGCCCTCAGTGTAGCCTGTCACCACCAGGAGCTCCTCATTACAGCCCACTTAGGTCTCTTTCCACTACATCAAAGGAAGAGTGTTTGGGGCAGATCTTCCTTCCCCTCGCAGGTCTCTTCCTTTAGTCTCTCCCAAATTACCAACAGCCTAAGTGATTATATGCAGGTTTCTTCACCGAAGAGTTGAAGCAATTTCAGAAGGGAGATTCAGTGTCAGAGAGGGGAAGGATAAAGTGCTCCTAGCTTTTTTTTTTGAGACTTTTTCTTTAGTTCTCAGAGGGATGGTATGTACAGATCTAGATCCTTCAGGATCCCTGGATTTTAGCTGGACAACGTTTTCTTCTTCATGGGCCTCCTTTTAAAATTTGTCCCATTTGAAACCCCGCCAGTTTCCACACCAATCATAGGAAGGGATCTCACTTCTTGGATCTTTTCTCTCTCCAAATTCACCATCCTTACCTCACCCCAACATCCCAAGTCACACTGTGCCAATTTGAGGTGAGCCCCCAGGATGTTAAGCTAGTTCAAAATGATGCCTATTGTCACCCAAGTCTTGCAGAACTGTATAGGGGAAGAGGTGGGGGCGGGGGGGAAGAAGAAGAACTTCTGGGTCCGTAGTTAGTTGTGGATTTAGATCTTCCTGGCCAGATTACCTTTTCCATATTCTTATATGTGTGAACAGCAATCATGTCAGTTCGTTTGATTAATAGAATTGTTGTATTAGCTCATCCACTGCTCCAGGAACAGACATTAATTTTTATAGAGAGTACAATCTAGACTCATATTGAAAAAGGATATATTTCCTCAATTAGAAAGACATCTCGCCTTTTTCCCAGAGTTAGTGGGCCCCATTATTGTTCAGAAAAGAGGTCTGGTTTCTTTCCTGCTCTGCCTGGGAAGCTATTGAAAGAATAAATAAGCTATATTATCCTTTAATGGCTCCTCCCTTTTGGTAATTCAGGAAGGGCTGGAGACTCAATAAATTGTTTCAATAGTCTGCTTTGGGAGCTGGGGTAGCTGCCAATTCTTTTATAATAAACCCACCTTCATTTAAATTAACCAAGATAGTTTCTGTTCCTTGCAACCAACTGATCCTTGTCTAGAAGAGAAAGTGGTTCTGACAACTAGGTTTGCAAGCAATAGAGCCTCAAAAGAATGTGGATACTGTCTCTAGCATTGCTGCATGGTATCAAGTGGTAAAGATTCTTTCATCCTGGGCAGAGCAGTTTGGTGAAGCCTGGGCAGCTTGAGTGGGCTTCTGCTTATTGCAAAAAAGTGATGCCTAAGTAGCACCCAATATAATAGAGGCCTGGAGAATTATGGGTAGAATATGAGGAGCCCCTGGCATGACTTCTTATTTTGCCATATCTGGTAGTAAAGGTTACTTAAAATATTAGCACAATTCTAGACTAATTCACCAAGGGTTCAGACTCTTCTGGTATGAAGGTTTGGGTCAGTTCACCTCGTAAAGAAACCCTAACCAGTGTAGGTACTGGTTAAGAGCCTAGGAAACAGGAGATGCACTATAGAGGACAGACAAAACAAAGATGTTTTACTTCTAAAATTCAACCATCAATTTCTCATCCAAATGGGATGGGATTTTATTTGATTTAAATTTAGCTTATTTTTATTTTATTTTGTATATATTTTTTAAGATTTTATTTATTGTAGAGAGAGAGAAAGAGCATCAGGGGGAGGGGCAGAGAGAGAGGGAAGCAGACTCCCTGCTGAACCTGAAGACCGAAGCACGGCTCAATTCCTGATACTGGGCTCAATGATCTTCTGACACTGGGCTTGATCCCAGAACCCTGAGATCATGACCTGAGCCAAAACCAAGAGTCCAACGCTTAACCAACTGAGCCACCCAGGTGCCCCTTTTAATGTTTAACTCAATCTGTTTTCTGAGCTTTTAACTCTAGTCTTAACCAACTTCTCCTTCTCTCTCTCTTTCCCTCTTCCTCATAATATTTGACATTTCAAATCTTCCCAGTTTATTTTGCTCTCTCATTCTAATGGTCCCTGATTGGCTGGGAGGATATGAGAGGGAGTCCCTGACCTGGGGAACACAAGCTTCAGTCAAGGACTCGGTAGTGCAGGCCACTTTCTGAGAGTCGTGTCAGGAGGTCTTTCTGCACACCCCTTCCTCAAGATCCAGGTCCCACAAGGTTTGTGCACTACATGGGGAAGCCAAGAGTTTCCCTATGGTTACTGCTTTTGGTTTCAACCAAGACACTATGTGTTGCCTTCTTGAGGCATCTAGGTCCTAGATTGAGCCTGGGATCATGGCGGGGTGGGGGGGGGGGGGGGGGCGGTGCTTAAAATGTTCAGCTGTAGAAAAAGCTTATTTCTGCCTCCCCTTCACTCACTTGTGTAGATAAAACAAAGCAAGTCCTGTGAGGAGCCTAAGCAGAGGGTTATTTAAGGGGAGGGAATAGACATAAAGCAAAGCAGTGCATTCTTTCCTTTCCTTTCTCAACTTTTGTTGCCAAGGTATCACCATAGTCTACAGGCTCTCCTTCAGGGTGGGCACATCTGGCAATGAATATGATGGTGACTCCTTTTGGACAGGTGAGCTGGCTTCAGGGAAAGCCAAGAAGCATCAATGACACCAGCAGGGTTCACTACTCCAAATACAGTAGTACTGGCCCGTGACCAAACTCGGCCCATGAGTGGTGTTTCCCCCACTCCTGTCACTGCTTCTCACTGGTCTCTCTCTCCCAAGGTTGCCAATCAGAAGCAGGGGCTTAATTCTTATTAACACATTTACTCCTAAGGCTGTCATTGCAAGCATGATCTACCTTGTTTAATGAAGCAAATTTTGTGTTTTCTTCAATTAACAAATCTGTATTGGGCGCCTTCATGTTCTAGGCTCTTGTGTGCTTAACATTTGTTTATTAAAACTAAGAACTAAAATATCTGTGGTAACCAGCTGTGGGTAGGTTCAAGGTTACATTTACTTTTTTACTCAAAACTGCATGCTCCAATCTAAACATGCTCATCCTTCTCATAACCCTCACATCCCTTTTCCAGGGTGAGGCAGGCTTGCAGTGAACGTCCTGAGCATTTTTACAAGAAGGGATCTTGTTAACTTCGACAGACAGTTCTTACAATACTTCCCCCCCCCAAGGATAAAATCAACAATAATAGGGGCGCCTGGGTGGCACAGTCAGTTAATTGTCCGACTCTTGGTTTCAGCTCAGGTCATGATCTCAGGGTTGTGAGATTGAGCCCTGAGTTGGGCTCCTCACTCAGCCTGAGGTCTGCTTGAGGTTCTCTCTCCCTCTCCCTCTGCCTTCCCACTCATGCTCTCTCTCTCTAAAATAAATAAATAAATCTTAAAAAAAAACAATAATAATATTCCCACAATCAAGATTAACCATGTTGGAAGGTATATATTTTTGAGAGTGCTCATCTAGGTCCTGAAGCATTTCAGAAACTACTCTCCTATTTCCTTCTCTACCAGTTTTAAATGGTCCCCAATGCTGATGGAAGAAATCACTTCTCCATTAATTGCTTTGTGATTTCATTCACACTGATCATTTCCTGTCCTTAAGATGTGGCTCTCAGGTGAAATGGAAGATTTCTCTGTCTCATCTCTCAGAGAAACCTGTGTTATTGTTATTGGTAACATTTGGGGTGGCTCACACACCCCTGCAGTATTAACTAGAGTAGTTAATTAACTAGGGGCAGTATTAACTAGGGGTGGGTGGGTTAGTAGGGTAGCCACTTGCCACATGTAGCTGTTAAGCTTTTGAAATGTGGATTGTGTGACTGAGGACTTAGTTTTAATTGTAATTTATTTTATTTTATTTTATTTTTTTTTTAAGTAGGCTCCATACTGAGAGTGGGGCTTAAACTCACCACCCTGAGATCAAGACCTGAGCTGAGATCAAGAGCAGATGCTTAACCGACTGAGGCACCCAGGTGCCCCCTTCAATTGTAATTTAAATTTAAACAGCCACCAGTGGCTAGTAGCTATCATATTGGACAGTGCCAGGCTAGAGAAGTCCTGAGACAAATTTAGGAAAATGGGTTTTGGATCACACTGCTTGTATTAGGCTTTACCAGGTGGCACTCTAATCTGACTTCCCAAGGATCCTTCAACCCCTAGCTTAATTGGAAGGAGCCATTTCCATTCTTTGTTGGAGGATTTGCATTGTAACTCTACAACTTTTATAAGTACAGCAGCATCCAGACATTGCAGTTTTCTATCTTTATAAACTTTCTTATTCTAGTTGGAGCCATGCAAGTATATGGTTTCCTTAATATATTGCACAAATTTTCCAGTCGTGGAAGTATCAATCAGTAAATATCTATCTTTTCTTTTTTCTTTCTCTTTTCCCGCCCTCCCTTCCCTCTCCCTCCATTCCTTCTTTCCTCTCTGTCCATCCTCCATGGCCATCCTTCTTCTTTCCTTCCCTTCTTTCTTTCTTTTTTAACATAAATCTCTAGCCCACATCAGTAGGACGGCTCCAGCCCCCTCCTGCATTCCCCCACCTACATTAGCTTCCAAGCAAACTGAACTTTGGCTGAATCTTATGCCTCCAAGACCAGCCCCACCTCCTCCCCCTGGTCTCTCTCCTTGGTCCAGGCCCTGAAGCAGCCCTGTGTACTCCTGTGGGGAAGGAGTGCCTTGCTCATTGCTCTCTGGTCCATTCATTGTGTGGCTTAGATGCAACTTGGTGACAGCAAGGATGTCTTAAACCTTATCTCCTGACTGTTCAATTAATACTTCCTTCATCCAACTCCCCACAATTAGGAGGAGTCATGATTAATCTGCAGCTCCCACAAACAGGCAAATTAACTAGTTGGCAGTGCACTCATTTTGTAAGTATATTACCTCCATGAGATTCAGTGGATTACTGTGATACCATCCCCTTTGACAGGATGGGGTCTGATACCAAAAAGCTGGGGTACCAGCCTCAAGGACCATTCCATCAGTCATAGGGATCATTCTCACTCTTGGATTAAATGGGTAACCTTGCAGACCTATCAAAACATGGTTACCCTTTTCAGAGCCTCTAACTGCCATACCTGGCTGGCTTAGTGAATGATTATTCATACTGGCTCTGAGAGCTTTCTCTTCTGCTTTTAAAATCCACTGCATCCAAATAGGATAAGAAATATTTAATAGGGTACTTTGTGTTGTGCAGTATTGCTAAACCATGCCAATTGCCTTAGAGTGGGATGGGATGACAGAGCCAAAGCTGTTCTCTGCCAGGGTAAAGCTTACTTCTCTCACTTCCCTAGTTGAATTGATTAGCAACTCTCTCTTTTTTTAGACACCAAACAAATGAGTTATTTTTCAAACAAAATCTTACAACTAAACACCATCCAACTAATGCAGTGCTAAATCTTATAAGCCACATTTCCCAGTTGTGATAGATACTAGGTGGCTCATAATGACTTCTCCTTCCTTGGACCCAGCCTGAGATATACAGGGACCTCTGTACTAAGATGAATGTGGCTGCAGGACTCTAGCTATATACAATTTCCTGTTAGTCACCACTGGTCTGGAATCACTGCCCATGGCATCATGGTTAAGACTGTCTTCCGTGCCACATTGTATCTTTCCGTCTAGAGGGCTGCCCTATGAGAGGGAGGGCACACCATTCCCTAATGATTTGCCCTGTCCTTTATTATGTGGGAGGCAAAATATGGTCCCAGATCAGAGGCTGTAGTTGAGATATGCCATATTAGCTCAAGGTAGAGGGTTGCAGCGGCTTTGATGGTGGCTCCTTGGTTATTTGCCAAAGAATGCAAGCTCAAATCCAGGCGAGGCTAAGGCCCTCCCTGTCAGAGCCCACTGAGTTCCTCAGATTACAGAAGGAGGTTCAATGGAGTCTATTCAGTAAGTGTTCTAGGCTTTTTGCCTTTTGGAATGTCCCAGGACATTTCTGCAGGAAAAGCTCAACTCCCACGTCCTGACCATTGGCTCCAGCAGCAATTACATACTCCCAAAACTATGGGCTTCGGCCAACCTCAGTCTCATCTCAGGTGCATGATGTTCCGATGTGCTTTGGCCAAAATGTTCATCCATGGCATATTGATTTACTTCATTGTTAAAATTTTTCTGCCCCTAATCCTTTTGGTAGGTGTCTTTCTGTGTAATGGTTTCCTAGGGCCGCCATAACAAATTACCACAGATTTAGTGGCTTAAAACAACAGAAATGTACTCCCTTCCAGTTCTGGAGGGCAGAAGCACAAATCTGTTGGTAGGGCTACGCACCCCTGGGCGTTCTGAAGGAGAATCCACTCCATGCCTCTCTCCTAGCTTCTGGAGGCTGCTGGTGATCCTCAGTGTTACTTGTCTTGTGACTGCTCTCTGATCTCTGTCTCAATCTGCATATCACCTTTTTCTTTTTCTGTGTCTCTGTTTTGTCCTTTTCTTACATGGGCACTATTCATTGGATTTAGGACCCATTTTAAAACTAGGATGATCTCATCTCAATATCCTTAACATAATTACTCTACTGTAAGAGAATAAAACTGGTAAGACTCTACTACCAAATAAGACTCTATTACCAAATAAGCTAACATTCACAGGTATCAGAGGTTAGAACTTGGACATAGCTTTTTTGGGGACACTATTCAACTCACTAAAAATACGAGAAAAAAATAGTGGCTTAATTTAATAGTATGCCTGATTTTTATAAAAAGGCGTCCCCAAACCTCTTGGTTATAGTAAACCATTCCAGGACCTTCCATCCATTTGGTGATTTTGATTTCTGGATTCAATTCAGATTCTTACTTCCTGTTGCCCCAAACTTATAGCTCTCTTAATTGCCAGTGACACAGAGCTCCGTCATTGTGTGGAATGGCCTTACCCCTTCCGTAGACAGGATGTCTATGACAAAGGGTGGAAGGTAGCGCCTGTCCACTGAGGCTCATTCCCTGTTAAATGCATGGTTCTGCCTGTGTTGCACATTGTTACTCTTGATTCAAGGGTTAAGTCCCTAGAGGATGCCCCAGCTGAAGGTGAGGTTTAGGGTCAGGGATGCTTCTTGTACAATTAACTCACATAGCCACCCCTCATCCTTTCTTAGATTTCCCCCCATTTAATAATCAAAGACTGTTAGTCTGTATTGCAGCGTGAGACAGAGCATTCCAATTTACGAAACAACCCTGAAACCTCTGGTGAATCTTTCCACTAGCTTTTGTGGTAGAATCACAATCAATTGTTTTCCAAAAACAACATAGTTCTCAGAGGCTGGAAGCATTGCCTTAATTTAAACTCGAAATATTTCTGGTATATTTTTCCTGCTTGGATCTGCCTCCTTCCCTCCCTGCCCCAAATCAGGGAGGGAAGAGGCAGAAATCAGAGAGGCCTCAAGTCCTATCTTTCTTTCTGACTTACAGGGCACCAGGGGTAGAGCTGACCAGACTGTGACTTGTAACCTGGTCAGGGCCGGTCACCGAAGCTCCTCTGAACCCTGTTCAAAGTATGTGGCCTTTTTGGATAATCCAAGAGATGGAATGTATAAGAATTCCAAGGTGGAGCATATGCCAACTCTAAAACCCAAACACCCCCATTAGCAGCTGTTCTTTGTTGTGGTGGGAGGTATTCCATATGCTTCCCTACCTGCCCCAGGCCTAAGTACCACTACTTCTTAACCCCTGTCTGCTGGATTCCTTGTAGCTGGTCCCCAGAACTGATGGCGCATATTCATCCCCTCAGTGCCTCTGCCACTTTTGTTTCAGGGGATCTTTGCAACATCATATAGTGGGGCACCTGACGGCTGAGAAAAGAAGCAAGCAAGCAAGGATGCAGAGTGGTACCACCTAAGGCACCGTAACCTGGTCTGTCGCTCTCAGAGTTTCCTTTACCTTTCTCTCGTTGAAAGTAAAGGGAACATGCAGCTGTTCTTTTTTTTTTTTTTTTAAGATTTTATTTATTTATTTGAGAGAGAGAATGAGAGACAGAGAGCACGAGAGGGAAGAGGGTCAGAGGGAGAAGCAGACTCCCTGCCGAGCAGGGAGCCCGATGTGGGACTCGATCCCGGGACTCCAGGATCATGACCTGAGCCGAAGGCAGTCGCTTAACCAACTGAGCCACCCAGGCGCCCTATGCAGCTGTTCTTGATAGCGGCAGAGACAGAGGGCCATCCGTGAGCGGATCTTTGTTAGGCGGTATATCCTAGGCAGATTCAACCCTGTGGAGAGGCGTAGTGGATTTTTATTTTTTTAATAAAGCCAGCCGTTCCTCATAGTATGCCAAGTTCTAGGAAGGGGATGGGCCAGTGTATAAAAGGAACCCTTGACAAATAGAGTGGGTAATACCTTTTTTCAGTTTTTTAAAGGTTGTGTTGGCTCCACCACCATAGCATTCCACTAATTTTTGCAAGATCAGTTATATTTGGGCAACTGTTAATTTAATTGTCTATGATCTACAAGGAGTCTTCAGGCTCTATTAACTTTTCCTACAGAGAATTTCGTACTTCCACAGAATTAACTGGGGAGGCCACTGAGGAGGGCAACCTATGTAAAGGGATAATGTGATGATGTTGGTGATTAATTAGTGAATAGATTAGTTTTCCAGGGTTATCAAAGTAAATTACCACAAACTGTGGCTTAAAACAACAGAAATGTATTCTCTCAGAGTTCCGGGAGGCTGGAAGTCTGAAATCAAGGTGTTGCTGGGCCATGCTCCCTCCAAAGCTTCTAGGGAAGAACCTTTCCATGTCTCTTTCAGCTTCTGGTCACTTCAGGCATTCCTTGGCTTCTGGTAGCATAACGCCAATCTCTGCCTCCATTAGTACATGGTATTCTCTCTGTGTGCTCCATGTCTTCTTATAAGGACACCAGTCCTATCGGATTAAGGGCCCATGCTTCTCTAGTATGATCTCATCTTGATTACATCTGCAAAGACCCTGTTTCCAAATAAGAACATATTCATGGGCATCAAAGGTTAGGACTTGAACATACTTTTTTCGGGAAACGCAATAAACCTACAACAGTGGGTTTCCACTTTTCATGCCCACACCAAGGAGTTTGAGGGAGTGGGTTGCAGCCATACCCCAGAAATCTTTAAGATCAGGTTACACTGCCTTAGAGGGTTTCATTCTGCATCCTTGTTTTCTTTTTTCCTTATCCTAATTGGAAACTGCAATATGGTTTCTTCTTGGATACTCCATGAACAAGGTTACACTATCATAATTTCTGTCAGTCTGGGCTTTGTTGACTCAGGGCATTCTTCTGGGTCACCCCAAGTTATTTTTATCTACCTTATGGGCTTCCCTTTTCCAACATCAGTCAGTTCCTATACTTTTATACCTAAGGTTTTAGAGAGACCCATAGAATCATCAATAGTTTTATTGCTAAGTTTTATGCTCCTCCTTGCTCTATATATCCAGAGAGGGATTTAGCAGGTCTTTGAAAAATACCTACTCATGTAGTCTTGCTTCCAAATTCATTGGACCCCTTAGCATTATTCCTCAAGGCTGGTGATTCTTTCATAGGCTTCCTCTAGAAGATATTTTGATTGACCAATCCTAGCAGTGCTGAGATACCCACTTTTCCTCCCATGCCATCCATGTTTCTAGGGAAGGTCAAGAAGTAGGCCTAATTTGTCAAAATGTAATTTTCAGCTCTCTTGTCACTGATGCGTGAAGGAACCCAGGCTAAAGCTTACCAATGCAGGAAACTTCCCTAGCCATAGAATTTGGTTCTGAATGGCCATGTAACCCAGTGGAAGGCAAGTGGATTCTGGGAGGCTTCTGGGAAATAGATGTCCTAAATTTTAAGATGGTCCTTTCTTTTCTCTTGACCTTGTGTGTTGATATGAGGCCTGAAACTGCTGTAGCCACCTTGTGCCTAGTTTGGGAATGAAGCTGACTCCTGGGAATGAAGCTGCACAGTCTAGAGAACTGTAAAGAACTAGATTTGAAGCTGTGACTGACCCACAATTAATCATCATTCTACAGTAGTCTTTTCCAGTTATGTTCAGATTGGATTTCTTGCTTCTAAGACCTGAATTGGGCTTTCTATTCCCCTGATTTGAAAGCATTTTATCTGGCACATCCTGATGGGTCTGTTTGAGCAAATGGAAGATCCAATGGAAGAGAGAGTGATTCCCATCAGGCTCCCAAGGGAGTCTTTCCTCAGTGTGAAGCAGAGGGCTCAGGCTCCATAACCTCATATTTGTAGAAGTCAGTCATCAACTTAGCATCCCCAGAAATCTGGCAATAGCTGCCATCCTCTGGGGATACTTATGTACATACCTGTATGTGTCAGACTGCAGGTCCTTTCCATGTAACTATGCCCAGTGATAGTTACAGTTTCTTCCACAGTTGTTATCAAGTGGCCCTCACAGATTGGGTGAGGAGAGGGATCAGGATCAATGGATTGCTTGGACTCCTGAGCCTACAATCAGTTTACAGACAGGACAGGGGATTTTCCAAACTGATGGCATTACAAATTCATGATCCACAGTAACTGGACCCTCCAGACACACTCTCTCCCCCTCTACAGCAGCAATTTCAAATCTTCACCCGCTGCAGATATTCTCAGCTATTTCTAGAGAAAATTAAAAAAAACAACAACAAAAAACAACAAAAAACAAAACAAAACAACAACCCAGAAACATCAGGCAGGAGCCACAGCCGACCTCCATGGAAACAAAGACATACCAGCACCTACAATAACCCTTTTAAGGGTTTCAAAGGAAGAGGTGTCTTGCCTGCCCTCCAGGCTTAGGGTGTAAGAGCTAGGTGTGGCTGGGGCTTTACCACTGAAGCACAAAGAAAGGGAGGTAAGAGAACTAGAAGAAAGAAAACAGGGCAATGCTACCCAACAGTAAGAACTAGAGAGGCAGTAAGGGAGGCCTGTGGCTAAACCCTGGCGATGACTATTAGGAAAATACCAGAGGCTGCCCCGCCTGCCGGTGCGCATTGAGCAGCCTGTGCGGTCACGAAGTGAGGCCTCTGCCCTAAACAGTCTTGGGTCTGTAGCGTAGCATCCCTCCCTGCCTACCGCGCCCAACCCGGGGGCACAAATACAGTCCTCAGGGGCGTGGGAGGCCGAAGGCGGTGGCTGTGGGAGCCCCTCAGGTTATCCTTGTGCCGCATTTACATAGTTTCTCTACCCACTCGATGTGCACAACAAAATTTTCCATGGCTCACCCTCCGCGGTGGTGGGAGTACGTTCCAGAAAGAGGCACACCAGGGAACTGGGACGGGAGGAGGGGAATTCAAACTTACAGGGAGAGAGTTTGGGGAAGGGGGGGCGGATACGAGGCTGACCAGCTTCCCCGCAGAGGCCCCCGGGGCGGAGCAGCAGAAGGGGGAGCGCTTCCGAAGGATCCCGCCGCCGCCATCCCGCCCTCTGCTCCCCTTCCCGCCTCCCGGGAGGGCCCGCTCCGCCTGCCTGAGTCACGGCTGGAGCCGGGGAGGAGCCGGGGAAAGGAGGCCCCAGCCCAGAGTGCAGCCAGCGGCCGCAGGGAGAGCAGGCAGCGCGGTCGGGGATCATGGGGGAGAGCGCGCTGGAGCCGGGGCCTGTGTCCGCAGCGCCGGCTGGGGGCCCGGTGCACGCCCTGACGGTGGTGACGCTGTTGGAGAAGCTGGCCACCATGCTGGAGGCGCTGCGGGAGCGGCAGGGGGGCCTGGCTCGGAGGCAGGGCGGCCTAGCGGGCTCGGTGCGCCGCATCCAGAGCGGCCTGGGCGCGCTGAGCCGCAGCCACGACACGACGAGCAACACGCTGGCGCAGCTGCTAGCCAAGGCGGAGCGCGTCGGCTCGCACGCGGATGCTGCGCAGGAGCGCGCCGTGCGCCGCGCCGCCCAGGTGCAACGGCTGGAGGCCAACCACGGGCTGCTGGTGGCGCGCGGGAAGCTCCACGTCCTGCTCTTCAAGGTCAGTGACCTCAGGCGTCCCCCCCCCCCCCGGCCCCCCCCCCCCCCCCCGCCCGGCTACCACACCCGCATTCCTGACCCCACGCGGTGGCACGGACTTCTAAAGCCGCACCCACTTCCCACCACGCTGCACCATCCCTCAGCTCCTGAACCCAGCCTGGCCAACCAGAGTTCGCCCAGCTCGAGCTCAGGCCACGTCCACAGAATTTGCTCCAAGTCCCAGCCCATCCCCGAACGGTGGCGGGAGTGCATCCCCCGACAGTTCGCTGCCTCCGATTCTTGCCCCTGCGACCACCATCCTGCGTAAGCAGGTCCTACCTACTTTCCAAACTTTTGCGGTTCGCCCAGTAGCTCTCCCTTCCTCTCCACCCCTGCTCCCTACTTTCCCACGTCTCCCTTTTCTTTGCCCCTCGGGCTGCGGAGGCCAAGGGCGGGGCGGGTTCCCCGGTGTAATTAAGGAGTGAGGCTCAGGCTGCTGCGGGGTCGGGGACTGCCACGGTCAGAGCTGTGTTCATCACATGCAGGAGGAGGCTGAAATCCCAGCCAGCGCCTTCCAGA
The DNA here is from genome assembly GCF_004348235.1 of Phoca vitulina. Lineage (NCBI taxonomy): Eukaryota > Metazoa > Chordata > Mammalia > Carnivora > Phocidae > Phoca > Phoca vitulina. The sequence goes on from NW_022589739.1 coordinate 10,406,049, forward strand.
AGGCGCCTGAGCCCCTAGGCCCAGCGGACCAGTCCGAGCTCGGCCCAGAGCAGCCCGAGGCCGAAGTTGAGGAGAGCTCGGACGAGGAGCCGGTGGAGTCCAGGGCCCGGCGGCTGCGGCGCACCGGGTTGCAGAAGGTACAGAGCCTGCGGAGGGCCCTGTCTGGCCGGAAAGGCCCTGGAGCACCAACGCCCACGCCGGTCAAGCCACCGCGCCTCGGGCCTGGCCGGAGCACTGATGGCCAGCCGGAAGCCCGGCCTGCGCTGGAGCCCAAGCCGGAATCAGAACCTCCACAGGACACCGAGGAAGAGCTCGGGAGGCCTGCGGCTGCCGAAGCCGCGGTGCTGCAAATAGAGAGTGCGGCCTAAGGGCTGGCGCTGCCTGCTTCTCCTGTGCCTGGTCCCAAAATAAATCTCCCTCTCAGAATGCAGCCTTCACGCCCAAATAAGGAGTGAATCCTGCACCCACAGCCCAGCTCTGGCCTTTCCCAGCTCCTTCAGGCTAGCGTGTGTCCCCTGAAAGGAGCAGCCTCTTGCACCTGCTTGCACTCACCGTCAATAAAAGTCATGCCACCTAATCCGGACTCCATGTGAAGGGGTGGGAGGAAAAGGCTTGCAAGGCCTAAGACAGATGTTAGAACCTGGAATGTGGTTTCAGTTTCAAAAAGAGCACTGTGTCATTTCTCAGGTTCCCAGTGAATCTTGGGCTCTGATTAGTGGCACATAGAAATACCCTGGTGGCCACTTATGTCTGGAGCACTTTACTCACAGAGAAGCATCCAGTATAGTCTCTTGCTGTCGGTGCTCAGTAAATGTCAACAGGTGGTTTTCCTCTTACTTTCTTCTTCCTCTTCCACCTCTTAATGGGTTTTCCTCTGTTCTCAGCCCTCTTCTCATTCTGGGTACTCCTCTGTGAACATTTACTCTCCGGCCTTTCCCAACAGCCACACACACTGTCCTGAGCTGCAGTTGAAATGTACCTCTACTCAGTCTGTCCAAAGCAAGCAATCTACCTTTTAAGTCCAATTTCAATTTTATAGATATTTATTGAGCACTTACTATGTATCATTTGAAATTGCTCCTCCTCTTGTGTTTTCTTTACCAAGGAGTGGCACCATCGTCCACACAGAAACCTGGGAGTCCTCCCTGGCTCCTCCATCTCTCACTCCCCTCCCTCTCGGAAACAGTTATCCTATTGCTTTGACCTCTGCAGTCTGACCACTTTTTAAAGACCTTATCTTTCACCCGACTATTATTTGAACTGCCAATCTGATCCCATCATCCTCCTGATTCAGACCAGACCCTTCAGTGGCTCCCCATCACCTTCAGAATAAAGTGAGTTCTTGAATATTCCTTCAACATCTTTAACATAACCTTTCACTATCTGGCTTCTGCCCATTTTTGTAGCCTCACCGCTTGCCACTTCCCCTCATTCTACTATTGAATTACACTGAGCTGTGTGCTGTCATTCTCATCTCTACTCTCCCGCAAAATCCAGCAAGGGAACCCTGTTTCAGGCCCAGGTGCTTCTCTTCCTTGCTCCCAAAGCACCACCTATACACTGCAGTACTAACTGTGCTGACTGTGATTGTTTGCCATTACTCTCCCCACGCCATGACACTAGACTGCGGCTCCTCTGCTGTTTTGTTAATTTATTAATTTCTGTATTTCCCACACCACATACCATGCCTGGCCCACAGTAGGTCCTCGTGAAGCAAGAGCATCCCAGAAGAAGTGAGAAGTGTGAGGGGATTAGCTAGGGATGGGAGCCTGGTCATCAGCCCATTCATTCAGTTGCTGTCATATAACAACATTTTGAGTGCCTAATGTATTCCAGGCCCTCTCCTACGTCTTGTGAACACCAAGATGACAATCCTGAGGCCTTCCAAGGACTTCAGAGTTTGGGGAGATACAAACATGAATGATGTAAATGTAGTGATTGTTATACATACGTTATTTTGAGAGGAAAGACAGAAGGGACACAACCTAACCTGCAGGAGGAGAAGTGGGGGGATGTTTAATGCAGTGTTCTTGGAAAAGGTAAATAGTGGGATGGGAAACAGAAATGGTGAGTGGCAGGAGAGCTCAGTGGTTATGGTTTGGCTTCTCAGTTCCTTCATCTATTAAATGGGATAATGAGAGCCCCTATTGGGCTGCTGTGAGGGTTAAGTTACATAAGTGTCTAGCACAGTGCCTGGAGCAGAGCTTGTTTCATTCATCCAGTTACTCAACAAATATTTGCTGAGCTTGGAGTTTCTGCCAGGCACTGTTTTAAGAACTGGGGATACAGTGGCACATAAAAAAGACAAGATCCCTGCCTTTGTGGATTATGTAGGGGGAGACCAGCCATAAACAAGTATACTTATGAGACAGATAAAAACATGCAAACATATGAACTAGAAGGGCTTTCTGGTTATGGGCTCTGAAGGAGAAAAAGGAGTAAGGATACAGAAGATGACAGGGCAGGGGAATACTTCAGATGAGGAAGTTGGGGATTTAAAATGGGAGCAGATGGGTCATGATCTCGGGGTCCTGGGAACGGCTCACGGTAGGTCTCCACACTCAGTGGGGAGTCTGCTTCTCCCCCCTTCCCCTCCCCACCTTGTGCGCACACTCTTTCTCTCAAATAAATGAATAAAAATGTTTAAAAAAGAGAAAATAAAATGGGAGCGGAATTCAATAGTGACTTAAATTTTTTTTTTCATATGGATTCAGTTAGAAGAGTCTAAGCCCCCACTGGCCATGACTGGCGGAAATTCTATTACCAATCACTTTAAGGCTCCTCTCCTTCCTTAGATTGTACAGGCGTACCAGGAGGTTCACACCATTTCCTTGTCTCTCAGACCATGGATGTCTCTCCTGCTATTGCTTCTTGTGACCACACGATGCCACTGTTGGGGTACCAGTGTCCTGGTGGATGTCTCAACAACCCAGAGGTCTCCTTGTCCAGCTCTGTGCCCCTAAATCAGGGAGGGGTCCTTCCATGGAGGCTGGCTCTGTCATAGCTCCATTTCCTCTGGAGAAATTCAGGGCTCATCCCTGCAGGCTTTGTAGACTGTGTCAGCTACCTGGCACCCACTCCTTTCAAGGTTATGCCATCACAGAGGGGCTGGTCTGAGCAGGCTCAGTTCTCTATCCCCAAGGAAAAACAAATTCTTGTTATTTTTCCAAATCCTTGGAAATATACCCAATTCCAATTTCCTCCTTTCAAGTCATAGACAAAATTAAGAGCCCAACTGCACATTTCTTACATAAGATGTCTTGATAGCTCATTGGGAAGCACATGAAGGCTCAGAGCCTAGACTCTGACCTCTAGGAAGCTAAAGTCTTGGCTCACTTGGGCGCGGGTGTTATTTTTTATTCCTTCTTGATGCTTCTACAGGAGAAATAATAAAGAGTTAAAACAAAGCTAGCTTAATTTCTTAATAGTTCTCTTTGTTTCATTACGTGCTCTGTCATTACCTCTATTGCTATGATTATTAATATTGTAAACTAAAGAGAGTGGAGACTGACCCAGAGTACCCACCTGTCTTCCAGCATATGTGGCACTTAGGTGGCTGCTTTAAGCAGGGGGGAGGCACACTGGTGGATTACCAAAATTCAGAGTTTGGTTCTCAGTTCTTCAGACCAGAAGCACAAATTTATTAGGTGTTCCAGCGTGATTAGGCTGAGAGAGACTGATCGCAATAACTGACCTCAGAAGTGCTGGAGAAATCCAAAGGCTAAGTGAACTAGCATAAGCTAGCTAGCTATTCAGAACATTTTCCATTCTGCAGCATGGGAAGCCGAAGTACAATCTTAAAGTGTAAGAAAATAGAACGGTGGAAATGGGATGGAGATAATCAACAGGATTACCCAACCTGGTATGACCATTTTCTGCTGTGGTGTTCCTCCTACATGGGTAAAAATACATACATTCCTGGTAGGAAATTTCTTTTCTTGTTAAGTACTGGAGATCTTTTTGTCTGTCCTTTATTGAGAATTGAATCACTTAACCGCAGCTTTGAAGGGAACCCAAAAGCCATCCAATCCACCTGCATTTCCAAAACAACATCCACTACCATCTGGCTGCCTATCCTTAGTTGGCCTGTGCTTGAAAAAGCCAGGTGACAAGGAACTCACTACCTCTCAGGCAACTCTATTTTGGGGCAACTTTGACTGATAGGAAACTTCTTTATACTGAGATCAAAATCTGTCTTTATGGTTTTTCCTATGTGGTGGTTGGCTTCCCTTCAGCAACATCTGTAAAACAAAATTTCTTTATTTCTATGATGTGTCTGTCCTTGGAGTCCAACTCCAGCAGGCCACACAAAACTGCCTCGTCTAAAACCTCTTCCACACTATCTTCCTCAGGCCAAACATTGCTGGCTTATTCAGCCATTCCTTGTGATCTGTTATCAAATCTTGGCCATTCTTTTGTGGATTGTTTTAGTTTGCTCATATGCATTTTGAATAGGGATGTGTTAAGGTACATGGAAAGAGGCATGGCTTTCATAGTAAAAGACATCTGAGGTTCATTGCTGGCGAACGATAGTTTCCTTTTCCCAGCTCTCTTAGAAGGATTAAGTAAGATTTTTTGTTTACTCATTCATTTATTTTAACTTTGTTGTACTATGTGATGGAGATGGATGATATATTACATGGATAGGGATGTGATAGAACTGTAATAGAACCTTCATAGAACTTATATTAAACTGGCAGTTGTAATAAGGTTTTAAATAAATGCTATGATGAGAAAAATATAGGTGCTATGGGAGCATACAAATGGGGCTTCTAACCCAGCAGGGGTGGTGGTAATTACAGAGGAGGTCTCCTGAGGAGAAATGATCTTCCCTCCAGCCTGATTTCTATTTTTTTTTTAAAATTTATTTATTTGAGGGAGGGGAGGGGTGGGGGGAGGATAGAGAGAGAATATCAAACAGACTCCCAGCTGAGCGTGGAACCCAACGTGGGGCTCAGTCTCACAACCCCATGATCATGACCTGAGCTGAAACAAAGAGTCAGACACTTAACCGACTGAGCCACCCAGGAGCCCTGTATTATTTCTTCTTATGTAAGTTTCTCAAGCGACTTTTTAGAAGGACCTGAGATATAGTACAAAAAAAAAGTACACTCATCTGAGTATCTCATCAAAATACTAAATCCAGCATATACCAAACTGTGTGCATCTTTTCTCAAAAGTCAAGATTCTCTTCTGTATTTACCTTAGAAAGTGTTACAACCAAAGACCCGACCCTTATCCCCCCCATCCCACCCCAATTCCTACATCCAATGAGTTAGCAAATCCTGTAGATTCTTTATTAAGAATTCTTGTGAATTTTTCTCTCATAAATAACTAATAAATTTGGGCCACCATGAAGACTTGAGAAGAAACACTGCCCACTGGAAGGCAGAGCTGAGAAATGGAGAGACATTGAGTATCACACTTTGCTTGTGGACAAAATGGAGTTAATAACACTATCTACTTTGTTATGGGATCAAGGAACCCACCTTATAGCAAAAGAGGTGCTTGCATGGGCACATGAACACAGGATCCACTGGTCCTATCACTCATCTCACCATCCTGAAGCCTGCCAGAGTGTTGGAATGACGTTTTTCTTTCTTAATAACAGCTTTATTGAGATATAATGCATGTACCATAAAATTCACCTTTTTCAAGTATACAATTCAATGAGTTTTGTGTATTCACGAAATTGTGCAAGCATCAACACTCTTTATTTTAGAACATTTTCATCACTTCCAGAAGAAACCCGTACTCCGTTCCTGCCTCCCTCAATTCTCTGACAATCACTAATCTACTTTGTGTTTCTACAGATTGGTCTATTCTGGACATTTCATATAAAGTGAATGATACAATATGTGCCCTTTTGTGATGGGTGTCTTTCACTTACCACACTGTTCTCAAGGTTCATCCACATTGTAGAGTGTATCAGAACTTCATTCCTTTTTACTGCTGAATGATATGCCATTACGCAGCTATATACCAAACCAAACCAAACCAAACAGAACAAAAAGTCCCCACTACCTACTTTGTAGGTTTGTTGTGAGTTAAATGAGTGGATATGTGTAAAATGCTCAGGATGGTGACAGGCCCGTGAGAGCTTAATGTTCATGGTTATTGGTTTTTGTTTTTGTTTTTTTTAAAGATTTTATTTATTTATTTGACAGAGAGAGAGAGCCGGAGAGCAAGCAGGGGGAATGGCAGAGGGAGCAGGAGAAGCAGGCTCCCCGCTGAGCAGGGAGCCTGATGTGGGGCTTGATCCCAGGACTCTGGGATCATGACCTGAGCTGAAGGCTGACGCTTAACCAACTGAGCCACTCAGGCGCCCTGTTCATGGTTGTTTTGTTATGATCACTTGATCCCTAAATTCAGTCAGGCAGGAACCCAGCACTTGGCCACAGACATTTTCATTTATGTGAGCTAATAAACATACTTTTTGTTTAACCTTGGTTTTAGTTTTTTTAGTGTATTTGGCCTTCCCCTGCAAGTGAAAGATGCCTAATAGACACCGCCCCATGGACGCTGGAACCAACACAGAAGGCAAGGGAAACATCTTACTTCTCTTTGTGTCCCCACCATCTAGCATAGCACCTGGTGCAGAGTAGGCATTTACTGGATATTTGGAAAATATGCAGATTTATTCCAGTGAGGTGCTGTGAACACAAGGATAAATAAGAACCTGCCTGAAGGAGTTGGCTCTTGGATGAGCCCTGTTTATTTTTCTTTGGAGCTCTGTCGTTTCCTCTCAGGGCCAATTAAGGCATCGTAGAGTCAGTGGCTGGGGCCCACAATCCTTTCTGGGCCATAAGAGTGTTTTACTTTTTTTAATCAAAAGAAAAAATGAACTTTTAGGTAAAAAAAAAGTTTTAATATTATATTGGCCTTTATACAAACACGGTTGTAAAATACAATTTTTTTTTAATGGATGAAGGAGTCCATGAGGGCAAAAGTACCTAGAGCCCCTAGAAGCCACAATACAGTCTTGCTTCCTTTGTCTGTCCTTTGTCTTCTTTTTCCTTGGAGTTTTCATGATTTTTTTTTTTTTTTTTACCTCTCACACTCATTCTCACATATTTGGTCCCTTAGTTTGATTCTAATTTTCTCTTTGATCTGACACATTATTTCTATGTTCTTTGGCTATTGTTTAGAATTAATCTCAAATATTTTTTATTAAAAATATTCTAGGCCCACTTTATGTCCTTATTTATTTATTTACTTTAAGACATTTTATTTTATTGTTTTTTGAAAGATTATTTATGAGAGAGAGAGAGAGAGCATAAGAGTGGGGGGGCATTGCTGAGGGAGAGGGAGAAAATCTCAAGCAGATTCCATGCTGAGCATGGAGCCTGACTTGGGGCTCAGTCTCTCGACCCTGAGATCACTACCTGAGCCAAAACCAAGAATTGGAGGCTTAACTGAATGAGCCACCCAGGCGCCCCTATTATTTTTTTTTATTTTTAAATTTTTATTTAAATTCTAGTTAACATACAGTGCAGTATTGGTTTCAGGAGTAGAATACAGTGATTCATCACTTACACATAACACCCAGTGCCCATCACAAGTGCCCTCCTTAATACTCATCACCCTTCTAGCCCATCCCCCACCCACCTCCCTCCATCAACCCTCATTTTGTTCTCTATCATTAGGAGTCTCTTATCATTTGTTTTCCTCTCCCTAAAAGATTTTATTTTTAAGTGTTCTCTACACCAGTGTGGGGCTCAAAATCAGAATCCCAAGATCAAGAGGTGCATGCTCTACTGACTGAGCCAGCCAGGCACCCCATTTCCTTTTTTTTTTTAAAAGGGAGAGGGACACCTGGCTGGCTCAGATGGTTAAGCGTCTGCCTTCGGCTCAGGTCATGATCCCGGGGTCCTGGGATTGAGCCCCGCATCGGGCTCCCTGCTCGGTGGGGAATCTGCTTCTCCCCCTCCCTCTGCTTCTCCCCCTGCTCATGCTGTCTCTCTCTCTGTATCTCTGTGTCTCGAATGAATAAAAAAAAAAATCTTTTAAAAGGGAGAGATTGATTGATCTATTAAATTTTAATTCCAGTATAATTAACATAGTGTTATATTAGTTTCAGGTGTACAATATAGTGATTCAACAATTCTATACATTACTCAGTGCTCATTATAATAAGTATATTCTTAATCCCCTTCACCTGTTTCACCCATCCCCCCACCCACTCCCCCTCTGGTAACCATCAGTTTGTTCTCTATACTTAAGAGTTTGTTTTTTTGGGGCGCCTGGGTGGCTCAGTCATTAAGCGTCTGCCTTCGGCTCAGGTCATGATCCCAGGACCCTGGGATCAAGCCCCGCGTCAGGCTCCTGCTCAGCGGGAAGCCTGCTTCTTCCTCTCCCACTCCCCCTGCTTGTGTTCCCTCTCTCACTGTCTCTCCCTCTGTCAAATAAATAAATAAAATCTTAAAAAAAAAAAAGAGTTTGTTTTTTGATTTGTCTCTTTTTATTTTCCTGTTTCTTAAATTCCACAGATGAGTAAAATCATGTAATATTTGTCTTTCTCTGACTGATTTCACTTAGCATTATATTCTCTAGTTCTCTCCATGTCATTGCAAATGGCAAGATTTCATTCTTTTTTATTGGCTGATTGATATTCCATTGTATGTATATATATCTTCTCTATCCATTCATCCATTGATGGATACTTGGACTGTTTCCATAATTTAGCTATTGTAAATAATGTCGCTATAAATTTAGGGGTGCATGTATCCCTTTGAATTAGTGTTTTTATGTTTTTTGGGTAAATATCAAGTAGTGTGATTACTAGATCATAGGGTAGTTCTGTTTTTAACTTTTTGAGGAACTTCCATGCTGGTTTCCACAGTGGCTGCACCAGTTTGCATTCCCACCAAGAGTGCACTAGGGTTCCTTTTTCTCCACATCTTGGCCAACACATGTTGTTTCCTTTATGTCCTTTCTTGATCTGTGTAGCCATACCCATGCTGCCCTCAGGCCCTCAGCCACCAGCCCTGCTTCCTGGATCAAGATGCAAGCCCTGATAGATACCACATTTGTCTCATCTCCTAAGACTAACTGTTGTCCTGGCTATCTGGGGGCAAGGGCCAGGCTTTGCCTTGACCTCCTTTGCACCAGGCACTGTGGGAGCAATCTGCAGCACCTCTGGCACTCAGGTCCAACCAAGCAGCTGCCCAAAGGGACCATTCCCATGTTGAAGTGGTTCCAGATGGCCCATCAATCAACATTTTTTGAGAAGCTATAGCCAGTTCACCTGTTGTACTATCTTGTATTTGTTTTCCATCCTTCTTTGCCTCACTTCCTTTTTTGGTGGGGTCTCAATTCTTCCTTTTCCCTCACTCTTGCTTTCCTGAGATTGCACTTCCCAAGAATTGGTCACAAATAGGTTACATTTATTAAGACCTTCTCCCAAGCTCTGCATTGGATTCTCATGTCAGCCCTATAAAGTAGGGATCATTATCATGTCACTTTTACAAATAAAGAGAATCAGGCCTAATGTCACAGAATTATGTCTTGCATTTGATTGTTTAGATAATTCCCAGTTCAAGAACCTCTGGATCCTTAAATGTTTATAATTGATAGCCTATAAACTAACGGAGGACCTGATATACAGCACATTGTCCCGCCCATGTTTTGCATTTCTATGTAGTTTGAACTGCCAAGTCTTTAAAATTCGTGAAGAAATATTAGATCACAATTTTCATCCTCTCTATAGCAGCATTTAAAAAATATTTTTCATCTGCCATTTATTTTGCTAGTTCCTTTCCTCCCTTTTTTCCCCCTCAGAGTAACTTTATTTAAGTTTTGTACAATTTTTTAAACTATTGCTTATCATTGAAGGAGGTGATTTCTTGTGGACTATATTTGGAGGATGTTCACTATATGGTGAATGAGCCAGGGCAATTGTCCAGGCTAGCAGGAATTCTTATGACACAGAGTTGGTAGTGTTGAGTTTTTTCTTTTCTCTAGCAATTAATGCAAAATTTCTCTTCTGATTCCTGAAATTACTTGCTGTTAAATGATTGTTTGTCGGATTCCATGTTCAGCTCTGCAACCTCTACTCCTATAAGAAGGAAACTACTAGTTTTAAGGAAGCTCTTCGGGCCAGCAGCCTACAGACTTTATTCTCATTGCTATATACTAAATTTTATGTCTTCTGCACAAGGATGCGCCCATTCACCTTGGAGAAGTACGTTCTGCCAGCTCTGTACATGTGCATCTTCTGTGATTTGCAGTTGGGGTTATTCTTGCTTTGATCTTCACTGCCTTTGACAGCACTTCTTATTTGTGGTTTGGGCTGTTTCACATTTCCTAGTTTTATCAAAGATGGACAGGGTTTGCATTTATGTTCCTCTTTCCTACTTTAAGATATTTTCCAAGATGATAAGATGATGAGAAAAATATACAGGTAGAGCAAATATGGGGCATGGTGTAATAAGTATGTACCATTTCCTTCCTCCTGACAGTTTAAGAAAATTAAGATTGATTTTATAGAATATAGGTCCAAAGAGGGTGTTAGAATCATTTGAACATAATACAAGTATTTCTGAAAATTAAAGGAAACTATAACCTCGTCCAAGGGAACACTGGGGAACACGAAGCCAGAGTTACTAATTACTCCAAAAACCAGAGTACTTAGTTTCTCATACAGCATTCCCATGCAATTAATAGAGACTAGGAATTAATAGATAATACATACAAACACTTGTTGATGGAGTTTTAGCTAAAATTTTCTAGTCCTTACAATTTGGGGGGATTAAATTATAGACTTAATTTTTCCTTAGTGTCATAACTTAAACCTGCTTACTTTTTCATACACACATACAGCACACCTACATAGACTTTAAAACATTTCAGTGTTTACCTTAGTTGAATTCAATTTCTTGGAAGACCTTTGGAAACCTCTCTATCTATATACCCATGTACATATATACCCATATGTGTATGTATGAATACACTCACACATATATGTAAGTGTATGTGTATATATATATCATATATATATACATAAACACACATACAAACATGCATATATTTTCTACCTCAGAAAATATTTCATAAATATTTCTTTAATTTCATTATATTTCATAAATTTCCCAAACCAGTTAAGAATGGCAAGTTATAACTAAATTAATATAACATGAAAATGAAACCAAATCAATACTGAAAATTAATAGAGAAATAAAATTACATTCCTGAAAACTTAAATAAACAAGTTTGTGTATAACAGTGTAACTAAGTCGTGAAGGTGGAGTAGGATGCATAGGAGTGGTAGTGTTAAGAGCTAAATCCTCATTTCCATAGTGGAAAAGTAAAATAAAGTCAAAACCAAGAAATAGCAATATGAGTGGTTTACATGGAGGGAAATAAAAGAAACCGATAAATGGGTTGAGAGTGGCTCTTTGAGGGAGGGCAGAGGACAGCCGTTCATTATTGTGGGACTCAGTGCCGCTGACTTGTTGGTTTATGGACACATAGGACATTGACAGAAGTAAAAACATGAATGTAAAGAACAACCCAAATGCCCATCAAACAGATGGGTGGATAAACAAATTGTGGTCCACCCACATAATGGGATAGGATTCAGCCTTAAAAAGGAATGAAGTATGGATGCATGCTACAACATAGGTGAACCTTGACATTATGCCAAGTGAAAGATGCCAGTCACGAAAGGCCACATATTGTGTGATTCCATTGTATGAATGTCTAGAATAGGCAAATCCACAGAGAGCAGATGAGTGGTTCCAGGAGCAAGGAGGAGGGGAGAATGAGGGGTGTTTACTTAATGGCTGTGGGGCTTCTTTTGGGGGTGATGGAAATGTTCTGGAATTAGTTGTGATAGTGGCACAATGTCATGAATGTCCTAAAAGCCAATGAATTGTATACTTTTAAAATGGTTAAAATGGTGAATTTTATGTTATGTGAATTTTACCTCAATGATAAAACAAGTAAGGAACACAGTAAAAAAGACAAACAAACAAACAAAAAAAACAGTGTCTGTAAGTCCAGCTAATTTTCACAAAATTAGTTCACAAAGGACATTTCAGCTTTATCTTATGATATCATTTACATTTATTTCTCCCAAGTATTAAGCCAGATGTTATAATTTTTTATATAAAAGAAAATAGAGAACATTTAGAAAACTTAATTCATAAAAAATTTTGGGCACTTCAGTTTTGCCATAAATAATAACTGATTCTTCGTATGGATTAAATTATGCCCTTTCCATATACCCCAAATGCATCATCTGTAATTTTCATAACTATGACAGAGATAAAGCATATGACCATCTTTAAGAATTAAGGTTCATAGATAACTTATTTCACCAATAAACATTTTTCTGTTTTAATTAGCAATATCAAATAAATACCCAAATTGAATGATAATACATCTTTCAGTTCTGTTATGTTATATACTTTTGCCACTATATTTTTGGGTTAAGACAAAACACTTAGAATAAAAGTTACCAAAATTGGAATTGTGCAAGTTAATTTAAAACACTTCATAAAGGAATTTTACTAAAACAGGAGTTGTGATAGATTCCCTTCCCTTCTTGATTCTGAAGCAGCTCTTAAGGTAGAATTGTTAACCGGCTCAAAAGACACCCCCCTCCCCCACCTTGTTTCTCCCTCTAGAATCTTTATATGGGAGAAATATCTTGATAATTGTCTAGGTATATTTCATTTTAAGTACCTGTGTTTTTCTCCCTGATATGTTAGTTGATTCAGTCTATCAAGATCATACTTATTCCTGAAAGAAAAAACTGATGATAAAGCCATTCTGGAAAAAAAATTATGACTTTAGGAATGATTTAATTCGTCATGGCATTTTACTCTCCTTAAATGGACTCCACCTTACTTCAGTATACTTGAGAACCATAGATCATTCTGGAATCCGTAAAACTAACAGTTTTAAAAATTGTTTTCACAGGCAAATCACACATTTAACCAGAATTGATAAGACTTATAATTTCTCAACTTCTCACACATATAAATCACACATTCATTCTGGTCAAAACACACTCTTCAAAAAATAAGTTTCAGAAAGGAGTTTCTCATATGTATGAATGGAAATTTAATGTTCCCAATTAACTATTTTTAAACACTTGTTTAGAAGGCATCTATTCAAGCAAATGTATTTTGGAAATATTGTCACATAATTTCAAGATCAGAATCCCCTAGGGGCACCTGGGTGGCTCAGTCGTTAAGCGTCTGCCTTCGGCTCAGGTCATGATCCCAGGGTCCTGGGATCAAGCCCCGCATCGGGCTCCCTGCACTGCGGGAGGCCTGCTTCTCCCTCTCCCACTCCCCCTGCTTGTGTTCCCTCTCTCGCTGTCTGTCTCTGTCAAATAAATAAAATCTTTAAAAAAAAAAAAAAAGAATCCCCTCTCTGTCTCCCCACTCCTATTACTTTCCTCCATGGACAGAAAGGTTACATATACACATTCCAAATAGAATAATTCAGAGTTAAAGCATCAATTTACAATTAGCATAGGCATAAGTACTTTTCATAAGTACAATTTCAATGTTTTAGCTTGTTTCCAGTCTTTCCTTTGCCATTCCTTTAGAGAGAGTCAATGAATTTGGAGACTATACATATCTACACTGTTATCCCCCTCATATTTAAAACCTTGACTTCTGTTGAATTTCTTTAGCTAAGTTAAAATTTTTCATTATTTCAGTTCCTTTCTATTTTAAAGTTGACATGTAGGGGGCATTTTATATAAAGTAGGAATTATTACTTCCTTAATTTGGTAGAATTTGCTTTTAAAACTTGCAGAACATTATGTGGATTTCAAGTAGTTGATGTGCCCAGGGATACGCAAGAGGATCAGAGGATAGAGGCATTGGCAAAAGGGAAAAAACCAAATAGTATCCATTAAGGGAAGCCCGTAAAAGACTGGGCAATCTCATGCAAAAACAAGCTTTGGTAATAGGAAATTGCTGATCCCTAAATGATGATGTAGACTCAACAGAGGCCACGGTGAAAACTGTGGCATGCATGAGATATATTTGTAGAGGGGTGGAAACTGCTTCCCACCACCAAAGAAGCCTTCTGTTAGTTCAGTGAACAGATGAACTCCTTGTAGTGCATACTAATGGAAAGGACCCTCTGCATATCTAGATAAAGATGTCCACTATGATTCAATATTATTCTAGGAGTTCTACCCTATGTAATGAGATAAGAAAAAAGTGTAAAATATGAAAAGGTGTCATTATAAGATAACATTATTAATGTTAACTTAGCAAATGTAGAATAATATGAATTAAATGTTTTAAATATTAAATAATATGTATAAAATACATATATATTTTTAATGGAATCACACATTTGCTAAGTTAACATTAATGACATACCTCAAAAACTAATGATGTACTGTATGGTGATTAACGTAACATAATAATAATAAAAAAAGACAAATTGGAAGCAGATAAAAAATATATATATGTATAAAATAAATAAAATTACAAAAAATGTATAATATATATGTCATTGAAAATGATTTACTTTTGGGGTGCCTGGATGGCTCCGTTGGTTAAGCGACTGACTCTTGATTTCAGCTCAGGTCATGATCTTGGGATTGTGGAATCAAGCCCTGCATTGGGCTGTGCTCTCAGTGCAGAGTCTGATTGTCCCTCTCCCTCTCCCTCTGCCCCTCCTCTTGCTTGCACAGGTGCACACTCTCCTTCTCTCTCTCTCTCTCAAATAAACAAATCTTAAGAAAAACAATTTACTTTTTGGCATTGGGATGGGAAAATTTATGCTTATATTTTTTATTTCCTATTCATCCCCAATTATTTGCACTTGTGAATATGTATGAATTTTGGTAATAAAAAATGGAAAACTCTACCTAATTCAGAAGTCCTTAAGCTAGGGGTGCCTGGGTAGCTTAGTCAGTTAACCGTCCAACTCTTGATTTTGGGTCAGGTCATGATCTCAGGGTTGTGAGGTCCAGCCCCACGTTGAGCCCTGTATTGGACTGCATGCTGGGTGTGGAGCCTACTTAAGATTTTCTCTTTCTCCCTCTGCCCACCCCTCTCTAAAAAAAAAAAAAAAGTCCTCAGGTTATAAGTAAAATAGCTCTATTTTTCTAACTTTTAAATATATATAAATACTTCATACAATCACTGTCAAAAAAATTGTATATTTCTTAAGCAAGCTGTATATATTTTTCACAGCAGAAGTATGAACAGAAATCTTGAATTAAGAATTCTGTAACTTTTTTCTTTATATAAATTTTGGCTTTTATTCTTTCCTTTTGCTCTTGTAACTATAGGAATATGCATAAACCAGGAAAATTCTCTTATGAAGAGTTAAGCATAGAAGATAATACCACATAGAAAAATACAACATTCACCATAATGTAATTTCATGCAGCTATCAAGATGATGGCTTAAAATAAGTTTGATTATATGAGAAAAATTTCAACATACAATGATTTAAAATATGAGAAAACCAAATCATTTATGCAGTATGATCCCAGCTACATCTTAAAATTAAAATGTGCCTAGGAGGAGGAAGACAGGACCAAAATGTTAACCGTGATGAGAGGACAGGTCACATATTTTCTTCTTTATACTTTTTCCTTAGTTTCCAAATCAGGTTATTTTTGGATGAGTACATCTTAGTGCTGTCAATAGGAAAAAGCAAATATTTAAAAAATGTTAAACAACAATAAAATGTAGCTTCAAGTGAGTAAAAGATGTTAGAAATGAAAATGGAATTTATGAGTGTGAAGCAGAGGTGGGAAGATAAGAGGTAATTCTGTGCTGACACAGAGAGAATACGAAGAGCTGAAGAGACTCTATTTAGTAAGACAGCCTCATTTGATTAATGGAGAATAGTGTCTTGATCTTGTACATTTCTTTGTCCAGCATCCAAATCAGGGACTTTCAGATTGTGCTGAGAAGCCAAAAACATGCAGAGGAGAGATGGTCTTTGGTTAGAGCCGGCATCTCTGCAGGCAGCCGTTCCTCTCTTGACAGAGCTTCAGTAGTGAAGTGCTCCTGTGGTCCAGCTGAGCAGGCTCATTTCCATCTTGTCAGCACATAGAGGAAAATAAAACTGTAGGCATCTGAGTTACTCACAGGGAGAGAAAGCTAAATAAAGAGGCGAGAGGGTGGAGGTGGGTGGTGATGGCATGGATCTTAAGCATGGCTTTCAAGGCATAAATACTTATGGTGCACAGAGTGTCTACAGACTGGGGATGTAACTGAACAGACAGCATGGGAAGACAGGAGTTTTTGCTGGGGAAAACCAGGAAAAGATGGCCACATCCTATATGATCAGCAACCTCTTATATACACTGCATTTAAAGCAGCATCTCAAACAGTAAGCTTGTCATCATCCATTCCATTTCCTTTTTTCTCCCTTACTTCTGTTGTGTTAATTAAAGAAGGAGGCCATTAGGGGCGCCTGGGTGGCTCAGCGGGTTAAGCATCTGCCTTCGACTCAGGTCATGATCTCGGGGTCTTGGGATCCAGTCCCACCTCAGGCTCCCTGCCCAGTGGGGAGCCTGCTTCTCCCTCTCCCTCTTCTGCTCCTCCTGCTTGTGCTCTCTCGCTTTCTCAAAAAAATAAAATCTTTAAAAAATATAAAGAAGGAGGCCTTTAGACTGAGGTAGCTCTAATACTGGGGCAGCCCACCTAAGCTAACCAAACCCTAAGCCTATAAATGCTTCAAGGTTATAAAATTGAAACCTAAGGACAACCAGTGACAAACAGCCAGCTAGGCTTTAAGCAATAGCCAATCAATAATTTCCTTATCTTGCTTCTAGACTCTCTCTGTATAAGTTGTTACCCTGGCTTCTGTCATGGAGTGCTCCTAGCCACTTAACGGATTTGGTGCTATCTGGTTGGAATGGATAAATGCTTAAGTAAACTTAAAAACTTTAATATGCTTGGGGTGGCTGGGTAGTGTAGTTGGTTGAGGCTCGGGACTCTTGGTTTCAGCTCTGATTGAGATCTCAGGGTCTGAGATAGAGCTCAGACTCCAGCCTCGAGCAAAGCCCCGTATACAGCACCGTGTACAGCCCTGCCTAGGGCTCCATGCTCAGTGCGGATTCTGCTTGAGATTCTCTTCCTTTCCCTCTGCCCCCACCCCCCAACTCTTTCTTTCTCTCTCTCTCTCAAATAAATAACAAATCTTTTAAAAAACTTTAGTATGCTTCAGTTTGTTATTTAACACTTCTGTTAACCCGACCTCCACTGTCCCAATTACCAATGCTCAAACATTTTGTCTCCTCTGCAATCATCTCCTATATATAATTCGTCAACAAATCTTGAAGGAGCTAGGTATGCAACATTTCACAAATCAAGTCCCTTATTTGTTACATTGCCATTATCCTCATTTAGAATCTCATTGTTTCTCACGTGGGCTCTTGAAATCATCTCTTAAATGCCCCTACTCAAATCTATGTGGTATAATCAGTTGATCAAAACAGTATTCTTAATTTTCTCAAAAACTTGTGATCTCTTTCTTTTAGCCAAAGTTGCATTCTTGTGTGATGCTCATTATATTTTGTTTGTATAATTGTTTCATTACCCACTA
This sequence comes from Phoca vitulina, assembly GCF_004348235.1. Classification (NCBI taxonomy): domain Eukaryota; kingdom Metazoa; phylum Chordata; class Mammalia; order Carnivora; family Phocidae; genus Phoca; species Phoca vitulina. Next base: position 10,423,593 of record NW_022589739.1, read on the forward strand.
TACTGTAAACTTTTTGAGGGCAAGGATATATTGAATTTATCTTTCCATCCTTTCACAATGCTGCATGTATTTTAAAGTTGTAACAATGCTTGTTTCATATACTAGTGGGCCCTTGGTATATAATTATTAACTTAGCTTCCCTCTTCTCTTCCCTCAATGCCAAGAAGCTCCTATTTTTATTTATTTATTTATTTATTTATTTTATTTAATGTAGTGTTCCATGATTCATTGTTTGCGTGTAACACCCAATGCTCCATTCAGTACGTGCCCTCTTTAATACCCATCACCAGGCTAGCCCATCCCCCCACCCCCTCCCCTCTAGAACCTTCAGTTTGTTCTCAGAGTCCATAGTCTCTCGTGGTTCGTCTCCCCCTCCAATTCCCCCCCTTCATTTTTCCCTTCCTACCATCTTCTTCTTCTTCTTTTTTTTTTTTTAACATATAATGTATTATTTGTTTCAGAGGTACAGGTCTGTGATTCAACAGTCTTACACAGTTCACAGAGCTCACCATAGCACACACCCTCCCCAATGTCTATCACCCAGCCACCCCATCCCTCCCCCCCACCACTCCAGCAACCCTCAGTTTGTTTCCTGAGATTAAGAGTTCCTCTTATCAGTGAGATCATATGATACATGTCTTTCTCTGATTGACTTATTTCGCTTAGCATAATACCCTCTAGTTCCATCCACGTCGTTGCAAATGGTAAGATTTCATTTTTTTTTAAAGATATTATTTCTTTATTTATTTGACAGAGAGATAGAAAGCACAAGTAGGCAGAGCGGCAGGCAGAGGGAAAGGGAGAAGCAGGCTCTCTGCTGACCAGGGAGCCCGATGCGGGGCTCGATCCCAGGACCCCAGGATCATGACCTGAGCCGAAGGCAGCCACTTAACTGACTGAGCCACCCAGGCACCCCAAGATTTCAATTTTTTGATGGCTGCATACTATTCCACTGTATATATATGCCACATCTTCTTTATCCATTCATCTGTTGATGGACATCTTGGCTCTTTCCATAGTTTGGCTATTGTGGACATTGCTGCTATAAACATTGGGGTGCACGTACACCTTCGGATCACTACATTTGTATCTTTGGGGTAAATACCCAGTAGTGCAATTGCTGGATCATATGGTAGCTCTATCTTCAACTTTTTGAGGAACCTCCATACTGTTTTCCAGAGTGGTTGCACCAGCTTGCATTCCCACCAACAGTGTAGGAGGGTTCCCCTTTCTCCACATCCTCGCCAACATCTGTCATTTCCTGCCTTGTTAATTTTAGCCATTCTGACTGGTGTGAGGTGGTATCTCACTGAGGTTTTGATTTGGATTTCCCTGATGCCGAGTGATGTTGAGCACTTTTTCATGTGTCTGTTGGCCATTTGGATATCTTCTTTGGAAAAATGTCTGTTGATGTAAGAAGCTCCTATTAAAAGCATGCTTTAGATAAAAGAAATGGGGCTGATGCTTCCTCTCTGAACCAAAAAAAAAAAAACCCAAAAAAACAAAACACAAAAAACTACTTCCTGAGCACCTGCTTCCTCCCGTATCTTCAGTCAGTGGTGGAAATACATTAATGTGCAGTCCATCCAAAATACTGAGGTTATCATCCCTTTTCCATAACTGCCTGTTTGCTGGTAAGTGTTAGCACCTCCATCTCTGTTGGGATTGATGCCCATGAAGTGTTTACTACTCGGCACAAGTAGATGCAGCAACTTTATTAGACCCAGGTTCTTAACTGCATATAGTTCTGGACTGACTGCTGTTACACTATCACCACCAAAGGATGCTCCGCTTACTTTCCTAGAAGCTCTTTGCTCTGTTGCTAGGAATCTCTGTTCCTCTTTCTCTCTTCCACTCTGCCATTGCCAGTGCACCAATATTCTGCAAAAGAGTTGAACCTCTCTGCCCTTGCTCCAGTCATGATTGGGGGTGCTCTCACCATGGACCTGGAAGCTCACTCTGTCAAGTAGTCTTTTTTCTTTTTTTTTTTTTTATAAATATTTTATTTATTTGAGGGAGAGGGAGAGAGTGAATGGCAGGGGGAGAGGGACAAGCAGAATCCCCACTGAGTGGGGCTCGATCCCAGGACCCTGAGATCATGACCTGAGCCAAAGTCAGACACCACTCAGGTGCCCTCAAATATTCTTTTTTTTTTTAAAAGATTTTATTTATTTATTCATGAGAGACAGAGAGAGAGAGAGAGAGAGAGAGGCAGAGGGAGAAGCAGGCCCCCAAGGAGTAGACAGCCCGATGCGGGACTCGATCCCAGGACCCTGGAATCATGACCTGAGCCGAAGGCAGATGCTCAACCATCTGAGCCACCCAGATGCCCTCGAATATTCTTATTTCAGGAGGAAGGTCCTGTGTTATAGGGTTTTTCTGTCCTATGAAAAACTCAGTGCAACCTTTTTCTCAAGGGAAGGGCTGGGATCTTGATCTTTTCTCCAGGTCAGTGGGTTGGAGGACTTAATAGAGTACCTCAAATAGACTCATGGCTCTTTGACTTGCAAGCCTATTATTCAGACAGACCGTTAAAGATACTAAACATTGACATAGTGGGGGGAGGGGGTTGTTCCTCTAAGCCTTTGCTTTTAGCCATTAATATGGCCCCAGACTTCCAAGGTATATAAGCAAGTAAGTATATGATATTTAGTTATGACCATCACCTCTCCCCCCTTTTTTTCTTCTTAGAGGACAGACACAATAAGACCCATACATTTGCCTAGCACTTTTTAGGTTATACTAATGAGAGGGAGTTGAATAGGAAAAATGGAGCTCTGATCTAGATTAAACAAAAGTCAACTTAAAGCTTATTTGGAGATGGCAGAACACTAAAACTATAATAGAAATACCTGAAAACAGAAGAAAAGCTTCCAAAACAAGACATGAAATTTCAATACCTACAGACAAAAGTAAAACATAAGTATAATGATAAATTAGAGAGCTTAACACCATCTGCAAAGAGCAAAGCTACAAAAGCCAAACCCTAGAGGAAATCTCTGCAGTGTGGTAGACGCTGGGTGGTTGCATTTTCCAGCACCCTTTAAAGGGGCAGCCCCATAGATCCAGCTAGAGTTATGTTCTAATTACTGATCCCTGTTTCCCCTGGTCACAGATGAATGGCCTAGGACTAAGCATTACATCCAAGCTAGGTCAATCACAGTCCTTTCTCTAGACCCGTGGTTCTCAACTATACGTGATTTTGCCCCCAGGGGACATTTGGCAAAGTCCAGAGACACTTTTGAGTGTAACAACTGGCATCTAGTAGGTAGAGAGGTCAGGGATGCTGCTAAACATCTTAAATTGCACAGGACAACCCCCGACAATGAGGAATTAACCTGTCCAAAGTGTCAGTAGTGCTGAGATGGATAAACCTCACAGTTGATCAATCCCTGGTGTGAGCCTTACCCAGACTATTCCTCACATGGATAGTATAATTAAAAGTTGGATGAGGGGCGCCTAGGTGGCTCAGTTAAGTGTCCGACTCTTGGTTTTGGCTCAGGTTGTGATCTCAGGAAAGTATAAGTGTCCCCCCACTCTGGGGCTATTTTGCCTTCTCCTGCTTTCTAGGATGCATAGAAAACTGATGTTCACAGGCTCCTGATCTCAGGGTCGTGAGACTAAGCCCCGTGTCGGGCTCCCTGCTCAGCAGGTAGTCTGCTTGAGATTCTCTCTCTCCTTCTCCCTCTGCCCCTCTCCCCTCTCTCAAATAAATAAATAAAATCTTTTTTAAAAAAGTTGGATGAAAAATATTCCCCTGGTAGGTGATGGTGAGGTGGGGGGAACTTTAAGTTTTACTTATTCTTGAGTCAGAGAGAAGACATTGCCTAGAATTCACAAAAACATTATAATGAGATAAGTCGTAATTCAGATAAATTGTTGGTTTGAGGAAGAGTTTGGTTTATTTATTTTTTTCTTATGGCTCTTTCTCCACAGCATTCAATATAAGAGACTGTGTTGAAGCATTAACTGAACAGTTTTTATCATCAGTCATAATGAATCCCTCACTCAGTCTAACATCCAGTGATACAGAACCAGCTATTTCAGTTGTGAAGACTCTATTGTCTATCCCTCTGCCTATGGTGCATGATGGAAAAAGATGCAAAGTTAATTTAGGGTAAACTTTTGCCCCACCAGTGATATTACATTAACACCACCACCACCACCACCACCACCACCACCACCACCACCACTCAGGTGTATGTGGACGCATATTCATAGGAATTTGGGGGAAATTTTGTTCTTTTTCTAGTACCCCTTATCAAGACACCTACTTGAGTCTTTGTTATAATGCTACAGGGTTCTGGGATGTGTCAACCAAAAGGCACCATGAACAAACAATATCAGAACCACCAGCAAAGTGAAATAAAAGTAAGCAAAAGTATGTAAGATTATTTGCAAGTAGTGGTTTTTAGGAAAAGAAACTAAAGAACAAGAGTGTGTGTATATATGTATGCATTTTCAGAGATATTTAAGAATTATTTTAAAATGTTATTATTGTGATTTAAGTTGTGATTACACAATAAGAAGAAAGAGACATAATATAAATCTAGTGCAGATACACGTCACCATCACAGCAGGAAGTTAAAGGGGGCTTAATGATGTAGAAAAGAGCATGAAGGCCAGTGTATGTGACAGGCTTGTCAGCAGTTTGAATGTAATGAGGTTTTTTTTTAAGATTTATTTACTGGGGAGGAGGGGCAGACAGAGAAGGAGAGAGAGAATCTCAAGCAGACTCCCTGCTGAGTGTGGAGCCTGAGTGGGGCTCAGTTTCATGACCCCCCTGAGATCATGACTTGAGCTGAAATCAAGAGTTGGATGCTTAACTGCCTGAGCCACCCAGGTGCCCCTGTAGCCAGGTGGATTTTAAGCAGAGCCTCGGGGCGCCTGGGTGGCTCAATCCTTCGGCTCAGGTCATGGTCCCAGGGTCCTGGGATCGAGCCCCACATCGGGCTCCCTGCTCCGCGGGAAGCCTGCTTCTCCCTCTCCCACTCCCCGTGCTTGTGTTCCCTCTCTCGCTATGTCTCTATCTGTCAAATAAATAAATACAGTCTTTTAAAAAAAAAAAGACAGAGCCTCATGCCCACCTGAGGGTTAGGTCTCTCATGACCATCGTTGTGTCAAAGCAGCCACGTCATCATCATAGTGTATGGTTTGCTGGATTGTCCAGCTCAACCAAGACCCAGAGGAGGGAACAGAGAGGGCTTCTGAGATGGGGAAGTACTGAAGTGCTTAGGGGAAGCTCGCTGGTATCTGGGGCTCCAAAGAGATTTCTGGAGGTAGGTATATTTCTGGAAAGCATTAAGCATTGGAAAAGGCTTATGGATCATATTGGGGCTATTGAATATTTCTATGAATTTTGTTTCTGTTTAACTTCCCAGGAGATGACCAAGAGGGGTAGAGATAAAACAAAGTCAGTAAGTCCTGAATATTACATTTAGCTCCAGTGGATTGGAGAGGATCAAACAAATCATTGTTCTTATGGTGGGGATGGCAGTTGAGCCGCATGTAGGAACTTATCCAGCACACATTTCAAACATGTGAGAGTAACTCAATGCTTGCTGCAGATATGTTCTCAAACTTAGCAGGGACTGTTAGGAAGAATGGGGGTAAGCAGAGGACAAATAAAAACATTTTTCTGCTCAGATAGTGAACACCAAACACCTCCTATGTTCAGAGTAGGGGGCTAGGGGTGGCTACCATGTGACCTAGGGTGGGAATCTGTTGGGCATATGACCCTTTAATCTTCCCTGAAGGTGCCAGAAGCCAAGGCCTTTCAGGTGAATAAGGGGGTATGACTCACATCTTTTAACAAGGCTCTGGGTCAATATTATGTGCATCCTGAGCCAGCTTTCAATAAGATGGCCCTGAGCCAATGAGAATAAACATAAAACACTGACCCCTTTTATTGTGTTATGCTGCTCCGTCCTTATAGATCTATTAAGCTTTTAAACCAGAAAAATAGGTCTTCTATCATCCCCCTCATTGCCACTCCTCCTCAACCAAAGACTATGCTTTTTTGGCCCATAGTTGAGGGGTTATTGAACATGCCATGCCTGCCAAGGGTCTTGTTAAGCACTACTACTTGGATGGCTTTGCCATGATTGCAGGAACCAGGTTGCCTTTGAAATCAACTGTTGTTCTCTCCCAGCCCCTTATGGCTGTAGGAAACCATAACCTTTTTGAGGAACATCACAATGGGCCTTTGGTTCGTTCTACCATGTGGACAGCCTCAGGTTTCTAGTATACTGTTCATTCAGGTGTCACCCGTTACAAAAAAAGAAAAATAACCAAGAAGGGATAATTCCTGCCTCAGTCTTTTTTGGTATGCCATTTGCCCATTGCCTCTGGAACCCTTGGGATGCTCTTTTGTTGGAGGGTTGTCATAAACATGTGCTTTATCTACACCTTGATTCACAGTCTGAGGAGAGGATAAAACAGTCATGTCTTCACAAGTCTGTATCCCTGTAAATAAGAAGCAGCATTGCTGTGGTGGGTAGTGAAAATTGAGTGTTGATTTTAAGCAATACTATTTTGGACTAAGGAAAGTATAAGTGTCCCCCCACTCTGGGGCTATTTTGCCTTCTCCTGCTTCCTAGGATTCATAGAAAACTGATGTCCACAGGCTACTGCTTGTGTCTTGTCTATTGTATGGAAAAAGTTCTTACAGAGGCTTTGTGTCCAGTGGAACTGGAGTGACTGATTCATCCTGGTCTGCCCAGGACTGTGCCTATTTTAACACCAAAAGTCTTGACCCAAGAAACTCTTCAGTCTCAGACAAATCAGGACGGTTGGTTACCCATCCTGAATAAATAGAACCGAATATGGCTCTGGTCAAAGTGTATGGAACTAACAAGATTTATGAGGTCTAGCATTTTTTATTCTTATTTTTTTAAAAGATTTTATTTATTTATTTGACAGAGAGAGACACAGCGAGAGAGGGAACACAAGCAGGGGGAGTAGGAGAGGGAGAAGCAGGCTTCCTGCTGAGCAGGGAACCCGATGCAGGGCTCGATCCCAGGACTCCGGGATCATGACCTGAGCCGAAGGCAGATGCCTAACGACTGAGCCACCCAGGCACCCCTCTAGCATTTTTTAAACATTTTTTTAAAATTTAAATTCAACTTAATTAACACATAGTGTATTGTTAGTTTCAGAGGTAAAATTTAGTGACTCATCAGTTGCATATAACACCCAGTGCTCATGCCATCAAGTGCCCTCCTTAATGCCCATCACCCAGTTACCCCATCCTCCAAACCCCCTCTCCTCCAGCAACCCTCAGTTTGTTTCCTATAGTTAAGAGTCTCTTATGGTTTGTCTCCCTGTTTTGCTCTTATTTTTTCTTCCCTTCCCCTATGTTAATGTTTTGTTTCTTAAATTCCACATATGAGTGAAATCATATATTTGTCTTTCTCTGACTTATTTCGCTTAGCATAATACCCTCTAGTTCCATCCATGTCATTGCAAATGGCAAGATTTCATTCTTTTTGAAGGCTAAGTAATATTCCATTATATATATATGCTAGCATTTTAAAGAAACTTCCATATAACTCTAGGTGAATGTGTTCATCAGCAACCCATGCTGTAAAAATGAGACTTCCATTTCTAAACCATGAAGGGCTATCTTGTGAGGAATGATTGCTTAGAATAGGATATTGAATTAAACCACTATGAGATTCATTCAACAGATACTGAGTACCTACTATGTGCCAAGCACTTTTCTGAGTATTAGAAATAAATAAACAGAAAAAAGTCCTTTCAGAGAATAAATTTTCAGGAATACAATCAGAGGCAGGTTGGCATGCATCTTCTGAATGAATTGTGGGATAAATGAGCATAATGATCAAACCTTCCCAATACCAATTTGGTGAGGATGCCTGGGAAACCCATTAGCAAGATGTTTTCATGTTTTGATGATATATCCTATTTTCTAATCTTGATTGTGCATCCTATTAAGAAAAATGTTGGACATGGGACCTCAATATCTGTATATTTACAAATTATATACATGTTCTACTATACTAATAAACACATACACAAAATAGAGCCACACCCCTGAAATGTGTGCATTCAACTTTAGAGATGGCTAATGACCTATGTCAGTTCATAGATGACGTGATAGAGGCTTCTGTTAGAATGCAAAGAATACCTGTACAGTTCAGACCACCTGCAAATTCACACACCGATTTCACCACAGTATGTGTCTTCCTGGGTCTTCAGGACGTGTGTGGCCATTGTCATTACCAAAACGTGCATTCCTAACAGTAGAGAGTTGGACCCTCTGGGGTCCTCCTAATATGTCCCTAAGTATTAGGGTATTACCAAGCAAACACAGAAGTGAGTGCTACCTTGGGAGCAAGTAAAGGCTGATAGTTATAAAGCCGCAGGTCAGCAGTTGGCGAGCCCACTGTCAAGGCTAAGGGCATGCTGGCACAATTTTGATAATTTGGAAGATGTTAATTATAGCACAGGGAAGAAACCCCCTGAAGCATCTGTATTTTTTACAAGGGTTCTCTAATAGGTGAGTCAAAATAAGTGGGGGAAAAAAAAAAGACAGTACATTCTTGTACTGTAAGAATGTCATTAACAGTTTGCGATACAACCTATATCATGACTGAGTCCTTTGTTTCTGGATCACCTGAGATGAAGCTGTTTCATAGTAGGAAAATAAACTTCCAGAAAATGGAGAAAAGACATTGTTAGTGGGGAAGGTGTCTTTCCCATGCCTCTGGTATTCATGAGAAGGAATTTTTTCCTAGGCCTTTCTCCTCCTTTTAAGTGAGTTAACTGAGTCTGGGAGGGAACTTGGGCTTGTAGGCCTGGCCCTGACATCCCTTTCACTCTGGGAGCCTGCCTGTTGGTGGAGAGTAGGATCCCTGCTGACTGTGCTTGACTCCATGGGCTTTCTTGTTGATTTTAGTTAGTTAACAGTGCGATATTGGTTTCTGGAGTAGAATTCAGTGATTCATCACTTATATATACCACCCAGTGCTCATCACAACAAGTGTCCTCTCTAATACCCATCACCCATCTAGCCCATCTCCCACCCACCTCCCAACCCCATGGATTTTCAGGATGGACTGTAACTAGGTAATCTGTCTAATTCCAGAGTTTCGGTTTGGGAAGTCTCCTTTTGCCACACATAAGCCATGTACTTCCAACCAAGCTTTGTTAGTGAAAGTGGTTTTTCACCTCTATTTGCCTTACTCTTTCAGAAGTCAGGCAGGGAAAAGAGATGTCACTTATTGGGCCTTCTAATATCCCAGTATTTATTACAAAAAAGTTTCTTTATGAAACTGTACTTAGAAGTGTTCACTTCTGGTGGTCACTGTACAGGGAGTGCAATGCAGTATACCTAATGGCCAAATTAGAAAACAGCTATGGAAAATTGTATGAAGAACCAACTCCTATGGGTGTGAACATAGTGATTGTGGGTGTGTAATGGACAGAGCCTATGACAAGAGTATAACTGAACAATGCTTTCCATGTCCAGAAGGTCCAGAATTCCAGAATCCTTAAGGATTCTGTAAACATTGTTCAAAATGTGTCCTGCCAGGGAAAGAGAAACCACATCATAAATGTGAATTCTAAGTAGTTCTTTTAAACAATTACCATGACTAATTATAACCATGTTGGCTCAACAGATATACTTCCATTCTGTCATCTTTTTTTTTTTTTTTCTGGAAACAGAATACCATTAAGAACCCCTACAAAATATCCTCTTAGTAGGCTTAAAAATTCCTCTCCTGACAAGTATTTCCTGAGAATCCGGCTTATACAAATGCTTTGCAGGCTATGCATATCTCATCTACTCAGGGAAGCATGAAGGAGGGGTGTAATATTCCAGGACTCTGCTGTCAAGCCCTGCAGTAGAGTAACTTGGACCTACTAGATAGAACTATTTATAAAACCATCCCCATGACAACAAAAATCCTTGCTATGTGTTACTTGTGGTTCTTAAAGATTGTCCTCACTTGCTGAAGGAAAATATTCCTCTTTTGTTACACCAGGCTAGTGTTTTAGAGAGAGAGCAAGAGTTGATTTAAAAAAAATGGAGTGGCGCCTGGTTGGCTCAGTCAGTTAAGTGTCTAACTCTTGATTTTGGCTCAGGTCATTATCTTAGGGTCGTGATCTCGAGCCCCGCATGGGGCTCCGTGCTGAGTGTGGAGCCTGCTTGGGTTTCTCTCTCCCTCTGCTCCTCCCCGCCCCCTTTCTCCTAAAAAAAAAAAAAAAAAAAAAGTAAATAAAATGGAAAATAAGACAGTTGCCCTTATGATCAAGAGATAACTAAATGGGTGAGGGTTTCCCAGGGCCCTCCCGAGTTTTGCTGCACCCTAGGTCAGGAGATTTTTGGCCAGCCTCTAACAAAGTGTGCAGGGAAGTGGTACCAGGTACTCTGTCATCAAAAAGTAGTAAAGAATATGTCAGTCCTCTTTGAGGAAAATATGACCATACTTCTATCTGCCATCTGGACACAAGAATGAAGTTTTTTTTTTTTTTTTAAAGATTTTATTTATTGGAGAGAGAGAGAGAGAGCATGAGCAGGGTGAGGGGCAGAAGAGAAGCAGACAGGGAGCCTGATGTGGGGCTCAATCCCGAGACTTCGGGATCATGACCCAAGCCAAAGACAGACGCTTAACTGACTGAGCCACCCAGGCACCCCACAAGAATGAAGTTTTACATGATTTTGATTTAAACAAGCTTATAAATCCCCATGTGGCTGTTGCATCAGCACTATCTTGCTCTTGGTCTTTGAGAGTTAGAATATGAGGATCTTTAATTTATATTTTCCCCCTTAAGTATACTTTTGGAGTGTGAGCAGCCCTTGAAGAAGAGCTGAATGGCCAGGACAAAGACGGCTAAGAAGTCTCAGACCACCTTAATTAGTAGAACAGTAAAAACACCAGTGGCTTCTGAACAGTACTGCCACCATAAAGCTTCTAGACAGTTCCTGTGCTAGGTTGCTTGCAAGGTCACCGAACTGGGTTGCCTCAAAAGTCTCTTGACACTTCCCTGAAAGTCTCTAGGCCCTTTGTAGCTGAAGTAAAGACTCAGGCACACGTGATCAACCATTAAATGGTGATTTAGTTTCAAGTGGACATTAAAAGTTAATTTTTAAAAGCAGGTAAAATCATGACTCTCATACAGATATTAAGAAAAAAAAACATGAAAATTTTATTTAACTCATTCATGAAAAAACTAGTGATGTGTTACAACCAGGTCAAAGGAGAATCCCAAGAACAGACACAGTTATAGGTCAGGAATATTGTAAGGGATGTGCAAATAGAACCAAAACTGGTTTTATAGTTCTTTCTTTCCTGAACAGAATTTGTTTGCATGTCTATGGACAAGAATTCTTTAGCATTGCTGTTAGTTATCTACAGTTTACAGAATCAGGATCAAATAACTCAGGTGTGCTTTGGAATGACAATACATAATTTTCCATCTGAGCTCAAATTTTTCCCTATGGTTTCCCCACTTCTGATCAAAAAGAATCTCAGATTCTTGATCACAGAGTGAATCTGGCCTCATTATTCTTGGCCTGATTATTTACATAGGTGCAGTAAGAATGTTTACCAAAAGGCCTTTTTAAATTTTGCTGTGCTGGAGGTTTTCATAAGGAATATCAGCTTGGACTTCTAAAAGCCTCTGTTACTTGCTATCCTGAGGCTAGGAGGCCAAGTCCAGGAAACTTTATCCACCAGATTACATCTGCAGTATCCATCCATTCTGGGTGACTTCCTCTCTCTTAAAGTCCTCAAAGAACCTGTAGGCCCCTGGCCTGCCATGAAAGTGACCTCCTTTACCAGCTCTAAGGCTGGAACTTGTAAACCAGTTTCCATAAAGTCAACCTTAGTTCCATAAAAGTGACTGGTCAGGAGCTGGCAACAATTTCCCCAGGTCAGCAGGAGCCTCTCCTCCTTTGTCCAGGTGGCCATGTCCACCTGGAGGGGCTTGGCAAAGGGGTGGCTGGTGGCGTAGGCAGCCTGTCCTCCATAGAGCTGCTGCCTGGTGGCTATGGACACCAAACACATAGACTTGCAGAGGCCAGGAATCAGCCCCTCCAGGGTCTGAGGAGGGTGCCCAGACAGAGTGCCCCTCCATCTGCTCCTGGTTGAAACTTTTTCCAAAAAGGACAAAAAGAGCTCAGATCAGTTGTCCATAGTGCTCCTGGTGGAAATTATGTGGTAAAGTCCCTCCCAGAGAGAATCTTTAGAAAACTTCCAAAAACCATTCAGCAGAAATATGAAACACGAACAGGGAGGGCCTGTAAACCACCACCTCAGTCTTTAGGATATGCGAATTTTGAATTTGAGCCACTTTCTACCACCATTCTGGTTCTTGAATATGGACCATCATGTGATTGATGATTGCTTTTGTGTCCTGTTATGAAATTTTTGCAAATCCAGGGAAATCTTCCTGTCAAATCTGTGGAGGAAGGTTTACATCACTGACAAGAACATTAGACCATTGGGTTGAGTCTCAAAATTGAGAAATTAAAGCAGTACATTAGAAAAAAAGGAAAAAGAACAATTTAAGCAGAAAAAAAATATATTACAAAGCCAGTGGTAATTTGGACCAGTGAAATACTGCACCAATTGGGAAGTAATGCATAGTAAGAGAAAAGTTTGAGAGTTGGGGTATTGGGACTGCCCCCTACTGTTCATGGTAAAAGTTCAGAGTCTAGCTGTAGGAAGTGATCCAAATGTTGCCCCTGAACTTTATGAAGTATTTCTCTCCAGAGGAAAGGAACAGTGGAAAGGCTTCAGTGAAACACATTCTCTCTAAACGTGATACAGAAGGTGTATCTGTTGATGATCCAAATGTCCATCTGGAATTAAGCTAGGCATATCCTATGCATTTCCATCTCTATCTCTTTCACAAAGACGGTCCAAATCGCGATGTTTTACATAGTATCTTAGGAGTATATTCATGTTACAGATCTGATGTTGGTTATGTCCAAGGGATGTCCTTCATTGAGGCAGTGCCCATTCTCAATTTGGAAGAGACAATTGCCTTCATTTCATTTGGAAGTTTCATGAATAAGCCATGCCAGTTGACCTTTTTCTGGCAGATTACAGCAAGATATTGAACATCTGAAGTATTCTTTGAGGACAGTCTCTTCAAACTGTTTCTTCATACCAAGTGTTATGGCCTTAAGCCAGACATACACTTGATAGACTAGATCTTCACATGTATCACAAATCACTACTCGGTCCAGCTTGTCCATTCTGGGATGTAGTTTGCAGAGATGGGGAAGAATTTTTATTTAGAACTGGGCTTTGTGTCTATAATGAAGGATATTAAAAAAGGAGACCGGAATAACAGTACTGCTTTGAACAGCCAATCTTCATAAATAACAGACTAATTGAAATGTAAAAAAGTATTTTTGGTAACAGGTTTTTGCTTCCTATGTAAGAAGCATGGAGGAAAGTTGGAGAAATCAAAAGAATCAAGAGATGGAAAACAGCTGATTTTGAATGTTGTGTCTGAAGTACAAGAAATGAGTAACCTGTTGACAATATTCTTAAGAAAAATATTTTGTAGGGAGAGACATTTTACTAAGGAAAAAGTGTAAATGGCTAGTTCATACTCCATAATTTGGGTTGAACAGTTGAAAGCAAAATTTTAAAATAGTCTCTTGGGAAAAAAAATAGTGGCTGGTAGTACCCAATTAAATAAGCATCATTCTCAAGTATGACATTCCAGACAAGGCCTTGGTTGCATACCAATTTTTCCAATTATATCTAAAAAGGTAGGTAGATTCTTATTGAACCTATGCAGATAATTCTAGTACCATTTAGAAGTAAGAACATGTAATAAAAGTTTCTGAATTTGGGAGGGGGTGTCAGGCAGGGAGAATATCATTTAAGAATATTCCATTTCAGTTCACATAATCAGAATCCACTAAATTGTTATGAGTTATAGATACCTTAATAAGAAAGAGAAAGGGCTTCCTTTTATACCCAGAAAATAGAACATTAAAATAACATCAACAACATTCCAAACAAATAGCTACAATCATCTCTCATCAGTTCATTCAGTCCTGTGTAATCAAGTCTTGTTTGGCTGGATCTTAGGTTGGCAGTATCATGAACCCATTGGCTTCTTGATTAAAAAAGAGTGCTAGAAATCTTGACTTAGCTCACTGTACAGTCTTAAAGTTGTTTAGGCAATGACATCAGAAGCCTGTCCCCAAGATCTGTTCTTTAAAGTTTAAAGTACCTGGTAGAGTCCTTTTCCATGGGCTCTGAGATCATGCTTCTTTGTATAAGATGTGAACTCTGGCCTGCAGCTGATTGCAGAGCCTTTGGGGAAGCATCCGAGTAATACCAACAGGATCTGTAGATGCCAGAGACTTAAAACGACTGCGGCAATTACTCAAGAGTGTTCATAACAAGACTGATGCAACTGACAAAGGAATTTTGGTTATTTCTATGTCATGCAAAACAAAGGTAATCCAAAAAATAGAAATAAAGCTTTAGTCAACATGTCTATACATACAATGATCAACTGCTCTTCGATTTTCAAAGAAGATAGTGAATATGACATCTGATTTGTAATAATGGATGGGCACGCTTTTTACAGAGGAAATATTCTTGAGATATACAACATTCCTGAGGTATAACATACATGCATTATACTAAGAATATACCAAAAATATATCAACAATATCAAGTAAAGAGATTCAAAGTAGGTCTTAAACATCAGTATTTTAATAAAACCCTACAGATAAGTCTGATGTTTATCCCCAGATGAAAACCAGTAGTCTAGAAGATGTGAGGTCCAAATAAAAGAAGTAAGGTTCCAACCAAGTAAACATTTAAAATAATAACTGAAATTATGATTGGTCACACCACATTCTTGTTGCTAACATGAAGCAAAGCACATCAGGACGCTGATAAATAGAAACACTGAAGAATCTTCAGGGACTTCCCATAAAGCATTTAGGCTCTAAAATATTTACATTAATAATATTTTACCTATATAAACTTAACCTAGGCAAGGCTGAGCATCTTTTCTGATTTGAATGACTCTTTCCATGAAACTCATCAATAGTAACATAACAAAACCTAATTATTTTTAAAACTTCTCTTTTATAGGGTAAAAGAAAAATCTTTGGATTTTAGGGAGGTAAAACCCAAAAGTTGTCAAGATATTTAAACGGTTATGATAGTACCATGGGTACCTAAGAAACAATGGTTGGCTCCATTTTAAAGTGACAAGAAGGGGCATCTGGGTGGCTCAGTCGTTAAGCGACTGCCTTCGGCTCAGGTCATGATCCCAGCGTCCTGGGATCGAGCCCCGCATCAGGCTCCCTGCTCCGCGGGAAGCCTGCTTCTCCCTCTCCCACTCCCCCTGCTTGTGTTCCCTCTCTTGCTGTGTCTCTCTCTGTCAAATAAATAACTAAAATCTTTAAAAAAAGTTTAAAAAAAAAAAGCAAAATAATCAAGAACATAATAAAGTTAACATAAAGCACAGAAAATTATTCTGGCAAGACAATATCTTGTAATCTGGACAGTTTACACAGAAGAAAGAACTTCATATTACAGGAGAAGGCAACAAACAGTAAACCAAGGAAATGAGACCATCAAAACTGAGCAAACTTTGCAAAGACCTTAGCACATTTCATAACTTTTCAGACTCAGGTTTTATAAACCAAGGCAAATAAAATGTATTTGCAGACAGAAAGTGGAATGGTGCCTGCTAGGGTCTTAGGGGCTGGTGGGGATTGGGGAGTTACTGTTTAATGGGTACAGAGTTTCAGCTTGGGAAGATCAAAACTTTCTGGGGATGGATGGTAATGATGGTTGTACAACAATAGGAGTATACTTAATGCTACTGAACTGTATATGTTAAAATGATAAATTACTTCCAAGTTTTGTCCTTCATTATATATTCTGGAACGAACTCATATGTTATTTTAAGACCCATCTCAGGGCATCTGCAATGTCAAAACTAGGTGTACAATATTCTTAAGATGTTATTAATATGCAGTGCATTCACTGTTGCTATCTTCAAGTGATTCAATAAATAAGAATCATAAACATTTCTCAATTTCAATTTCTAATATGGTAAATGTGATAGTTAAGTACCCCCTACCCCCACCCCGCAGTTTCCAATATACACATACACAAAGGTTTTAAGTTACCTAAAGCTCTTGGAAATTATCTTTAAACTGACATAGTACAAAACAAAATTACCATTGAAATAAGAAGTTTTTAAGAATAATGATTCAATTTAGTTAAGCACATTTCCACTTTTTTCGTGTTTAATGTTTAATCTTAAACATAATGAGTAATGTTAACTTATTTTGGTCAATAAAATCTGTAAAAAAGAATATCCAAGTAGAATTTTGTTAGGAATTATACTTAATACTAGTAAATCAGAGAAACATAGCTGTTATTATTAAACCCCAGATATTAAACTAGTCTTATTTTCTGAAGATTTATTGAAATTTATGTACTTGAAGTCTAAAAATGTTACTGAGTTGGTTTCTATAAGAATATATTTTTTAAAATGTAGCACATTTAAAGTATTAGAAGTTCAATTTCACTGCTTTCTGGGAATTTTAGGAATATTTGCTTTATATAAGCACTTAATTTATCCCTATCAGCCAATCAAAAAAGAATTCTTTGTAATCAAATGTATTAAAACCCTCTGGTGGTAGGAAAATATTATCTAGTCACACAATGAAGAGATGAAAGCGTTTCTAAACTACAGGCACATAGACATACAGAGACAGACAAAGAGAGCTTATAGCTTCAATTCTGAAATTTCAGTCAAGAGTAAGTCCAGAAACCCCAAATTCCAACAGTCCTGGTATGAAAGTTGCCTTCCCAATGGGCACACAGAACTCAAAACAGACAAACAAGTAAAAAGGACTAAGGATCCAGATTCTCTGTTGTTTCTCACCCACCAGAGAATAGATCTCTATAATCCATTAATCCATTCGTAAAGATCACCAAATGGTCAGACCATAAAAGCAAATTCTCCGTCATTGCTGCTACTAACGAGTACTGGCTATAAATGAACCAAAACCAAAACATGAAATTACCAGAGAGGAAAATTAAAATTAGAAAAATAGCAAAGATGCCGTGTCACTTTGGATTCACCTCCGGGAGAAGAAGAGCTGTGCCCACGCTTAAGCAGCCCATAGGAGGTACACTTCTCTGGTGGCAAAGTTTACCTGGCTCTGTCAGATGAATCCATAGGGCATCTTGGGGAAAGAACTCCAAAACTGTAAAGAGGTCATTTTCAAAATAAGAAAAAAGCATGACTCTCATGCACATATAAATACATATTAAAGATTTAACTCATTAATGAGGAAGCAGATGAGGTATTATAACCAGTTTAAAGGGGAATCCAAAGAACAGACACATTCATGGATTAGGAATACTGAAATGCACATGCATTATGGAGCCTAAATTGGTTTATTGTGTGTGTGGGGGGGGGGGGGGGGGGAGTGGTGTCAGAGTCAGGTGTTTTGCATTGCTATTACCTACAACTCTGAGCTGTAAAATAGCTCCAATAGAATCAGAATCAGATAATGGGAATGGTGTATTATAGAAAATACATAGTATTATTGAATCTCAAATGTTTTCCTAGGTAAAGTTATCATTAAGGTTGAGATTCTGATGCCACTCCCTGTGCTAGAAAGATATGGTCCTACTGGACCTGCCTATAATTCAGCCACTCCTGGGCCTGCTTCATTAATCCAGGATTATGTTTACCACCTCCCCCCAAGCCCAACCAGCACACCCCACAGCTTTCATCCAATCAGGCCAGGCATTCCCACTTAACACCCACATTATCCCCAGCCTGGCCACCCACATGGGGGAAAAAAATCAACTTTTCTCCCATATTTCAACCTTTCTCTCATATTTCTGAATCCTGATGTGAAAAGCTAAACATTAAAAAAGTATATTGTTAAATTTGAATTTGTTTTTAAAAAATCTACCTAACTTCAGTTTCCAATGTAAAAAGAAAACACCCACAAATCTAAAAGCATTTGCCTTAAACTATTTTTAACAAGGAAAACAGAAGGATTCCCTTACTTCTCTGAAGCCCAATTCAGAGTCATGGTGAATTGTCCAATCTTATTTCTAAATGGCAAAAAAAAAAAAAAGGAATATTCACAAGAATATACTGTAATAAACTGTTAATAAGGACAGAAGGCAACCTGTCGTTCATGTTTAAAATAATGCCCGAAAAAGATAGAGCTGCTTCCTTTTCCTCGAGGGGCTTTAAAATGAAATTCCAGGGGTGCATCGTGGAGCTAGAAAGCGCATGTTAAAATGAGAGATGTCTTGGATGCAGCCGAGGCCCAGAGGAAAAGGAGAAAACAGTAAGTGACAATTCCCCTTACTTCAAGGCGGGTTGTAAGACCACCCGCGAGGACCTGCAAAGGGGCTAATTGAAGATAGTCTTGTGACCCTGAGATTACTACTACTCCTCAACCCCTCAAGGTCTGAGGTTTGAGGAATTTGAAAAGAGACATTGGGAGAAATAGTTGAAGTACTGTGGCCTTTCCCCTCCCACCTCCTCCCCCTTGGGGAGGCTGAGCTCCTCCTTGGCTCAAGTCTCAGAAGGGGCTTTCACAGATTAGCTGGAAAACCGTGCCCCTTAGAATTCAGAGGGCCAAAGCAACTGGTATTGGATGCAGGCCAGAGAAAATTAAAAGCAAGAAGGCCACGGCTGAGTCGGGGTAGGAGGAGGACTGTGTCCACCACTAAATGCAGAACAGAAAAGAGCATGCGGCCTGTGGGTCACATGGGGGAAGGGAGAAAATGGGCGTGAGGGTTGTTTTCAAGGAGAGCCTGCACAAGTGGGCTTCCCGCCAGAGGCTGCTAGGCAACAGGGGGCTGGAACCAAATGCAGAAGCCAGTGGAGCAAGTGGCCAGCAGAGGAGGTGGTGTTGTCCAGTGTTTCCAGTGGAACCATCCCCAAGCCCCCTACCCCCACCTAAGTGCTGCAGAAGAGGAGGAGTCCATAGTGAACATTCACAGAGGTCCAAGCCCTTCAGTTCCCCTAAAGGAAGGCCCTCCCCCTCCCCCTCCTTCCTCCTTCCGCCTCACCCCAAGCCCCATAGGACCCATACCCTAGAGGGAATGGGAGAGGAGCAGCAGAAGCATGAGGTGGCAAAGCGAAGAAGCCAGCTGTGGCACCCTGCTCCTCTGGCCCCCACTTCCCTTTCCCTCACGTCAGGCTTCCAGCCTGAATCAACCTGGACTGGGGAAATGGAGGAAGGAGAAATATTTGCCTTAAATGAAATTCAGAGTTTTAACTATTACATGGGGCTGGACATTTTAACGACTGAAATGAGACTGCTTTATGACTAGAATTGACTGGAGGACTTTTTTTCGAAGAGTGTCTGGAAAAATTACAGGGACCCACCTGAGAAACCAGCCTTTGCGCAGAGGGAGCAGGGACAAAAATGAAGTTGCTTTATGATCACATCCTATCAAGGCTATCCTTTTTAACTTAATGGCTATACCAGGTTGCTCCAAAGAAGACAGCCTCTTGCCCAACCTCTAGTAAGCCAACCACTATCACCCTAAAAGTATCCTACAGGACTTCAGAAATTTCCACCCCTAGCATAGCCAAGCCAGAAAAAGACCCTGCAGGCTTTAAGAAACTGGTCAACCACATAGGACACAGGAGGCAGGCAGGAAAATAATCGCATGATTTCATATCTTTTGTGGGGTCTTCTTGTTTTGAATATTCCATGAGATTCCTCAGACAAAGTTCTAGAGCTAGGTTTATCAGAGGAGGAAAAACAACAATGCTGGCTCATCCAGTTAGCTGGTCAGAACCAAGCAGAAATCAAACCAGAGGATGCAACAAATTCTAAGAACTCATTCACAAGGCAGTTCTTTGTATTTTGTGAGACTTATATCCTAGGAAGCATGTTAAAGAATCTCTGGGTGAATTCTAGAAACACTGCACCTTGGAGTGGCAGGTGAACACCAGCTAGAGCCCTTTCAACCTCTCTCCTGAGAGCAGTAATGTCCTCAAACCAATCTCTGATACAGGTTATGGGTTGAGGAGAGAATTAGCTTCAAGGATCGTGTGCATGTACAATTTCAGTGTAAGCTGTGCTGTTTATTTCTAAGCACAGTGAATGTGTGCATTTACTAACAAAATAGGTACATTACAATCATTTTCACCTCCATAATATATTGAAGTATCTTAAAACATATGTGAAGAAGAGGGTATTATGGAGTTACAGGTGCTAATGATTTCAACATTCCTTCAAGACCTACCATTTACCATGTATGATAACCTATCGTACTGGGCTGGGTGATTTTTTTTAATTCCTAGGGCATCTCTAAAGAACAGATGTGGGGCTGCTTACATGGAATGCCTGCAGAACGACTGTGGCAGACTCTATGGGCTGACTTAGTTCAGCAGCCAAGGAATGCCTGTGCAATAATCAGCATATGCAAAAAGGGGGAAATGCAGCTCCTTTGGCTAAAAATGAACTTGGATCTGAATAACTAGAGAGGGAGAATTCAAAAATTGTGTCCTATGTATCAGTATTCCTCAAACTTTAGTGTGTAATTACCTGGGGATTTTGTTAAAATGCAGGTTCTGATTTAGAAGATCTGGGGATGGGCCTGAGAGTCTTCATTTCTAACAACTTTCCAGGGGATGCTGACCCCAATGACACCTTAAGAAGGGAATAAATTGAAAAAAAGATAGAAAAGAGGGAAAAATGGAATGATGGTGGACTAGAGGATCCTAAGCCCAACACTCACCCTTGGTCATGCTCCGAGACCACTTTGGGGCAGGGGTGGGAGGGTGGGGGAGGCCCTTTAGATTCTTCTGCAGCTAAATCTCCTTGGAGGAGCCCATTGCAGCATCCCCGTACGAGAACAGTACCGCCTTACTTATCTTGGATCTGTGTGGCATGGAGTTGGGAGTAGGGTGTCCCCCCTACATTTGAAGGAAAATGTCATGGCTCCCGGGTAGTGAAACCCTAGCAGCAGCAACACAGTGTCCTAGGACAGCGGAAGTACTCCAAGGTTTGGAATGGAGGAAACAATGGCAAGAGCCACCCAGGAATTCATGGATTGTGTGCATGAGACATCACTGGTAAGTCCCAGAAATAAATTTCTGGTGAGAGGGGTTTTAAGGGGCATAATAAGAGAGAGGGAACTTTGTGACCTCCAAAGAACCACACGTGTGCTCTGCAAGAGCTAGCATTCACGGAGGGCAGCCTGTGTCAGCCAGAGATGCAGAAACCTCCCACAGAGAAGGGAGCCCAACCTCACCCCCCACCACTGGCACCCCCTCTCCCAAGGAAGGAGGCACTTGCCTGTTTGCTTTTCCTTCTTTCCCAACACTAGAGGGAAGAACTTTAAGAAGATGTGGGAGTACCTGAGACTCACACCGTGCCCCTTTCTCTCCTCCTCCCTACTAATATATTTTTTAAAAATTTTAAAAAGTTTTCTGTGAATTTTCATCCTTAGAACCCATGTTTCTAACTGCATTTCTTGATTTATAAGATCTCTTTGAGTATATTAAGGAGAACTTTCTTGTGGAAAAAAGCCCGAGAGCTTGACTCTTAGAGGTGATTAGTTATTAGCGACAATAATGATGGCAGCTAACCTTTATCAACCACCATTTTCCAGATACTCTTGTTAGATATTTTACATGGAAGCTCTTATAATGCTCCTCACAACCTGTGAGGTAAGAACTGTCATCATCTCAAGTTTACAGGAAAAGGAAACTGAGATTTAAGCAGTGTAGACCACTTGTCCAGTGTACCCCAGCTGAATACTGACATCAGGATTTGAACCCAAGCACTAGCTCTGGAGAAGGAAGCAGGAAAGGCATTAGGGTCTTGAGAATGCAGAGTATCTTGGAAAAGGCCACAATCCCTTTCCCCCCTCTCTTTAAAACAAGTATTAATGGTGGGAGAATGCCCTGGGGTAGGTACTGAGCAGAAAGTGCTGAGGGAAACAGAGGGAGCCACAGAGCTTACTGTGTGAAGGAAGAGAGCCTCAAACACAAATAAGAATGTCATCTTCAATATTTGTGTGAACTATGAAGAAAAAATTCGAAGGGCGTCTACAAGGTAACGGGTGGAGGACAATGCAGATTAAGGGAGTAGGAAAGGCTTCTCTGAGTAAGAAGTGTCTAAACAGACACCCGACAAATGAATAAGTTAGTCAAATGAAGTGAGGGAAAACATTTTGGGCAGAGGAAATTGCTGGTGAAATGAAGTATTCCAGGAACTTTCAACAAATGAAATATGCAGGGTAGGTGGGTAGGGAGTTGAGTAGGCAGGGACATGTTTAAAGTCTCAGGAGGGGATCACAGGGTCTCTACCCATTACTGGGGTAGATTAGTGAGAGTTCTGGCATTTGGGGGCTTAAGTTTCAAGATTTGCCAGTCAGTGATGGGTCAGAAAGTGGTTTCTGAAGGTGCGAGGATCAAGGGTCCTGAGGTAGGAACTAATCTTGGGCTTTCTCTGTCTCAGAGGCTCCTAGTTTCATGGTAGGTTCTTCAGGTTTCTTCTCCCTCTTCTCACTCACCCACCCTCTCACCCCTAATCTGGGCAGATCTTCTGCACTGGGTTTCAAACTGTCTGTTCATTTCCCACCTGGCCCTTTTCTACCTCCTCATCCAGGCATTTCCCCTGTACATATGGAAGGAATAGCTCAGTGTTCTTGCCTTTACTAGAACCAACTTGGGCATTTTCTGCCTTTATTCCTTTACTGAAAACTATTTTTCTTTCCTGAAATTCCATTTCGTATTTATATTCACCTGAAAAATTCTGGAAGTCTAGACAGTAGTCTAGCTCAGAGTGTACTTCTACTTCCTTCACAAAGCTTTCCCAGGTCCCTACAATCAGAGTTCCTGTTTTGTCCATTACTGCCCATCCAATGGTAGCATAGTCTGTTTGCCTTATAATATTTTATGCATACCTATGTCTTCCAAAAGTTAGTGAGCCTGTCCAGACATGAGCCATATTATATCCATACCTTCATAGGCCCAGCCTCTTGTTTGTGCTTTCTTCTCTCCTTTCCTACAGCAGGAAATATTTGTTCACTCAGATTAATCAGTAGCTTGGCCAGTTTTTAAACCCCCACCTCCTAGCTATATTCCCACTACTCTCTGAGGGTGAGAGTCACCTGGGTACTTGTTAAAAAATCAGATTTCTGGATTCCACCCTAAACCTAAAGAGTCATATTGTTCAGTGGCAAGAGAACCAAAAATTGTATTACTAACAACTGCCTCAGGTTATTCTTGTCATGACAGAATTTGGGAAAATACTACTGAGTATTATTTAGGTCAGGGAATTATCAGGTGCACCCTAAGCTAAATGTTTGTTCACTCGCCTCCCCCCCACCCCCCGCCGTGTAGCTGAACAGATGTTATTACAATAGGACTTGTTTTTCTGAAGCCTCCAGCCCTTTAAAAGGGAAGGAAGGAAATATGTTTTAGATATAGAAGTATTTCAAGATGGATGTTTGGAACTGGGAAAGGAGCCTGGACTGGAGACCTAGATTAGAGAGTAAATTTGCATAGAATAGACCAGAAACCCAAATCTGGGAGAGAGTCTGAGCAGAACAGGAGCACCTAATTATACCAGGAATGTAATCCTCACAATCGTCCTTATAAGGTAGGTGTTATCTACATTTTGCTGATTAGGAGACTGAGTTTCAAAGAGGTCAAGTGACATAAATCACAGAGCTAGTAAGCATAAAAGCTCCCAAATTATGTGTGATTGTGTACTCATTTAAAAAATATTTATTGTCTCCCATTTACAAAGCACCTTTCTTAAACATAATCTATCATTTTCTCTAGCATCTTTTAAGCTTTTCTCTTTTTCTTTGGTTTTCTAGTTTGATTATGAATACTCTCGGTGTTGATTCCCTTTGTATTTGTTGGGATTCACAGGGTTTTTTGTTTTTGTTTTTTTTTGAATCTGTGGCTTTAGTTTCTCTGCTACAGGCTACCCTGAATTCCCTGCCATGTGTCTGCTAGCAAGACCGCGGCTTTCATAACAGTCATGGAAATAGTGTTCCATCACTTTGCCATATTCTCTGGTGAAGATTAAAGTCGGAAGCCCCTTCCCCTACGCTGGGGGATGGGGTGGGAGATACCTTAGAGCCTGTTCACCGCAGTCTGTTATTAGACTCCCCACTTTGATTTTTGTGCACTGGGACTCACAACGCAGTCAAAACATTCTAAATTGGGGAATGTGCAAGTGCATTCAGGACAAAAGAGGCTCCTGTGCCTTCCTACGGCTCCTAAGTCTTCCCTTCACTTTTGGGCATGATAATTCCTTATTGTTTTGTCATCTCTTCTTTGATCTTAAGAAAATGTTTCTTATATATTGTCCAGTTTTTCTCTCTCGTGAAGTTGTTTTCAACCAGAGGGTTGATCCAAATAACCTATCCCACCATTACTGGGAAAAAGAAGTCCTGATTTAGTGTTTAGAAGATCCACTCAGGCTGCCGTTTGGGGAACAGTCTGTAAGGATGCAAGTGTGGAAGCAGAAAGATAAAGTAGTTATTTCAGAAATCCAGGTGTGATGGTGGTGGCTTGGTATAAGGTTGCGGCAGAAGAAGGGGTAACACAAACATTTAAAGACATTTAAGGGGGTTAAGTCATCATTTTCTCTCAAGTTTAACCGTTAAGGCGAGGGCTGTACAGAAGCTCATTAGGACTCTGGAATCTACCAGGTGGTGTAACATTCCAGTATTTTTTTTACCCTTCAGCTCCACTGCAACCATACCTACCGTCAGACAGCCAGTTAAAACTCTCCCTGTATAGTCTAGCTATACATTTTTAGAGGACAGCCCCTGAGCTAGTGAATGATAAACCTGCATGTACTGCATGGACAATATAATATATAGGCAAATTTCCATTTGTCTGTAGAGAGTACAGTGGGGAGGTGCACCTCCAGCCTCAGAGGTGGATGTCCCACAGAGTCCTCTCCAGAGGGAAGTCACTTAAGACAGTCTGCAGCTTTGAATTGGGTTTGTGGTTTAAATATCCTCTCAGACACCCTTCATTTTCTAGGTTTTCGAGGTTGGTGTGGTTCTTAATACCGTTCCCGAGGTCACCGGCACTGTGTTGCAAACTAGTGGTCTTTGTGTTTCCTTCCGTTCACCCCATATCACCTTCATTTAGGAGGCTCAGCCAGGTTGGCCTGGCTTTTCTTGTTTCACCTCCTCTGCTGTTCTGCAGTATTTAATTGGAGCCTTGATGGGGATATTCCTATCTGTTCCAGGAGCCCACCCTTGCCCGGATTTAATTCCCTAGACCCCCAGCTCCCTTCCCCACACCCACAGTTGGATCCCTGCCTTACTCCCTGACTTCATTCCATGCCACTTTCTCCCCTGGTTATTGTGTTCCAGCTTCCTGGGTCCTCTGTTTCCTAAACTCACCAAGGTCATTCCTGCCCTAGAACTTTCCCCTGTCTATTCAGTCTGCCTGGAAAGCTCTTTCTCTAGACCTTCCTGTAGCTGGCTCCTACCCACCATCTCTAAGTCCCTGAAGCCTCTCTTGGGTTCAGCATCAATAGTTTAAATGAACACCTAATTTATATAGATCCTGCACACCAATCAGAGGAAAGGTTAAGCATGTTATGAAACAACAGGGAGGGCAGGCAAGCCAGTCTAAGACACAAGATAGAAGGCACTGCCTCACTCCTGAAAACAAAGGGGTGACCATTTCGCCTGCGCGTATTTGATGCCACTAAGCAAAGCAAGTCCTTTCTAACTCTGCTGTGGTCTGAATGTTTGTGTTCCCCCAAAATTCATATGCTGAAACCTAACCCCCGAGGTGATGGTATTAGGAGATGGGGGTCTTTGGGGGTGATTAGATAATTTGGGCAGAGCCCTCATGAGTAGGATTAGTGCCCTTATAAAAGAAGCCTGAGGAAGCTCCCTTGCCCCTTCCACCATGTGACATTACAGAAAAAGATGGTCATCGAGGAAGTGGGCTCTCACCAGATACCAAACCTGCTAGCTAGCACCTTGGTCTTGGACTTCCCAGCCTCCAGAACTGTAAGAAATAAATTTCTGTTGTTTATAAGCCACCCAGTCTACCATATTCTAGTATAGCAGCCTGAATGGAGTGAGTCTTCCAATTTCTAAATTGACTATTAGTCTGAGTCAAGGCAGGCCAGATAGAGGGGTCTCAGGGATGCTGTAGAGGGACCTGGAGACTTCAGGCCCAGGGTGAAGAGCATCTGCTTCCTAGACTTTACCAATGAGGAGGGAATGATTTTTGATCCTGGGGACTTTATTTTATGGGCTCATCAAGCCATCACCTCTGTTACCTTTTGTCACATCCTGCCATAATTATCTTTATTCCAGACTGGCCAGTTCTGGCTTCACTAAAATCTCAACCAATCTGTTGTTTCTACTCAGTCATTTACTTGAGCTATGACTCTGGGCAAATCATTTCACCTGACTTTGAACTTCTTTGCCTATAAAAAAGGGGATAAGGCAAAACCATCTCCTGACATTACCAGGGCTGTTGCAGGGAGGGGATTAGAATAGGGGAAAGCACTTTGAAAGAGTTAATGAGACCTAATATGATTAGGAGGTAGGATTATGATCACAGCTCTCTGCATTTTGTCAGCTCACAACAATTACAACCTAACCCAATAGTTACAGCAGTGTCTTCCAAGTCCTGCTGAGTGAGAGGCCTGCCAGTCATCAGAACATATTAGAGTCAAGGCTTACCCAGGCAGCTACTTCTGGACTTCACAGCAACACCTGTTTTTCCTGTCCCTGGTGACGGCCCCTCCCTGCTGGAGTAAGTGAGCACACTGGCTCTCCTCCTAAATTACCACCCCCCCACCCCCCCGCAGGAGAACTTCTCATTCTCTGGCTTTCCTCTGCTCCTTGCCCATGGGTCCCCCTTCCCTGTGGATCACTCACTCAAACCGCCTTCTCCCTTCCTCTCCCTTCCCCTCCTGGGGTCCCAGTCCTTCCGCGGGCCTCCCCGGTGCTCACCCTCCTGCCCTCTCTGCTCCCTGTCCTGAAAGCCCATTTCAGCCAGCGACCCTTCTGTGCCTCAGCCTCTCTCCCTCTCGTTTTAACCGTCCCGACCTCAGCCGTCTCCCCGCGCGTGGTTCGGGTTCTCTCCACCGGACGTTGGAAGTTCAACGCTTTCAGGCGCCCGCCGGTGGGTGGGGGCCCAGGGGGCGGGGCGGCCGCGGCCGGG
Organism: Phoca vitulina; assembly: GCF_004348235.1. NCBI lineage: Eukaryota > Metazoa > Chordata > Mammalia > Carnivora > Phocidae > Phoca > Phoca vitulina. Next base: position 10,450,791 of record NW_022589739.1, read on the forward strand.
AAAGGCGCGGGACCTTTATCCCTGGGGCTGGCCGAGGGCAGGTGACCCGCAGGTCGGTACCAACGGGAACCCGAAGGTGTGTGGCAGGGCCTGGCACCGAATCACTTCCCCAGAGCACACCTCGTATCTCTGCGGCTCCTCCCGAACTGGCTTGGGTCAGCCTGTCCTTCAGGCCCTGCCCTTGAGAGGGCTTACGGGGAGGCAAAGACCAGACCAGCAGGACCCCGTACCCCTCTGTGCGGCCGTCTGCATAAAACAACGGATTTTGTCATTGTTTTCCTGTTACATAATAACTGTTAAAATTAAAGTGATTATTTGAGGAACACACTAAATATGCTGATAATGAAGTTGTACCTCCTTAAGCACCAGCAGTATTTGCTCCTTTCAAGGCCAAAATTCACCTCCAGAAGCAGTCCATCCAAGCTGGGTAATTCCATAGAAAAACTAAGAAGAGGCCTAGGTACCTCCCAGGAAAGGTTACACTTTGAACACAGGCATACAATTTTGATGTCCTTTTAAATCGCACTAAAACCACTGTAAAGGGGTTTTTCCCCTCTCCTAATGCATTATTTGCAATATGAATGACAGTTGAGAGGAAGCTAGGAAATAGGAATTCCTCATCTCTCCTAGGCCAAGATGTAGAACACATCCCCATCTCCTGTGCTCTGTTACCCTCTGGCACCATGCTGAACATTGTCCTGATCCCTCAACTGACTTTAAAGGGATTTTTAAAGGCATAAATCCTCAGAGATGGTAAGAACAAGAGGAGATGACATTTTGGAAAAATAGATGGACAGGTACCTAATGACTTAATAGAACCTATAACAGTACAGGGTAAGCAAAGAACTGCCACAACTAAATGATAGAACCCTCAAAAGTCCTGGGAATTGATGTTCAAGGAAATGGAATAGAGGGAAAATAAAAGAAGATTGGTTGAAAGCTATTGAGAAAATGGTACTGCTCTTTTTACCAGGCAGAAGCAGGAGATCTGTCTGGAGAAAATAAAACTGAAGGTCCTTCAGGCACAGCTGAAGGCCAGGGATACCACAAAACACCTGGACACTTAAGTCTACTGAAGGCCTAGTAGCCCACCCCGCTCCATCCTGCGGTCTTCTCCCACTGGCTCCCCGGATGATGGGATCCACGCCTTTATTCTCTATCCAGGAAATAGGATATTCTCTATCCTGGAAATAGGAAAGGTTTTCTCTAGGAGACCTGATCAGCCCAAGAGGAAAGACTTAAATATCCCAGCTTCTGGAGCTCTCCAACAGCCCAACCAGATCACTCTACAGTGAAGCTCCAACTTGATAAGCTCCATCCACTGCTTAGAACTTAGTCCTCCACTATTAAATTAAATCTTGTCCTACTGTGAATAGGACTGACATGTATAGCCAACAAAATTCCAAAATTGACAGCCACTATGTAAAGCAAAAGATCAGAAGTCAGATGACTTTGAGCTTCATAAGAACACCATCTTCAAAATATTGGTAAAAAAAAGCCTGACCTAGGGACGCCTGGGTGGCTCAGTTTGTTAAGCTTCTGCCTTTGGCTCGGGTCATGATCCCAGGGTCCTGGGACTGAGTCCCACATCGGGCTCCTTGCTCAGCAAGGAGCCTGCTTCTCCTTCTGTCTGCCACTCCCCTTGCTTGTGCTCTCTGACAAATAAATAAATAAATAAATAAATAAAATCTTAAAAAAAAAAAAATCCCGACCTATAATTATATACCTGACCAAACTATGAATCCAGTGTGAGGTAGAATTAGGCATATATAGACAAGCAAGTTTTCCAAAAATTTACCTTCCATGCATCGTTTCTCTAGAAGCTATTACAATATGTTATGGCTGGGACTAAGGTAAAGTGAGTGAGGTACTTTTTTTGCCTTGGGTGCAAAATTTGAAGAGGCACCAGAAAATTTAGTGAATAGGATAAGGAATATTTTAATGCAATACAAGAAAAAAAAGAATGCAAAAAAATCCATGATGAATGAAATATCAAGAATGTAAAATAAAGATAGGACCCAACAGGGCTGGGATTATGGTGAGGGGAGTGAGGCCAAGTCATACAAGTGCAAGTGTGCGTCCCATCTTCATTAAACATTTTGGTATTTTGTTGGTTATACAAGTCAACCCTACTTTATGTGGGACAGGACTATGTAGGGACATGAACACAAGGAAGTGAGCATCATTGGAGATCACTTTGGAGTCTAGTTATCAAGATAACAAAAGTTATGATTTTATTGGGTGGAAAGGGGGGGTATAGGAGTGTGTATTTCAGGTGGGCTGGTAGTAGAAATGGGAATTAAACCCTTATCTTCCATGGTGGATAGTCAGTAGATAATACCGCCAAACAGGAGAACCAAAAAGTAATGTTAGCATTTTATTAAAAGATATGGGGAAAAATACTAAAAAAAATTAGCTGAAAGATTTGAGAGTGATTCCTTATGGGGAAGGAGTAATGGAGAAGGGCAAGGGCAGGGGGCTGGGGACTGCTATTTGTCTTAATGTTGTAGAACTAGTTGACTCTTTATGTACATATATGACTAATAACAAATTATAAATAAATCAGTGTCTGACATTTCAAATAAAAGTCTCTGAAGGGGACTTTTGGGGAAGGCAGAGGTTTATTGGACTTCATCACATGATGTTATGATTTGGTATTATTTTTACTTTGGGTTACATATGGAGGTGGGTGCTAGAATTGTCTCAGTGTTAGGGCCACTAACAATCTTCCTGGGCTTGTACGTTTTCCAGGGGAGATAGCTGCTCCATCTCATGTGACCCTCACAACTACATAGCAAGGCATGAAATATCCCCAGGTCAAGGATACTGGCAGAGGAGGGAAACTGAGGCTGAGAAAGGGAAAGTAACCAGTCAGAACTAATCGTTCTGTAGTTAGTAAGTGGCATTGAAGTAGACTGGTACCAGATCCTTCCAGGGAGACCAGTTTTCACACCAGGAAACTGGCATTAGCTCCCTACGCTGTAGCTGCTTTTTTTTTGGTCTACGCTGTATTGGTATTTTGTTGGTTATACAAGTCAACCCTACTTTACGTGGGACCAAAAAGCAGCTATAGCGTAGGGAGCTAATGCCAGTTGTAAACACAACCAGAGGGCTGACCAGATCCCCACTTTTGCCTACTAGTTCTGGTTGGACCTGCATCACCATTCCAAGTTGGTGGGTACAGCTCTTCCTTGACCTGTGGAGGGCCCTCCATCTCTCTGGCTGCAGTAACTAAACATTTCATGCTTAAAGCCAGACTTTTCTGCCTCAACCACCCCATTGCTCTTGTTCTTGCCTTTTCTGGGCTGAACTACAGGTCCACACATCTAGGCAGCCTGGGGCCTGGCCTTCAAATGCTGTGAAGTGTCGCTCATTACCCCAGGGATGACCAATACTGCTAAATTTGGAGGGACTGGGGAGTTACTTCTGGTTTGAGAAAAAGGGTTTTCCCCCTGCCAGCAAACTGTGTTCCACCTTGAAGGCTCTGCCCCTGTCCAGGTGGGACCTTTGCACCTGCCTCTCCCTGCCCACACACAATGTTGTGGCTCTGCTTCTTGAAACATAGATGGGATCGTGTATCTGACTGGGAATGTCTTGTGTTTCTGCCTTTCCTATGTTGCTCAAAGCTTACTTGTTTCATGCTGGGAAATTGGACAGCCTTATCACTCAAGCCAACCTTATCATTCAAATGTGTATTTCTCAGGAGCCCTTCCATGTCTTATCTCTTATTACTTATATGCCTAGGTGGGTTCTGGGACTCAAAACTGGTTAAGACAAAGTACTCCTTCAATGGGCCTGATTGGTAAACTATTTCTTTCCCTCAAAATGTGGCTACATGGCTGGGCTAGATTCTGCTTCCAAAGGATGTGGCCCTACCAAGGGGAAGGTGCTGATCTTTGTGCATGGTGCTAGCAATGGATCAAGAATCTGGCTGACCAAGTGCCTCCTTAGGTTGGGGGATAGGGAATAAGCCTCAGAGAACAGTCAACAGCTAAAGGAACATTGCTAGAATCTACAATAAGGGCTACCATTTCCAGGAGGTCCCTCCTTTAGGCACTATATTCCAGCAACAAAGCTTTGACTTCAGCTGGGGCCTGCTTCTTCCTCAACCTTTATACTTGCTTTCCTCCCCTCTCACTTGTCCTCTCCCAGAAATAACTTGAAGGAACAATGTCTTTCCATAAAACACCCCTTGCTTCTCACTAGTCAGACCTGACTAATCAGACCTGACTAACGAAGACCCTGGCTTGAGTTGTCCATGGAAGGGGCCAGCTTTTGGCCTAAGGTCCTCCTTTGTTCATGTTCACTGTGATGCTTCCTCTTCTCTGGTTTGACCACATGTCTGAGACTTAGACAGGAAGCCTGCTTTCTTGGAAGGTTTGAGGGGGTAAGATTTTCAGGACAGTTGCCCCCCCCCCCCCCCTTGGTTTTGGAGAAGTGAATCTTCAGGGGCTTTCCTCCAGGGATGGTGATTCTAGAAGTGGGGCTTGCTGAAGGATCCAGGTCTGCAGAGTTATAGACTTACCTGTTTTTCTACTTTGAGCCCTGAGAAGAGTCCTGAGTGGCTCCCAATTGCTCCCAATTCCCCAGCCCTGAATGACCCCTCTGGGAGATCAGAGTCAGGATGCATGGTGAAAAGAGCATGGGCTTTGGGGTCAGGCAGATCAGGATTCGAATTCTGACTCCACCACATTCTAATATAATACCATTTCTTAGCAGGCCCCAAGCCTCCTATTGGACCCAGTGTTCTGCTTCCCTGAGTTAGGGGTGGCCTCTGCAGAGGACCTTATTTCCTGGTGCTATTCCTGCACGTTGGTCTTTTTTTTTTTTTTTTTTTTTAAGATTTTTTATTTATTTATTTGACAGAGAGAGACACAGTGAGAAAGGGAACACAAGCAGGGGGAGTGGGAGAGGGAGAAGCAGGCTTCCCCTGGAGCAGGGAGCCCGATGCGGGGCTCGATCCCAGGACCCTGGGATCATGACCTGAACCGAAGGCAGACGCTTAACGACTGAGCCACCCAGGCGCCCTGCTGCAGGTTGGTCTTAAAACAATCTTGAGTCTAACCCTTCTTATGCTATATGCCTGGTACAGTGGTAAGCACTTTGAGCATTGTTTTATGTAATTCTCAAAGTGGTAGTGTGAATTACGATTCTGACACTAATTACCACGTATTTTTTTTCCCATACCACCAAGTAATGCTCTGATACCAACTGGATGTCCTACAACTTAACTCAATCCTTATATTGTCTATCTAGAGATAGTGTCAGATCCCACACATTAAGGGCTCAGTTGTACAATGGCCCTCTTTCTTCAGATGCCAATTGCAAGTCCAAGTTGTCACTTGTGCTTCTGACTAACTGGCTATAGATTGGAGGTTCCAAAATCCCTTCCTTGGGTTCAGTTAATTTCCTAGAGCATTTACAGAACTCAAGAGAGGCATTTTGCTTACTAGATCACCAGTTTATTATAAAAGAATATAACTCAGGAACAGCCAGATAGAAGAGATGCGTAGGGCAGGGTCTGGGCAAAGGGCACAGAGCTTCCATGTCCTTTCCAAGTTTTCCATGCCACTCTCCCCAATCTCCATGTGTTCACCAACCTGGAAGCTCTCCAAAGCTTGTCCTTTTGGTTTTTATGGAGGCCTCATTATGTAGGCATAATTGGTTAAATCATTGACCGTTGGTGCTGGAACTGAATTCCCAGCCCCCCCGCCTTGAAGGTCAGAGAATAGGGCTGTAAGTTCTAACCCCCAATCAACTGATTGGTTCTTTCGGCAACCAGCTCATTCTTTTTTTTTTTCCCTGTTTTTATTTAAATTCTAGTTAGTTAACATACATGGTAAAATTGGTTTTAGTAGAATTTAGTGATTCATCACTTACATATTCATCACTTACATACACCCAGTGCTCATCACAAGTGCCCTCTTTAATACCCATCACCCATTTAGCCCATCCCCCACCCATCTCCCTCCATTAATCCTGTTTGTTCTCTAGTTAAGAGTCTCTTATGGTTTACTTCCCCCCCTCTCTCTTTTTTCCCCTTCCCCTATGTTCATCTGTTTTGTTTCTTAAATTCCACATATGAGTGAAATCATATGGTATTTGTCTTTATCTGACTGATTTATTTCGCTTAACATAATACCCTCTAGTTCCATCTGCATCATTGCAAATGGCAAGATTTTATTCTTTTTGATGGCTGAGTAATATTCTGTTTTAACATACCACTTCTTGTTTATCCATTCATCAGTCGATGGACATTTGGGCTCTTTACATAATTTAGCTATTGTTGATAATACTGCTATAAACATCAGGGTGCATGTGCCCCTTCAAATCAGTATTTTTGAATCCTTTGGATAAATACCTAGGATGCAATTGCTGGGTCATAGGGTAGTTCTATTTTTAACTTTCTGAGGAACCTCCACACTGTTTTCCACAGTGGCTGCACCAGTTTGCATTCCCACCAACAGTGTAGGAGGGTTCCCCTTCCTCCACATCCTCACCAACATCTGTTGTTTCCTGTGTTGTTGATTTTAGCTATTCTGACAGGTGTGAGGTGGTATCTCATTGTGGTTTTGATTTGTATTTCCCTGATGATTGAGTGCTATTGAGCTTCTTCTCACACGTCTGTTAGCCATGTGTATGTCTTCTTTGGAAAAATGTCTGTTCATGTGTTCTGCCCATTTCTTAACTGGATTATTTATTTTTTGGGTGTTGAGTTTGATAAGTTCTTTATAGATTTTGGATACTAATCCTTTTATCAGGTATGTCATTGCAACCAGCCCATTCTTAAAGTGACCTAGGGGCTTTGGGAAAGTCAGCTCATTAACATATCAAGAGGCACTTTTTGGCTCTCATCACTTAGGAAATTCCACGGGTTTTAGGAGCTCTGTGCCAGGAAAGGGGATGAAGACTGAATGTGTATTTCTTACTATAAATCACATATCACAGAAGTTAATGTAATCATCCCTGGCTTATAGCTGAGATTCAGTCACTGAGATAACTTGTACAAAATCACACAAAAAGGCAGGTCAGGCCCATTGGAACGCAAGTCTTTAAGGCTTCAAAGACAACACAGCATGCCTGGAAAGAGCAAAGGTTTTGGAAGCAGACACCTGAGCTCAGTGTTGCCTACATTCCAACTGCAGGACCTCATGTAACTCTGCTAAGCTTTCTCAGCCTCACCTTCCTCTTCTGTCTAAGAGAACTATTCTGCAGGAGAGCTCTGAGAATGAAGTGAATTGATGTATGTAAGATGCCTGTCATGTGGCACCCTCCCATCCGTCACCCTGCTTTCCAGCCCAGGCTCTGTCATCTTCCCACCACCACATCATGCTGTTCCCAGCCCAGTATTGGAAATCAGGCAGGAACACAAATCAGTGATAGAAGAGAGAAAGCAGGAAGTACCATGGGAGCAGATGAGTTTTGTGAGGATGACCAAGAAGGACTCTGTAGAGACCGAGATATCAAATCGGGACCTGAAATGTTCCACAGATTTCAAGAGATAGAAAATGGAAGGGAAGTCCCTGAGATTCCACCTCAGGTCACTAGGCAGGGCCTGGGGGGAAAGATGATCGATGTGTAAGTATTCTGTAGACCAAAGGGCCACACTGTGTGTGAAACGATGTTATTCAGGCCGTGCTTTTGTGCTAGGTTCTGGGCTAGCCCCGGGGCACAGGCTGAGGCTGGACTTGGAGCCCTACCCGCCAGAGCTTCCCACTGCCATCTGGTGGTCATCAGGAGCCCAGCTGGAGGGGCTGACCGGAGAGCAGCGTCATCAAGACAACCTCCTTCAGAGTGCTGCAAAGCCTGTGAGCAACCCCACTTCCACCCCTGGAAAAGTTGGCATGAGAGAGAAAGGCCCAATATCTTGCCTTCAGCAAGTCAGACCAGCTGGGATTCTATTTTTAACCAGCACTGTTGTCGTTGACAGCTTGGAACGCCTTCTCCCTCCTTTTCTTCCTGCGTCCTGCCTCTTGCAGCCCAGGGCCCTGTAGAAAGGATGGATGAGAGCAGCCTCAGCACTGGTAAACAGAAGACCACTCTCCTTTCTCACTGTCCTTCACTCCACCTGGCCTCTGTCCAGCCCAGTTAGTGGGCGGAGTTAGAGGTGGTACTCTCTGTGAGGTTAGTGAGGCTTAAATCTCAGGGCTCCTCACAGCACAGGCACCTTCCAAGGCCCTGGTCAGTGTCCTAGCAATTTTCTATTCTTTTTCATAAAAAAAAGGGCACCCAGTTTTATAAGCTCCAGGCCTCACAAAACTTGGGTCTGCCTCCTGATGGCTTCTTTCCCATCTCCAGCTCAGTGTCTACTTCAAAGGATTTTTTTGTCTTGTTATAATTTATTGTATGACTTTGAACAGCTTTCTTTCCTGCTCTGAGTCTCAGTTTTCCCATCTGTTACAAGACTAAGTGTCAAGAAAGCCTCCCAACATATCATACTTCTGATTATCCATGTATGTTCTTTGGTGAGGGCATCTGTTCTTCCCTGTCATCGTGTGTGTGGAGGGATGATGTTGCTGTCTCTGCCTCTTTCTGGGGCTGGATCAGTCTTAAAATCAAAAGGGGGCCAGGCTCTGGGATTCCTCCTGTTCAGATCCAGCATCCGCCTCCCCGCTTTGTTGCTTCCATGGGCAGAAGCTTGGCCAGATTCTGATGCCAGAGAAGAGTGCATTAAAAAGGTCCCACTCTTTAGCTTCTGTACACCTGTCATGATCTGAACCCTGGTGTTGCAAACACACATTGAATAAACCAAGTCTTATTATACAGTGTTAACTCTTATCATTTCAATAAAATTTTAGTATCTATTAATATAGTACCTTAGCAGTGGCACGGCTTCAGGAGAATATGCTGAGGAATCATGATGTCTCATGGATATCCCACCCCCATCCCCAGCTACACTGTATGACACTGGTGTTTAGGTGAGTCCAGGATGACAACCCAGAGAGAATACCCACATCCCCTTCGAGCCGCAGACCATGGGCTTTTTGGCAGGGGTCATGCACAGGAGTGAGCAGCTGGAAGAGGGACCCGATAGGGAGGATTCTACAAAATCCTGTGCCCCTAGGGGCGCCTGGGTGGCTCAGCATTAAGCGTCTGCCTTTGGCTCAGGTCATGATCCCAGGGTCCTGGGTTCAAGCCCCGCATCAGGCTCCCTGCTCAGCAGGAGGCCTGCTTCTCCCTCTCCCACTCCCCCTGCTTCTGTTCCCTCTCTCACTGTGTCTCTCTCTGTCAAATAAATAAAATCTTTAAAAAAAAATCCTGTGCCCCTCACCTGCCCCCCGGAAAAAGTCCAGAAAGGAAGTTCAGGAGGAAGCCAAGTCATTTTTATTTCTTGAAGAGTTTGGGTGAGGGATGAGGGGCAGGGCCATAGTACTGAAGTGGAAAGGAATGAAGGGATTTTTCAGTGCAAAACGGCCTGTTGGTCAGGGCAGTGTGAGATTAGGCTGGTTGGTATTTTCAGTGCTAAAATGGGGAAGAGCACTGTGAGGTCAAACTGGGGGCAGCCTGGAGCATCTCAGGAGTCAGTACCTTGCCAGGCTCCGGAGCCCTAAAGAATCAGTGCCATTACCATGTGTGTATGAGAGGCAGGCCAGCCTCTCTGAGTTTCCCCTAGGTACAGAGAGTCCATTGCTAGGGATGCTGTGTGTGTGTATGTCTAAGGTCAGTGCCATGTTTCAGTCCAAGGCTCAGTCCCATATCAAGAGTGTGCCTAATTTCCTGTGTGGCAGTCTGGTTTGTTTCTTTTGTGTCAGGTAAGCCACTTGTGTGTGTGTGTGTGTGTGGGTGGGTGGGTGTGGGTGTGGGTGCGCGGGCACATTGGGATTAGTCCATGCTTTTGGGTGTCAGTCTCCTATGTCAGTGGGTGTGTGTCTCTTGTGTGTCGGGATGGGTCCCTGCTTGTAGGAATGGGTGTGTCCCGCCTCAGCCTCCACTCCCCCTCTACCCCTCAGCCAGGCCCCAGTGTGCTGATGGTGGTGTAGCTCAGTCTGGACAGCGAAGCAATGGAAGGGGTGGGAGGGTCCTCATCGGGAAGAGGCCTGGGGCGAGCTCGTGGAGGCCTGGGGCAGCAGCGGGCGCACGTCTCAAGGCAGGCCTGGCGAAAGCGACGGTGCATGAAGCAGTAGACCAGGGGGTTGACACAGGCTGAGGCGTAGCTCAGCAAATGGATGAAAGAGATCGGCGCCCCTGAAAGTGCGCGGTGTGCACCAGAGCTGTCGAAGGCACGCCACGTGTTGGCGCTATACAGTGGCAACCAACACAGGAAAAAAAGCACAACGATCACCAGCAACATCCGCACCACGCGCTTCTTAGCCAACAGCTTGGCCTGGTAGGGCCGGGGGCCACATGCTGGCCCAGGAGTGGGCGCGGTCAGTGCGGACAGCTCCAGGGTCTGCCGGGAGCGCGGAAGCTGCACGTAACAGCCATCACCATCCTCGCCAGCCAGCCCATTCTCGGGCAGGCAACGCCCATTGGGGTGGACAGGACCTGGGCACAGAGAGTGGGGGGTCAGAGCAGCGGGCTGAGCCCTCTCGACTTCCGGCCCCACCCCACCAGACCCTGTTTCCTGCCTCCTTGCCGGCTCACGCTCCTTTCTGCTCCACCCACTCCAGGCCCCGCCGCTTCCCAAGGCCGGGGGCAGAGTGCGAGGCTGGATTTCACGCACCTGGTGCCGCCCCACTCCGCAGCCCTCCTTGGCTTGGGCCTCGGCTCTGGCTCTCCTTGTCACGGTCTTCGTCAAAGCGAAGTCCTAAGCAGAGCTCGCGGGAGATGAGCCCGTAGGCCACAGCCATGACCACACCCGGGACGAAGAACAAGAGCAGGAGCAGCAGGACCGACCTGCAGACAGAGCGATCAATCACACGGGTATCCGTCCGCCTGGACTCCCGGATGGAGAAGAGCCAGGGGGGTTGTTCCTAGGGCTGGTGACCATGTCCCTGAGGTAGAAGTAGGATTTGGGGGTGCTGCTGGGAAGGGCTAGAGAACTGCGGAGCGGCCCCAAATGGGAATCCCAGGGTGGTGGGTGCGGAAAGGGAATCGGAGGATCGGAGCAGCTGCAGGAGGATTTTGGGGACTGGTAGGAAGCAGCTGATGGAGACGGAGAAGGGAATTCCCAGGAATAGGTAATGGGCCCCCCTCACCAGGTTTGGCGGACACGCGCATTGGGCCAGCGATGCACGCACTGCAGCACACGGGCCCCTCCTGCTGGCTGTACGGCGGTGTACACCGGGTAGGGCACCATGAGCAGTCCAGAGAGCATCCACGTGGCTATAATGACACGAGCCGCGTGGGAACGCGTCTGCCACACGCGTGCCTGCAGCGGTCGGCAGATGGCACTGTATCGCTCCAGGGCGATGGCCACGAGGCTTAGTGTGGACACACTCACAGACACCCCTAAACAAGGGAAGAGGAAGGGGTCACTTAGGAAACTTGTATTACACACTCAACCAGCGTGATTTTCTCAGGCCCCGCAGGGAAAGACCCCTATGTACAGCAAGGACTTTAGGAAAGGAGGGCAGGGGGCGGGGGTTGTCTCACCTACCCATGAGGTAGGAAACCGCCTTACAGACGACTGTGCCAAAGATGAACGTGCCCATGAGATTGGGCAGGAGGGTGAAGGGCATGCAAGCCACAGCCAGCAGGAGGTCGCTGACTGCCAGTGAGAGCAGGAAGGCGTTGGTGACAGTCCTCAGGCGGCGGCTCAGTCCCAGGACCACGATGATGAGCACATTTCCTCCAACGCTCATCAGAAAGATCACTGCATAAAGGGTGACCCTAATGGCCAGCTCCAGTTCTGGGGGTAGGAAAAGGGAGAGGTGGCAGCAGGGAGTCTGGCTCCCACTCAGCCAGACCCTCCAAGCCCGCTTATTCCCCACCTCGGCTACCCAGCTAGATCCCTCTGCATCCCAGGAACACCTCCTCCCACGCAGTGGGTGGTGAACTTGAATCCTTCAGGCTTCTAACCCCTTGAGGCTTAGTGAGATTGGCTTGACTCCTCCTCTCCTTGAGAAAGTCTGTCTCTTCTCAAGCTTTGCTCCAAATTCTCCCTTCTCTTTAAGCTAAACTTCTTGAAAGGATTATTTGCATCTCCTCATTCACCCCTCAGTCCATCACAGTCCAGTGCCCCATCTGTCTCCTCCATCACCATTTGGACACTTCTTCCCAAGATTACGAAGCTTTAACTGCCAAATCCAAAGGTCTCTTTTCACCCTATTCTACTTGATCTCCCTGTAGCATTTGGCACATTGACCACCCACTACTTTTTGAAACACAGGTCAGGTCATGTCCTTATTGCCTAAAAACAAAACAAACAAACAAACACCAAAAAAACACAAACTCCTTCACCTGCTCTGTACTGTCTGCAACCCTCTGGCATGTCTTCCAGATCCTCTGAGAACTGTCTTCTTCCTCCTCTTACCTCCTCTTGCAAAGCACCCACTTAAGCCACTAGATGACTCAGTTTCTTGAAGGCATCATGCATGCTCATGACTTCCTCCCTTGCTAACATTGATTTCTCAGCCTGGAATGTTCTTTCACAATACCCTCCCTCCATCACAAACTCATTTTCTATATCTGGTAAATTCCTATTCACCACTGCCCTTCAAGACTCAGATTAACTGCCCCCTCTTCTGTAAAGCCTTTTTAGATGCCTCATTTGGAGTTAATCTCCCCCTCTCTGACCCATGCATGTTCCTTAAATATCTATTAGAATGCTTTTTCTTTTCTGCCTTGTATTTTAATTATCTCCAAACATTCATTCTCACTCAACAAACATTTACAGAGGACTCCCTTTATGCTAGGCGCTGGGGACAAAGAGATGAACATGACAAATTCCCTGCCATGTGAGAGCCCATGGTCTAGAGGGAAACTTGGATATATGACAGATAAGTGCCACATAGCATGATAAGGAGTGAAGTTGAAGAATATACAAAGTGCTGTGGAAGCTCACAGGAGGGACACTAGTGTTGCTGGGCTAGACAGGGGGCTGACCCCATTCATTTGTGTCATTGTCTACTGGGGGATGGATTCATCTTTGGGCCTCTATATCACAGCCAAGCTGACCCAAACAAAATTGAATTGAATTAAACTGGACTCAGTCACTCAAACCCATGGCCTCAGCATGAGGGAGACTAGAGCTTGAAGGGAGAGGGGGCAGGGACAGAGCCTTCCAGGTTGTGGGGAAGGAAGGGCGTAGAGGGGCAGTTCCCATTCTGCAGCCCCATACATTGACTCTTGCGTTAGGCTCTGAATTAAACTGTTTTCATAACAATAACCAACTTACTAAAAAATGGTTATAGGCATGAGTGCATGCTATTTACAAGAGATCCCTGAACAGAACCCAGCAGTAACATTACTTGCTCAGATCACACAACTAAGTAAGGTGCTGAATCAGAATGGCAGCCGAGTCTCTAGATCTCTAAAATGCTTTGCCTCCTCCTACTTCCTCACCCCTCTGTCATTCATCATGCTGCCTCCTTCTCCCAATCAAATCTGAATCTCAGTGCCTCTTTCCGCCTCTCTCTACTCCAGTGTGGCATTGCTCGCTGTGTTACGTTTAACTCTCTATCTCCCCCACTGGACTCTGAGCTTCTTGAGGACAGGGGCAATGGCCATCTTGTTCTTCAGCATATCCCTGGCACTTAGCATAATGTCCTGCACATAGGAGGTGTGCACACATGCTGGCTAATGGATTTTGAGTGAATCTCTGTCATTTTCCACACAAATGCACCTGCTTTGTCCTTCCCCATTCATGCTTCACCTCTGTGCCTCTAAAGCTCCAGCACGCCCTCTTCTCTCTGCCTCTGTTTCTCTAGAGACGCACGTCACCCTCTCCAATGAAGGCTTATGTGTAGCAAATTTGAGGGGCGTGTGTGTGTGTCTGTGTGTGTAAATAAAGAACATTTATGAGGGAGAGCTCTGCAGAGAGGTCCCTGGACCCAGAAAAAGAGCTGGTAGTCTATCCTGAACTTTTTGTGTCTCCTTCCAGCCCACTGATCTTCCCACCCCACCCCTCCTTGCCCCGTTCCTTAATCTCTCTAGTTCTATCATCTTTCTCAGATCCTCCTCTGGGTGTCTCTTTTCAACTAGTTCTTTTTTTAGGATTTATTTATTTATTTGAGAGAGAGAGAGAGAGAGAGAGAGAGAATGGGGGAGGGGGCAGAAGGAGAGGGAGAGAGTATCCTTAAAGAGACTCTCTGCTGAGCAGGGAGCCCAAGCCAAAGCTGGGCTCTATCCCAGGATCCTGAGATCATGACCTGAGCCGAAATCAAGAGCCAGTTGTTTAAACAAATGAGCCACCCAGGTGCCCCTTCAACTAGTTCTTGAATCAATAACCACACCTCAAGTTGGTACAGCACTCTAAAGTATAGAAAGCACCTTTCTCATTCGTTCATCCAGCTGATGTGTCCCATGTGTGTTTTTGAACTTGGTGGAGCAGAAAGATGAGACACCGTTATGAAGTTCCCAGTTTGCATGGGTCTCCAGAAAATAGAGTCCCAGTAAAATTGCCGCTTTGCTGTTTTGCTGGGCATTCCCAGCTATTTACCTTATTTCCAGCCACCACTATCTCTCCAAGTCTTTGCTGTTGAACAGTTAGGAGATGTGAAAAAGAAATCTTAGAGCTAGGAATCTGGGGAGAGGGAGGGAGGGATAAAAAGGTAGAGCACAGGGTTTTTAGGGCAGTGAAACTATTCATATGGTACTATGGTGGATAGATGTTATTACACATTTCACATTTGTTAAAACCAATATAAAATATAACAAAGAGAGTGAACCCTAATGTAAACTATGGAATTTAGTTAATAATATATCAATATTGGGTTATTAGTTGTGATGAATGTATTGCCTTAATGTAAGATATTAAAAATAGGGGAAATTGGGACACCTGGGTGGCTCAGTTGGTTAAGCGACTGCCTTCGGCTCGGGTCATGATCCTGGAGTCCCGGGATCGAGTCCCGCATCGGGCTCCCTGCTCGGCAGGGAGTCTGCTTCTCCCTTTGACCCTCCCCCTCTCATGTTCTCTCTCTCTCTCTCATTCTCTCTCAAATAAATAAATAAAACCTTTAAAAAAAATAGGGGAAATTGTGTGTGTGTGTGTGTGTGTGTGTGTGAGAGAGAGAGAGAGAGAGAGAGAGAGAGAACTTCTTGTGCTTTCCATTCAATTTTTCTGTAAACCTGAAACTACTATAAAAGTCTATTAGTAGGGTGCCTGGGTGGCTCAGTCTGTTAAGCCTCCAACTTTTGATTTCAGCTCAGGTCTTGATCTCAGGGTGGTAATTTCAAGCCCTATGTTGGGCTCCATGCTAGACATGGAACCTACTTAAGTAAATAAATAAATGTCTATTGGTTTTCTCAAAAGTCACAAAAAAGCAATTGGAATGAAGACTTGTGTGTGTGTTTCTGCCTATATGTATGCATCCATGTGCGTTTGTGTGGTGGAATAGGAGTGATCACAGTGGCTTCAACAACTAGGAACTTACAGTAGGGGTGGGAGAATGGGAGAGGCACCTTATAGATATTAGTGCCTTGATTACCTGTGGGCATCATCCTGCTGAGCCAGAGAACTCAGAAGACCGTGACAGTTCATTTCTGCTTCTGGGGTCTAGAGGATCTGCATTTGTTCTGTCCAGATGATGGCAGAGAACGTAGGAGCACAAAAATCCAGATAATGTGCCATAAAACAAAAATCAGGACTTTATAAGAAATAACACTGAAGCTGCTGATGCCTCAAATCCTGCCTTCCACTGGTATGTTGGATTTGGTCGCCCGTGAACAAAGACATCAAGGTAATACCCACGTGTCTGTGGTGAGCATGGATAGCATGCAACTGATTGGGGATAATAGCTGGGCAAATGGGGATATCCAAATGTCAATGGATACTAACTGAGGGAGCAAAAATAATATGGAAGGATGTGTAGGTAATATCAAAGTGAAAATTGGGTAACACTTTAGTTTTTGTGATAGATAATACCTGGGTGGGTGAGAGTAATACGTATTTTTGTGGACAAGGTCTGAGAAAGGTAACAGTTACGCGTCTGTAGGTAATGCCTGATGGAGTGTGGGATACATGTAGGTTTAGATAATATCTGATCAAGTGTTGTAACATTTGTTCCAATTTTATTATAGGTGCTGCTGAAGTGAGCAAGAGCAAAAACAATTGTAACATTTGAGTGAACAGGAGTAATATCTGTAGATATGTCTGTGGATAACATCTCGTTTTGTAGATAATATCTTCGGGAAACATGGATTATATCCAGAGGTCTGAATGTGAATGGGGGAGTATCCAAGTGATGATGGTAGTAGCTGAGTAAGCAGAAGAAGTATCCAAGTTTCTGTGGGCATGGACCTGAGATGTTAACATGTTAAGATGTTAAGTGAGATACGAATCTGACCTAGTACAATAACTGAGTGCCTGAGCGAACACAGGTAACATTTGAGTCTTTGTGGGTAATATCTGAATGTGTGAGAGTAACATCTGTGATTTTATGAGTAATATCTGGAAAAGGTTGCTTAAGTGACCATGGGCAATATCTATGTGTGGATAATAAAACAAAAGCAAGTGTGTTTGGTGGATGAGTGACATCTAAATGACTGTGAGCAATGTTAAAGTAACCATGGGTGACATCTGTTTTTCTGTGGGTAGCAGCCGTGTGAACACTAGCACTCAGGTCTGTATGGATAACATATAAGACTAATGTAGGTGGGGCACCTGGGTGGCTTAGTCGGTTGAACGTCATGGCTCAGGTCATGATCCCAGGGTCCTGGGATCGAGCGCCGCATTGGGCTCCTTGCTCAGCGGGGAGTCTGCTTCTTCTCCCTCCCCCTCGCCCTCTGTGTGCGTGTGTGCTCTCTCACTCTCTCTCTCTCAAATAAATAAATCTGAAGAAAAAAAAAGGCTAATGTGGCTAAAATCCACATTTCTACTGGTAACACTGGAGTGAGCCTGGCTAACATGCATCTTTGGGGGTAATATCTGAGTGAGTGGCTAACAGTCTTCATGGGTAACTTCTGACTGCCTGGGTAACAGCCAACTAACTCTGTGTGGATAACAACATCCAGATGAGAAAGGCCAGTTCTTGCACCTGTGCTCTCAATCACTTCATGTTCTGCTTTCTCAGGGTCCCCTGCTCTGTTGACTATCCCTGCTCTCTGCTGTACCTTCAATCTTCCTCTTTCTTGGCCCATTCTGCATCAACATTTAAAAAAGACTCTTGCCTCTACTGCACACACACGCCCCCCCAGACAACTCCCCCACCCCACACACCATTCCTCAACCCCACGCTACTTCTAGCACTATCCTATTTTTTCTTTGCCTCTCTTTCCCTACCAAACTTCTGGAAAGTTTTGTCTACACGCCCTGGTTCACTTCTCAGAACCTCCTTCCCCACTGTCCCAAACTCAACCTACTGTAGTCAGGCTTTAACACCCATAACTCCTCCTCGTCAGGAGTTCCTCGTTACTGGATCTGAAGGATGCTGTTCTGTCCTTATTCAGACTTACATCAGCAGCATTTGACATCACTTATCCCACCCTGCTTGAAATCATTTCCTTGCCTTCTTGTCTCTCTGATGGTTTCCTCATGGACTCTCCTTCCTTCACTGGCTTTTAAATATCAATCTTCTTCAGGATCCTGCCCCAGGACCTCTTTTCTTTTCATCCTACATCCTACATCCAAACCTTTGTATGGTTTTATCTATTCCCATGGCTTCCATTACCTCCTGTAGGCAAAGACCTTTTAGGTCTGTATTTCCAGCTGGTACCTCTCCCCTAAGTTCCTGACCACCAGATTTGACAGCTCACTGGCCAACCCCACCTGGGTATCTCACCAGCATTTAAACTTAGTGGGTTCCAAATTGATTTTATAATCTTCTCCTTCAAACCTGTTTCTGTTCCTTTGTTCTCCTTCTCATGATATAACACCAACATCCATCCAATTTTCCAAGCCAGATACCTAGACGTCATCCCTTGACCTCCTCCTCCCTCTCCGTTTCTAATGAATCACCAAGTTCTGTTGTTTCCACTTCCAGAAGTGCCTCTCAAATCCACCCACTTCTCTCCATCCCCACTGCGAATACTTTAGTGTAAGCCCACTTCATCTTTCACCAGAGTAATATAATAGCCTTCTAAAGCGTCCCCCCACCCCCCACCTTTCATGTCTTGTGCTCCAATCCATTCTCTACACTATAGAACTAATCCTGGCTGTACTACAGAGCCTTTCAGTAGTCGCCATTGACCTCAGGATAAAAATCCACTCTCCTGGGGGCACCTGGGTGGCTCAGTGGGTTAAGCGTCTGCCTTTGGCTCACGTCATCATTTCAGGGTCCTGGGATCGAGCCCCTGAGTCGTCGGGCTCCCTGCTCAGTGGGGAGTCTGCTTCACCCTCTCCCTCTGCCCTGCCACCCAGCTCATGCTTGCTCTCTCAAATAAATAAATAAAATCTTAAAAAATAATCCACCCCCTTAGCCAGGTATATGAAGCTCTTCATAAACCCTCTAGGCTGGTCATCATCCTGAGTGTTCCTTTATCCTCTCTTATGGTGTGTGTTTCAGGCTCTCAGAAACTGACACACTGAAGGAAAGTATCCCAGATTTAAACTTTGGGTGCTTAAGCATACTGTTCCTCTACTTAGAATGCTTTTTGCCATTCCTGCCCCTTCACTTGTCTAGCTCTGCCTCATCTTTTTAATATTTATTCAATTACTCCTCGGGAGGCCAGCTTTGGTTCCCTAGGCTAGGGCTCCTTTTCTGTGTTCCCACAGCCTTCCTAAGGCACAATCCCACTTTGTGCTGCAATTCCCTGCTTACTTGTCTGTCTTTCCCACTAAACTGTGAGCTCCATGAAATAGGAACTGTTCGTTTTGGTGCCTAGCACTATCTCTGGTTCAATAAATATTTCTTGAATGAAAGAATCTAAGTGAGAGTGTGTAACAACTGGTCTGAGAGAACATACATTATTTTGTGGGGTAAATACTCAAGTTAAAATGTATTCCCATTTTCCCTTCTTGAACATGGAATAATTTCCTTATGCTCAGCACTGCTCCCTCTCTTGGAATCTCCCTCCTTCCTTTTCTGCCTACTGAACTCCCTACTGAACTCTCAACTTCAAGATCCAGCTCCCGGGTTCTCCTGGGACTTCTCATGCTGACTGTTATTTTCCCACTGGTTTGTCTCCCCTTTGCACTTGACTATGGACCAGTGAGGGTCTGGACTGGGTCTGTTTCATTCCTGTGTCCCCAGGACTTAGCCCAGCTACAACAATAGGTGTCCAGGAGACATTTAAGGAAAGAAAGGGTGCAGGAAGGAAAAACATATATTGTGAGCTGGGTTTTCAAGAAAATGTGGCTGTTGGCCCGTGGGAGGAGTGAAAGTCATTTTGGGGACTGAGTAAGTGGAAGCAGTGGGGGTGGGGGGTGGGGATGGTACAAGGGATAGGAGACAAAGGGCAAAGCCAGGCTCTAAGAGGAAGAAACCTGAGGAGAGGCAGGTTGGAGAAGGGGCTTGGAAGGGACTTGGAGACAGAAAGAGAGAAGGGACAGTGCCTTGATTAGAATTCCGACCTTGGGAGGCCGGAGGACTTGAGGAGTGAAATGGAGACAGGCAGCTCTAGGGAGCAGTCCTCAATGTCCAGCCTAACTCAGGTGTGAGGTTCTCTTTTGGGAAGGCTCAGGGTTGGGGTGGGGGACACAGGAGATTATAACTCTAACTTCCCATTTAAGCTTTCCATAGTGCTCCCTCCCTCAACCAGCCCTCTTCTTTTTCCCAGGCTTGCCTTCTTTTCTCTTTCCTTCCCCATTGTGGCTCTGTGAACTGGGTTTAAAAGGAAGAGAAACCTGGAGGATAGGCAAGAGGAGGTCCTTGCTTTCTGACCGTCTGTGTCTAGAAGGGGGCTCTGTGTTGGGGAGGGGGCTGTGTGTGGGGGTGACCAGTAGCTCTGGGTGCGGCCCGGAGACCGGGGTGTGAAGGGGCTCTGATCAGGTGGTGTGAAGCTGTGATGGAGTTTTTATGAGCCGTGGAGGGGGGGGGGGGCAGAAGTGTCGGGGGG